>NC_083227.1:135052120-135357491 GCF_032191835.1 Heteronotia binoei | reverse complement strand
TAAGTTTCAAAAACTCTTCTATAAATCCCATCCCAGTAGAAGCTGACCTATGTATTGTACTGTGCTGACTTTCACAAATATAGGTAATTCCAAGGCAAGGACTGAATATGAAAGAATACTGGATTTCATCTCTGTAGATAGGCCTCTCTGTCTTAAGAGTGAGACGCAATGGCTGAATAGGGTGGAGGTAGGTTGTGTGAAGAGCTGATTGAAGAAATGCATTTTGTCCTGGGAGGTTTGAAATGAGACAAACCTCCACTTTGCATTCTAAAAGTTTTTTTTCTTCTAGGCAGAGAACTGGCAGTGCAATGGGGGGAGAAGTTCCTTCAGTTGCTTCCCAGACATACCTCATCTCACCTACATACAAATGCTAATAGCTCTAGCAGCAGAGATAATGGGTGGGTCAAGCTCTTTCCCTTCTCCTAGCAGGGAACAGAGATTTGGAGGAATTAAACCCTAGAGGGATTCCAGGAAGGAAATGTCCTGGCGTGACCTGATCATTAGGCGGAGAAAAAGATATGATAAAAAACTCCTGGTTTTTCCTTAGATGCTGAGGACAAGAATGCACACAGACCTATCCACTGAGGAGGCAGCCACTGACCATGTAGTTGGTCTGGACACCTGAAGGGAACTTCAAGGTAATGGTAACTATGTAGAGAACTGTATCTTCTTAAAGCTAAAGAGCGTGTCCTATATTTTAGAGAGAGGGACAGAGGATTTGTCTTTTGCCCATTTCTTTGGTATCTGTTGATCAGTCTAGTGCTATGCTAAAAGTATGTTTGTGAATATTTTATTTTTAATAAATACTTTTTAAACTTTTGATGCTGGTAGTGATTCTCTGTAGCACACAGATCTCCACCATCTCAGACACACTATTTTAAAAGGAGTGCCAGGAGGTGGGCAAACAGTTGTCAAGTTGCTATTTCTCCAAGAGGACACAAGGCAGTAAACTGTCCCCATGGTGAGCAGGCGCTAGGCAGTGGGGGACACAGAGGCAAGGCCTCAGAACTTGGAAGGAAAGAGTCCTGACCCTCCCAATGGGCAATTCTGTTCAAAGGTCAGGTAGTGGTGGTGAGCTAACCAAGACAAGCCTCTCCAGATGTTGAGAAAAACTTAGAAGGACAGGGCAGGATAGGGCCTGCAGGCCAGAGCAGGCACATTTCACCACTGGCTTTAAAGACTAAAGCTAAAATGTATGATTGCTGGGGCCAGTTATTTGAAGGAGAACAATGGAGATATTTTGTATCTTCCTAAACTCTGGATTATGTGCAGATGTATAGTGAATACGCTGGGATGTGAAATAGTACAGCATAGCCCAGTCTCATCAAATCTGGGAAGCTAAACAGCATCAGTACTTTAATGGGAGCCCACCAAGGAAGACTGCAATGGCAAACCATCTCTCCTTAATCACTTGCCTTTAAAATCTCTATGGGTTGATGGAGTCCAAACTGGCGGAGACTGACCAAGAGAGAGATCTTGGGAGTTGTGGTAGAAAACTCACTGAAAAGGTTGAAACAGTGTGTGACTACAATAAAAAAAAAAGGCCAATGTTATGCTGAGGATTATTAGGAAGGGAATTGAAAAGAAATCAGCCAGTATCATAATGCCCCTGTATAAATTGATGGTGCGGTCTCATTTGGAGTACTGTGTACAATTCTGGTCACCACACCTCAAAAAAATTATAGCATTGGAAAAAGTGCAGAAAATGGCAACTAGAATAATTAACGGATTGGAACACTTTCCCTATGAAGAAAGGTTAAAACGCTTGGGGCTCTTTAGCTTGGAGAAATGTCGACTGCGGGGTGACACGATAGAGGTTTACAAGATTATGCATGGGATAGAGAAGGTAGAGAAAGAAGTACTTGTCTCCCTTTCTCACAATACAAGAACTCATGGACATTCAATGAAATTGCTGAGCAGTCAGGTTAGAACTGATAAAAGGAAGTACTTCATCTAAAGGGTGATTAATATGTGGAATTCACTGCCACAGGAGGTGGTGGCAGCTACATGCATAGATGGCTTTAAGAGGGAATTAGATAAACATATGGAGCAGAGTCCATCAGTTGCTATAAGCCACAGGGTATAGATGGAACTCTCTGTTTGGGGCAGTGATGCTCTTGTATTCTTGGTGCTTGGGGGGCAACAGTGGGAGGGCTTTTAGTGTCCTAGCCCACTGGTAGACCTCCTGATGGCACCTGTTTTTTTTTTACCACTGTGTGACAGAGTGTTGGACTGGATGGGCCACTGGCCTGATCCAACATGGGTTCTCCAATGTCTTTAAGTTGGCTGCAACCTGATAGCACTTCACACACACACACATACTGGCTACCAGAAAGGGCAGTCAAAAATCTAATTAATAGTAGTGATTGTGATGGTGAACAGGTATTGTAGAGATGCAGCAGCAAGCACTTAGGCACTGTAGTGTGTGGCTAGAGGTGCCTTCCAGTGTGTGTAGCTCAAAATAAGTTGAAAGAATCCTGCTTACCAAAATGTCCCTTTAATAAACCCCGTTTTCCTGCCTTTAATCCAAGGATCAGAGGTGGATTAACAATTAGGCCAAGTAGGCACTGGCCTATGAGCCCCCATGCCTTTAGGGGCCCCGGGCGGTTCCCCTCCCCCGTTTTTCCCCTGCTTGAAGCCCTCCCAGCCTGCCTGGTGTAGCTGATGGTATGTCATCACCAAGTTTGCCTCTCTCTGCCTCTCCCCCACAGCTTTGTTAAAGGGGCTTTTGAGAAGACGCCTGAAGGCTGAAGCGGGGGCCACAGGTGGTGGGGCAGCTGCTCCAACTCTGAGATAATCTGCGAAGGGGCCCCCAAGATTTTGACTGCCTAAGGGCCTCCACAGGGTTTAATCCGGCCCTACCAAGGATGGCTACCTACCCGAAACATCAGTGATGAGGCTTTAGAGCCATTCTGTCTGCCCAGCTGCTGCTTCATTTACTAAGCAACAAATATAGTGACACTTTTTTCTCATTCCAGAAGAAAACTTCATGTGAAACCCAAAGTACATATAGCTTCTTTATTTATGGTGAGAATGTCAGCATCACACTTATCTTCACAGACTTAATGTTAAAAACTAGGTGTCTGAGTAAACTGGTAGCTTAATGTTCATGAGATTTAATTATTGCAGCTCCATAGCCAGAACAAATATAGGTGAAAGTGGCAGTAGGTTAATGTTGCAGTTAGCACTACAGTATGAAAAGTTCTTCTGAGAAGCAAAGGTGCTTATATATAGTATATACTCGTATGCTGCAGTTCTTAGAACTGGACTCAAAAGGTAGCTATTGAGTTTTACTTCCAGCTGTTATCAAATTCTATAGCAATCTTCTTCTTAAACATTTTAGGCTATCATTTCAGTCTCAGTGTATGTGGTACTATCTCAGAAACTGGAATCAGATTTTTATTTTTCTTCAATAAGCATTGACTTAAACTAGCTGGAAGATCTTTCTAGACACCAACTTTTTTGTACAATAAATGTGTGGTTGGTATTAGGTTGCTCTAATAAAGATCCAAATATCATCTCTTCCACTGCTCCAGGCCACCTTACTGGGAAACAGACTGCCACGGCACTCAGACTGGGTGTTGCTGGGAAAATGTCTTTCCCTGGCCCACAATATCTATTCTGCTATCGACCAATTTATAGAAATAGAAGATAACTGTGAAAATTGTAAGTCAAACTGCAAGTGTGAAGTTAAAACAAGTACCACAATGCTCCTGCCCATCTGCTCAGTTTCGCTATTACCTTAAAAAAACCATGCAGCCTCTGGTGGAGATGTAATGGCAGGCTGATGGGGAGTGAAGACACAATGCAGCTAATTACTGACTAGGAGGGCTCATTGGTGATCAAAATCTCCCTAGATAAAAAAGGAGATTAAAGAGAGAAATAATGTGTACCTCTTTAGTTTGCTCCTTGGGTGTTTTCTGCTGAGTGGTGGTTTTACAGATACCTTCTGAGTTAAGGTGATCTGAGATCTTTGAATTTACAACCTCAATCCCAGCTGCATTTGGAATCCTGACAAGGACCACAGCCTAAACTCCTCTGCTTCTTAAGACTTATGGACATAACTATCTACAGGCAGACAAAGAGAGATTTTCTTGAAAATAAAAGGGACAACCCTAAGGTAACCCCTCTCATAGGATTATAAAAACTTTTAAAGAACTTTCTGAAACAATAACTTTGGGAAGAAAAGTAATCAAGACATCAGGAAATCTAGAAATAAAATTAGGAAAGCTAAATGGATGTAGGATCAATTATTTCCCAAATTCCTAATTTTTAATCTTTATTTTTATTCTTAATGAAAGTACATATATATATTAAAGTTGTTGTTTTTTTTAGTGTGAAGATAAATCTGCCGTGGGACTGTTATTATATTTACTAACTTGTTACTGGATAACTATGCATAACAGAAGATAAGACTCAGACATTCTGGGACTATCTGACATTGATTGCCATGGTGAAAAAGATACAAACTGTTGAATGGCTAAAAGTGAAAGTAACTGGTTTGAAAATATTCTGGTATATATGTTTTGGTTTTTCTTTATTTTTGTTGTTATGGTGAAAGGACACAAACAGCTGACAGCTAAAAGTGGAAGTATTTGATTTGAAAATGTTTTCTATTTCTATCCTTTTGCACTTTGGATCTTTTTTTATAATGACTACCAGAATGAATCCTGACAAGAAAAGTTAATCAGACCAATCTGTCACATTAGGTATGATGCAAAAATTACTCAAACAAATGGGATGCAGAATAGAGAGTAAAACAGAGAATCTTGAAAACAAGATAGAAGCTTTTGAGATAAGAATGTAAGTTTTGGAAAATCTAAAGAAGAAATTAAAAATTATGTGAAAGAATTTGAAGACACAATGAGGCGTATTATAGAAGATGTTAAGCAAATCAATCACAAAGTGGCTGCTGTAGTAGAAAATAAAACAGAGAGACTGATAAAGAACTCAAGAAGCATGTGGTTTTCTTAGCTCTTATGGACTTGAGAGGGATGGAGTACTGTCTGTGACTGAAAGGTATCCAAGAAGAAAGTGACAAGGACTTCAGAGAGAGAGTTATATTACTTTTGGCCAATTTTCTACAAAAAGAAGAGGAAGATATGAAATTTGCAAAAAATACTAAAGGCAAAAGATTCAACTGAAACCAGAGTATTTTTTGTAGGTTTAATGGACAATCAGTTGGAAAGAAGTTGTTGAGTTTTGTTTCTATATTCCACTATGGCAATGAAACTGATATACGCATAGAAATGGATATGTCTGATAATACATTAGAAGAATTAGACAAGATGTTGGACTTTGTAGCTATGGTTAAATTTACAGTATTGATTAGAGAAAAGATAATTATTTTACCTATCAGAGACTGGCTTTTTGCATGAAAAAAGATAAGAATGGCTTGATGATTTGTGGGTCTTTTAAATAAAATGTTTACTTAAGGGAAACCAAAAGAGAGAGAGAGCTCTGATTTCTATATCTAAGCAAATAAAATTTTGTAATCAAAATTATATTTGTTATAGAAAACCGGAAGCTTTTATATCTCCTTTCCCTTTTTTTCTTTCCCCCCTTCTTTTTGTTTGTTTTCAGTCTTCATGTTGCATTTCATTGTTATTGTTGCTTGTGCATGGTTCCATTTTTTTCTTTTGTATGTATCCTAGTTTCACCCTTCTAATAAAATCAGAACTTTCTGAAATAGAAAAACAATTTAAATGAATTATTTTAGTACTTTAAAAGCTAAGATCATCCCTTCTGTGCCACTCAAATTTAAGAGCATTCATGAAGCCCTTTAAAAGCCAAACTGAAATCAGGGC
Source organism: Heteronotia binoei (assembly GCF_032191835.1). Lineage (NCBI taxonomy): Eukaryota > Metazoa > Chordata > Lepidosauria > Squamata > Gekkonidae > Heteronotia > Heteronotia binoei. Next base: position 135,351,684 of record NC_083227.1, on the reverse strand, counting down.
TTTGAAGTGAAAGGTTTTAACTGTAAGGAGTGACTGGTTTGATCTTAGGGCTATTTGAAGTGACATCTTTTCATGTACAAGATACAAGATTTTAATTATTAATGGCTATCGGCCTTGTTGTGAATGAGTTCCACCTCATTGCCAATGTGACCTGTGTAGAATGAACATTCAGTTTGTCATTGCTTCCTAGGGTGACCATAATGTCTGAAGGCCAGCCAGGGACACGTTGGGGGGGGGGAGGTAGGGGTGCGCGCGCGCGCCGCCGGAAACAGGAAGTGACGTCACTTCCGGTGACGGCATGCCACCACAGGAAACAGGAAGTGACATCACTTCCCCGCGTCACCTGCCGGAAATGGGAAGTGACATCACTTCCTGTGACATCATTTCCCCCAAATGCCATGCCGGAAACAGGAAGTGACTTCACAGCACTTCCTGTGACATCCCCAAAAATCCCCCAAATATCACCGCCGGAAACAATTTTGTTCTGAAATCCTGTATATACTTCATCAGTATATGGGATAAGGCACTTTCTCAACTGTGCTGCATAATGCAGCCTATTTATTTTGTCCTGTTTGCTCTGTTGGCTCTATCTGCGCCACCTTCATCACTTTCGGGGTGTGGATCCCCCAGTGGGGTGGTCTCCCGACTCCCTCCGCCAGCTGTTTCTGATAGCCCTGCACCCCCTCTTTCATTTGATATGTGTCCCGTGTGGGTGCCACCCTTCCGCCGGGAGATGCCGCAAAATGAGCCCCCTTGAGGCTTATGGCGGCAGGGCTCGGGGGAAGCGAGCTAGACTGCTGTTCTTTTGAGGGGTTATAGAGTGTTTCGAGCCCGTCCCTGTGGCATCGGTCCCATCGTTGTGGGGCCCAGGGGGCCGGCGCAGCGGCACGCCGAAGCAGCCTGTCACTAATAACACAGGTCGAGATGCAGGACAGGAACCCGGAAGTGACCGACAGGCTGCTTCAGCGTGCCGCTGCGCCGGCCCCCTGGGCCCCACAACGATGGGACCGATGCCACAGGGACGGGCTCGAAACACTCTATAACCCCTCAAAAGAACAGCAGTCTAGCTCGCTTCCCCCGAGCCCTGCCGCCATAAGCCTCAAGGGGGCTCATTTTGCGGCATCTCCCGGCGGGAGGGTGGCACCCGCACGGGACACATATCAAATGAAAGAGGGGGCGCAGGGCTATCAGAAACAGCCGGCGGAGGGAGTCGGGAGACCACCCCACTGGGGGATCCACACCCCGAAAGTGATGAAGGTGGCGCAGATAGAGCCAACAGAGCAAACAGGACAAAATAAATAGGCTGCATTATGCAGCACAGTTGAGAAAGTGCCTTATCCCATATACTGATGAAGTAAATACAGGATCTGAGAACAAAGTTGCACCAGAAGACACAAACACAAAGCTCCCTTACACTGAATCAGTGCTTGGGTCCACCAAAGTCAGTATTATCTACTCCAGTCACAAACACAAAGCTCCCTTACACTGAATCAGTGCTTGGGTCCACCAAAGTCAGTATTGTCACATAAGAACATAAGAGAAGCCCTGTTGCATCAGGCCAGTGGCCCCTCCAGTCCAACACTCTGTGCCACATAAAAATATAAGAGAAGCCCTGTTGCATCAGACCAATGGCCCCTCCAGTCCAACACTCTGTGCCACATAAAAATATAAGAGAAGCCCTGTTGCATCAGACCAATGGCTCATCCACTCCACCACTCTGGTCACATAAGAACATAAGAGAAGCCCTGTTAGATCAGGCCAGTGGCCCCTCCAGTCCAACACTCTGTGTCACATAAGAACATAAGAGAAGCCCTGTTAGATCAGGCCAGTGGCCCCTCCAGTCCAACACTCTGTGTCACATAAGAACATAAGAGAAGCCCTGTTAGATCAGGCCAGTGGCCCCTCCTGTCCAACACTCTGTGTCACATAAGAACATAAGAGAAGCCCTGTTGGATCAGGCCAGTGGCCCCTCCAGTCCAACACTCTGTGCCACATAAAAATATAAGAGAAGCCCTGTTGCATCATACCAATGGCTCATCCACTCCACCACTCTGGTCACATAAGAACATAAGAGAAGCCCTGTTAGATCAGGCCAGTGGCCCCTCCAGTCCAACACTCTGTGTCACATAAGAACATAAGAGAAGCCCTGTTAGATCAGGCCAGTGGCCCCTCCAGTCCAACACTCTGTGTCACATAAGAACATAAGGAGGGAAGGAAGGGAGGAGGGAGGGAAGGGAAGGGAAGGGAAGGGAAGGGAAGGGAAAGGAAGGAAGGAAGGAAGGAAGGAAGGAAGGAAGGAAGGAAGGAAGGAAGGAAGGAAGGAAGGAAGGAAGGAAGGAAGGAAAGAAGGAAGGAAGGAAGGAAGGGGGGAGGGAGGGAGGGAAGGAAGGAAGGAGGGAAGGAAAAGGGGAGGGAGGGAGGGAAGGAAGGAAGAAGGAAAGGAAGGGAGGAGGGAGGGAAGGAAGGAAGGGAAGGGAGTGAGGGAAGGGAGTGAGGGAAGGAAGGAAGGAAGGAAGGAAGGAAGGAAGGAAGGAAGGAAGGAAGGAAGGAAGGAAGGGAGGAGGGAGGGAAGGAAGGAAGGGAAGGGAGTGAGGGAAGGAAGGAAGGAAGGAAGGAAGGAAGGAAGGAAGGAAGGAAGGGAGGGAAGAAAGGAAGGCCGCCCCCCGCCCCCCCCGCTTTCGGCCCCCTTACCTGTTTCCAGGGCGGCGTAGAGTCCAGCGGCGGCGGCGGCGAGTCCTGCGGCGGCGGCCTCGCGGCGAGGGAGGGAGGGAGCTGCCGGCGCTGGCCTCTGGAGGCCTCCAGGGACCAGCGCCAGCTGCTCTGCGGCCTCTCCGTGGCCTCCGCTGGTCGGCGCTGGTCCCGGAAGGCCTTCCAGAGGCTCTGGAAGGCCTTCCGGGACCAGCGCCGGGTTCTCCGCGGCGTCCCCGCAGCCTCCGCTGGTCCCTGGAGGCCCTCCAGAGTCTTTGGGGGGCCTCCAGGGACCAGCGGAGGCCGCGGGGACGCCTTCGCTGGTCGGCGCTGGTCCCGGAAGGCCTTCCAGAGGCTCTGGAAGGCCTTCTGGGACCAGCGCCGGGTGCTCCGCGGCATCCCCGCGGCCTCCGCTGGTCCCTGGAGGCCCTCCAGAGACCAGCGGAGGCCGCGGGGACGCCTTCGCTGGTCGGCGCTGGTCCCGGAAGGCCTTCCAGAGGCTCTGGAAGGCCTTCCGGGACCAGCGCCGGGTGCTCCGCGGCGTCCCCGCGGCCTCCGCTGGTCCCTGGAGGCCCTCCAGAGCCTCTGGAGGGCCTCCAGGGACCAGCGGAGGCCGCGGGGACGCCTTCGCTGGTCGGCGCTGGTCCCGGAAGGCCTTCCAGAGGCTCTGGAAGGCCTTCCGGGACCAGCGCCGGGTGCTCCGCGGCCTCTCCACGGCCTCCGCTGGAGGGCTTCCAGCGACCAGCGGAGGCCACAGAGAGGCCTCCACCACCGCCGCTGGGCCCCGGGCGCGGGCGGGGAAGGCGGCGAGTGAGGGAGGGAGCGTCCCTGCGCGTGCGCAGGGGCCCTGCGCAGGCGCAGGGACGCTCCCTCCCTCACTCCCCGCCTTCCCCGCCGGCGCCCGCGGCCCACCGCCTCCGGGGCTGGCTAAACCGGGACCTTTAATGGTCCCGGTATAGGCAGCCTGGGAGGCGGGATTGGGTGGCCAGAACCGGGACATTCCCGGGCTCCCGGGACGGTCTGGCCACCCTATTGCTTCCCAAATGTCACAAAAGTGTACAATGTCATTTACATTACTTTCTATCTCCTAGACAAGTCTCAGCCTTTTAAACAGCCCTTCTCTGTATAATAATGATGTATTTTCACTCTTAAAATAATCCTTCCCTGGAATTTTATTTTCAAACAACCCCTCAACTCATACACAAGAGAACTGTAGATTTCTGTCTTCCATCCAGCAACTTGCACCCTACTAAAAAGCCATATTTGTAGGTCAGAGGGACCCTTCAGAACAGCTTGGGATGCAATATGAGGAAACTGCAGTTGAGATGACACACTTGTGTGGACTCCACGGCCCCCTCTCATCTTTTGTTATTTCACATGGCTGTCCCCCCTCCCAGCACTGATCTAAGTCTTGGAGACTGAGGTGGTGGCAGGAATGGTTGGAGGCATGTATCTCCATCTACACCCCCTACACAAGCTTCAAGCTCTGCAACCCATCTGGGAGCCCATCAGTACTCTCTGTGTGTGTGCATGCATTTGAGTATGTGTGTAAGTGAGGGGGTATCTCCTGCCATGCTGCTCTTAACCAGCTTCAAGACAGCCTGATCTGGACTCAGACTACAATGGCATGACTCCTCCTTTCTCCCCTACAATGAGAAGACACTAGCCCTGTTCACATGCTATAGCAAACACACATACATTCTGCATGTGTATGCATACATCTGATGTAAGAACAGCCAACACAGTTCCACTTTGCAAATAAAACCAAGGACCAGTATCTAGATAAATGTGGGGGTTCAATCACATGTTCAGCTGTACATATGTTGTATGTTACATGAGAATTCCTCAATATGAATATAAAAAGAAACCAAATGTACACTGTACAGGGTTTGTGTGTCCATTCAATGTGACCTTTTCCATGGTAACAGTCACGCCACCCACAAGATCAGGAAGACACGAGGGGAATTAGAGGAAGACATGAGTCAAAATGCACCTACTCAGCAACTGGTGAGGAATCAATTGTTTGAGCTGGGAAAAGAAGAAGACCAAGAGCAGAGTGACTGTACTGCGGAAAAGGTGTGTAATTTGTAAATGCTGCTACAGGCTCTGATGTCTGACAAATACTGCCTTGCCCCTAATAATCATGGCACTTGCTGAAGATATCATAGTCTCTCCAGTTACAGTGGGAGGGAGAACAAGGATTACCCAAGCAGATTAGAAACCTGCATTTTCCTAGCTTTCCTAGCTATTCCCATCCCCTGCTTATTCATGCCACAATCAGAGGGACTTAGACCTCTTCAGCAACTTAGGCCTCTTAAAAAAGGATTGTTAGGTGCAAGGTGGCATTTGCCAAGGTAATCAGAGATAGTCCCTTCCAATTACAACTAGAAGGAGTGGGAGGCTGGGAAAGGGACAGTCTGAACAAGCCAGGGATGGGCTACTGGGTTGAAATTGCCACCTCTACCATCATGGCAGCACAAGTGGCTGCTTGCATCATGAATGTGCACTGGTAGATCAATGTTCCCTCTAAGCTGAGTTAGTGTGAGCTCACAACTGTAATGCCAGTAGCTCATGAAGTAGAATTTCTACTCACAAGACTCCATAGCTTAGAGGGAGCAAGAGCTTCTGCTTGCTCAGGCAGGAGATCCAGGTCCAAGACCGTGGCTAGGATTTTTTTAGGTGGAGGAACTTTTTAAAATTTCAGAGGGCAGCTGCATTTTTAACAAGCCCCTTCCCACCTAAAAAATCCCACCACAGCCTCCCTACCCTGCCAGTGATTCAAATCATGTGGGAGGGTTGGCGGAAGCAGTGAGCAGGCCCCCCCATGTGATTTAAAGACCTTGATGACCAGCTGGCTGCTTCTGTTGGCCCTCCTACATGATTTAAATTGCTGGCAGGGGCGGCTCTCAAGCTGTGGCAGAGGCCACGGCTGGGAGGGAAGGTGTGGGGTCCCCTTTTCTCAAGTCCCTGCCCTGCTGGTGTTCCAAATCGCACAGGAGAGGTAGCAGAAGCAGCCAGCTGGTTGGTGGAGTCTTTAATTTGTCCAGGGAGGCCCACTGGCTGCTCCCACATGATTTGGATCACAGGGAGGGAGAGGGAGGAGGAGTAGGGTTGCCAAGTCCAATTAAAGAAAAATCTGGGGACTTTGGGGGCGGAGCCAGGAGACTTTGGGGGTGGAGCCAGGAGACATTGGGGGTGGAGCCAAGAACAAGGATGTGACACGCATAATTGAACTCCAAGGGAGTTCTGGCCATCACATTTAAAGGGACAGCACACCTTTTAAAATGCCTTTCTTCCATAGGAAATAATGAAGGATAGGGGCACCATCTTTTGGGGCTCATAGAATTGGACCCTCCGGTCCAATCGTTTTGAAACTTGGGGGGTATTTTGGGGAGAGGCACTAGATGCTATACTAAAAATTTGGTGCCTCTACCTCAAAAATTACACCCCCCCGAGAGCCCCCAATACCCACGGATGAATTCCCTATTATTCCCTATGGGAATCTTTCTCCATAGGGAATAATAGAGTGCCCAGTAGACATTTCCCTCCCCCCGCACTCTTTCTAAAGGGGGGGAGGGCCTCCAAACCAGGGAATCCCCTGCCCCCTCCCTCTCTCACACACACAAATACTTACCAGATCTTCTTCCGGAGAACTCTTGCTGTGAAAACGAAAGGAAAAGAAAGGGAGGGGCCGTTCTCCCAAGCCCTTCCTGCTTCCTGCCCAGCCTTAAAGGGGCATACATTTTACAAACGGCTCAGGAGCTCTATAATAACATGAAGCCTACAGGTATGTTCTCCCCCCCCTCCACCCCCACCCCCCGCTTCCCGATTTTTGAAGAGCGGGAGATGAGGCTGCGAACCCAGGGGTCTCCCGCCAGAGCGGGAGGGTTGGGAAGCCTAAGGAGGAGGCGGGGAGTGAAGGCCACTGATTGGGAAGCCCAAGTCGGAGGCCCTGCCCAGAATTTGGGGTCAGTGCCCCCACAGGTCATAGGCCTGCCCAAGTCACAACAGTCATACTACTGCAGTCCAGAAGCACCAGTGTTAGATGTAAATTTAACATGCATCAGTGTCCTGAACACATCAGCTTGGGGTTCAGAACAAGGTGGGCACTACCAAAATCCAAACCCTAAACCTTGAACTGTGTTTGTGCATTGCTATAACTTTTAAACTTAAGGTAAAAAAAACATTGTTGGTATTGATACTGAAGTTTTTAAAAAGATTTTATTTTATTTCTTGTGAGGCCTTTTTTTGTTTGCTTACATTTTGCTTATCCCAGTAGCACTACAGACTCCCTTAAATGAACATCTCTGCTTGTTTTACTGCACTTGGGTTTGTAAGTGCTATTTGCTTTTGTGAGTGCCAGATTTCAGGCAAAAAACTCCTCTTCGCTTTTGAGACCAAGTAATACATAATATTTTTTTGCCAGATCTTCCAGGTCTGGGCCTCTGACCGTACTTCCAACTAGGAAAATAGATGTATTTCTGGCTGTAGCCCAAGAGAGGAGCTGTTTGGAAGGACTGAGGTTGGCCTTTCTACTAGATAGAATGCAAGCAGTTGAGTAATATTCCATGATGAGTGCAGAAGAACTGATTTATTCTTGGGTATGAAGAATCCTCTTGCACTGATGAAACATGAACTGTAAAAAAACCATTAGGTTTTTGTAGGTGGTAGTGGCGGAACATGCAGTCAAGCTGCAGCTGCCTTAGAACAATCCCACAGGGTTATCAAGGCAAGAGACGTTCAGAGATGTTTGGCCATTGCCTACATCTATGTAGTGACCCTGAACTTCCTTGGTAGTCTCCCATCCAAGTATGAACCCAGAGACAACCCTGCTTAGCTTCTGAGATCTGACAAAGCTGAGTTAGCATGGACTAACTAGGTCAAAGTTTTTGGTGGGTAGTCACAGCATGGATGACTAGGCTTAAAACTCAGACAAGGGAGGGAGAGGACAGGTACTAGGGCAATTGAAAATCTAAGTTTTCTGTTTAGGGTTTTTTAGTATTATAAAGTAGTATCTGTAATATGAAATTCACACTACATGTATTTCTTTTTTTCTGTTTACTATTTGACTCTAGAAAGACAAGCTTAGACCTGGCTCAAGACATTTTGAGGCTAATTTGAAAAGGCCAAATGTTACCCCAACACACAAACAACTGTTAAAAAAATAAAATTTCCTTGCCCTTTAATTGTAATACTTCTCTTTACCTCATTGTAGGGTTGCCAATCCCCAGGTGAGGGCTGGGGATCCCCCAGTTTGGAGGCCCTCCCCCCGCTTCAGGGTTCTCAGAAAGTGGGGGGGGGGGGAGGGAAATGTCTGCAGGGCATGCCATTATTCCCTATGGAGATGAATTCCCATAGGGTATAATGGAGAATTGATCCACGGGTATCTGGGACTCGTGGGGCTGTTTTTTGAGGTAGAGGCACCAAATTTTCAGCATACCATCTGGTGCCTCTCCCCAAAATACCCCCAAGGTTTCAAAAGATTGGACCAGGAGATCCAATTCTATGAGCCGCAAAAGAAGGTGCCCCTATCCTTCATTATTTCTAATGGAGGGAAGGAATTTAAAAGGTTTGTGGTCCCTTTCAATGTGATGGCCAGAACTCTCTTTGGAGCTCAATTATGCTTGTCCCACCCTTGCTCCTGACTCCACCCCCAATGTCTCCTGGCTCCACCACCAAAACCACCTGGCTCTGCCCCCAAAGTCCCCAGATATTTCTTGAATTGGACTTGGCAACCCTACCTCATTGTAAGGCTGGCCTTGCATTGAACATATATTTACAATACATATGAGAACTATAGAACTGCCTCTCCTCATATATGCCCTGTCAAGCCTTGTACTCATTAGACCAGCATTTGCTGGTGATCCCTGGCCCAAAAGACATTCATCCAGAGAATCAATTTCTCATGAATAAAGTGCTGAGTGCAAAAGGTGCTTGTATAGTAAGTAGTAAGTAGTAGCAGTTCATTCTTTGAAGACTCCACAGGTCCACCTCCAACGGAGCCCGAAGCTGGCTGACAGTTGCCGTGCCGTTTCAATTGCTTTTGTCAAAGAGGGGAGATAGAAGTTCTTCCGACAATTTTACAATAAGAAATTATTCAGCGGCACATACAAGCACTCGCAAAACTTTCCAGGACACTATGGAACTAGTCTGAAGTAGTCAAATCTTAGGGGTTAAAGATTTTATAGTTTTTAAAGTCTGATTGTACTGGTTTATAACCAGTGTTGTAATCCGCCCTGAGCCTGTTCACAGGAAGGCTGGAATGGAAATTGAACCAAATAAATATTTGTTTTTGTATTATTAGTTGTTGTTTTTATATGTGGTCTCTTAGCATTTGTAAAATGTGCTCTTCCAGTGAATTCTGGTAACCTATTTGAAAATAAGGCTAACATGCTACTAATAAGGAGTGTTCAGCTTCTGTTATGGCACATGTATATCTAGGGTTGCCAATCCCCAGGTGGGGGCAGGGGATCCCCTGGTTTGGAGACCCTCCCCCCGCTTCAGGGTTCTCAGAAAGCGGGGGGAGGGGAGGGAAATGTCTGCTGGGAACTCTAATATTCCCTAAGGAGATTTATTCCCATAGAAAATCATGGAGAATTGATCCGCAGGTATCTGGGGCTCTGGGGGGGGCTGTTTTTTGGGGTAGAGGCACCAGATTTTCAGTATAGCATCTAGTGCCTCTCCCCAAAATACTCCCCAAGTTTCAAAATGATTGGATCAGGGGGTCCAATTCTATGAGCCCCAAAAGAAGGTGCCCCTATCCTTCATTATTTCCTATGGAAGGAAGGCATTGAAAAGGTGGGCCATCCCTTTAAATGTGATGGCCAGAACTCCCTTTGGAGTTCAATTATGCTTGTCACAGCCTTGATCTTGGCTCCACCCCTAATGTCTCTTGGCTCCACCCCCAAAGTTTCCAGATATTTCTTGAATTGGACTTGGCAACCCTATGTATATCTAAAGCTGCTCTAAGATACTTGGCTAGTACTGCCTGTGGGGGGTGGAGTGCCTATGTTAATGGGTACCCAGTTTGCCTCCTGTTCATGTTTAATGGCAGAACAAAAATTAAAATCACTTACCTGGTATATACCAGCTGTTATTACTCATTGTCCTTATTCTTTTTTCTGGGTTCAACTAACCTTGTAAAGTGAAGACTGATAAAAGAAGTCCTGAACCTAATTTGTCTACATTTTGACAAGAAGGATTGAAAAATAAACATCACAGACTTTAAAGTTTCAACTGTTTTGTCAGAACAGATAGCTGCCTACATGTATTTCTTTGAAGTGGGAACTTGAGGCATTCTCTTTCGAAAAGTAATGTGTCAGGCTCAGACTGTACTTATAAGGATGTTTTTACATATGATTCTCAAATCACCTTTTCCCTAAACTGATCTGCTATTTGAAAGTCAAATTTGTAGCAGCAACAGTGCATTTTGAAAGGCATGGGATTTCAAACCAGAGGATCTGATGGCCACAATGAGGTGCCCAATTATGCTAGAAGAAGGAGCTGGTATGTATAAGCCCTGCCACTGGATGATCAGAGGGCAAAATTGCTGTTTCAAGCTTAACGTGGATGAAGTGACTTGAAGGGCCAATATTACTTCTGAGTTTGGTCTGCTGAACCTTACTTAGGTACAGTTGGAGCAGCTCTCTCCATTCTGGCCCGACTACTTGCTTTCCTTCAAACTGCCAGTCATGGTATCATCACCACCAAAATATCTAATTCTCAACATGACTCCATCTGCTGATATTTAAATCCGTGGAAAGGAGCTGTGGAAAAAGAAAGGAGATTTTTCTACAAACTTAGTGCACCTCCACAGACTTGCATAAAAGCTGAAAAGATTTTAAAAATGGAGAGAGGCAAGTGAGAAGGATGGATGGGAGCAGACAGGCGAATGGACAGGAAATGTCACTGCCCCCCATGGCCCCTGTGTAAGCTGCAGAGAGTCAGCTGAGGAAGAAGCAGCCAATGCTGGCACTACTTGAACTGTGGGAGAACAGCAATGCAGGCAGGTGAGGAAGGAGTCACCAAAGCTGGGAGCTGGTACATGAGTAAGGTGGGCAAATAGAGCAGTGGTGTTGCCAGCAGGTGGGCTGCTCAGCAAGTAGCTGGCCTCATGGACAAGAGTGTGCGGGAGATGTGCTCCTCCTATGAATCTTGTGGGATCCCAGTTTTTATATCTAATTCTTAATATGACCCTAATGGTGGGTCCTTAAATCTAGAGACTAGGGCCATGTGGGAAGGGGGGGAATTCAGATTTAAAAAGGGACATTGTGGGGTGCGGGAAAGAAAGCCTGCAACAAAACATAATTGGATTTCACCCACCATTACAGGGGCTGCCAACAACCCTGGAAGGTAAGGTTGTGCAGCATCAGCAGTCCAGCAGGAGGCTGCAATGGGATGAGACAGGATAGAGTGATGAGAGAAAGCAAGACTGCACCTGCAAGAGAAAAGAGGGTGAATGGGGGGGGGGGGGTGTAATGGAGAAAAAGAAAAAGAAATTCTGATGGTAACAGAGAAGGGGGTGGGGTGGAGTGAAGAAGGAGGAAGCTATGGTGAGGGGAATGGGGTGCTGCCTCCCCTGTTACTGATGACGATACCACAGAACTCACCTAAACTTAGGGTTGCCAAGTCTAACTCAGGAAATATCTGGGGATGGAGCCAGGAGCAAGGTTATGACAAGCATGTTTGAAGCTGCAAGCTACTGCATAAATCAGTTTGCTCTGGGGCTATTTTTCCTGAGCTAAGACAAAAATGTGTGAGCAGGAGGCTAAAAAACTGTGAGCTAGCTCACACTAACACAGTTTAGAGGGAACACTGGCTACCACCCAACTCACCACTCATCTTTTGCAGTTTGGCCAGAGAGAGGGGAAGGAAGGAGGGGAAGCTGGCGGCCAGGGTTGCACAGTAGTTAGAGTGCTAGGCTTGGATTTGGAAAACCCAGGTTTCAGGGCTTTTTTTTTTTAAGCCCAGCAGGAACTCATTTGCATATTAGGCCACAGACCCCTAATGTCACCATTGTTTCACACAGAGCTTTTTTGAAGAAAAGTCCAGCAGGAACTTATTTGCATTTTAGGCCACATCCCCTGACACCAAGCCAGTCGGAACTGCGTTCCTGTGTGTTCCTTCTCAAAAAAAAAAAAAAAGCCCTGCCCGGTTTGAATCTCCATTTGGCCATGGAAGCTTGCTGGATGACTGTTTCTCAGACAAATCTACTTCACAGGGTTGTTGGGTGAATAAAATTAGGGTTTTCAGGTCTGACTCAAGAAATATCTGGGGACTTTGAGGGTGGAGCCAGGAGCAAGGTTGTGACAAGCTTTACTGAACAGTTCTGGCCATCACATTTAAAGGGACCCTGTGCCTTTTAAATGCCTTCCCTCCATTTGGAAATAATGAAAAACGAGGGCTCCTTCTTTTGTAGCTCACAGACCCCCTGGTTCAATCTTTTTGAAACTTGGAGGGGGGTTAGGTTGTTTTCAGGAGAGGCACCAGATGCTATGCTGAAAATTTAGTGCCTCTACCTCAAAAAACAGCCACCCCCCAGAGGCCCGGTACTCATGAATCAATTCTCCATTATACTCTATGGGAACCAGTCTCCATAAGTTATAATGGATTGCCCGGCAGACATTTCCCTCCCCACCCCACTTTCTGATGATCTTGAAGTGGGGGAGAGGGCCTCCAAACTGGGGGATTCCCTGCCCCACGTGGAGATTGTGCAACCAAAACAGAGAATCAAAACAAAGAAAGGCAGGGGAATCCAAAGCACAAGGCTTCCATGAAAACCAGCCTCCAAACAAAAACAAAAAAATTCTTTAAACAATTAGTGTAAGTATATTCTTAATCAGACAACAAAATCTTCAGGCATAAAGAAGCTAATGTGAAACAAGGGCACCAGTACAACCTTGTTGCTTTATGGACTGCTGGCTGAACATATCAAGAAATATTGGACAGCTTTGACATCATTCTCTACTTCACTTCGATTTTCCTGATATGTTTTGGCATTAATTTGCTGGGAAAAAATGGGACTGGTTTCCAGTGAATACATTCCTTGTTTTGTATAAAAGACTGATTGAGTTGTCTGATTAAGAATATAGTTACTCTAATTGTTTAAAGAATTTTGATTTTTTTGTTTTTGTTTGGAGGCTGGTTTTCATGGAAGCCTTGTGCTTTGGATTCCCCTGCCCACCTGGGAATTGGCAAATCTAGATGGAGGTCCTGGAGGATAACGATGTAAGCTGCTTTGGGTCCCAACTGGGGAGAAAGGTGGTGTTGTAAATGAAGTATAAATAAAGGAAACTGAAGATTGGGGAAGCAGATTGTGTTGTGAGTGAGAAAGAGAGAAGGAAGAGGGGAGAGCATATAAGTGCCTGCAAGAAAGAGGGAAAGAGGAAATAATATGAGCAAGGGGATACAGGGGTTCCCCATGTATGTTCGAATTTTCAAAAGATAGAAGACAAATCTGAACTTTTGTTAAAGGAACTAAACGTTACAGATCCTCTTAAAATTCATCAAAAATGGAGAATTATCCAGGATAAAAAGAAACGCAACACAAATGAAATTATGAAATAACTAGCTAGGTTAGGACAGTCATGCTCAACATCTCAGCATTAGAACCCCTGAACTTTTAATAATTGCGTAGATTTGAAGTTTGAGGAGGCTTTCACTGTTTTATAGCACTGTGGCATAGCATGCTCCATCTGCTGAAATCCCCCCCCCCTTTTCAGTAAAGATACATTTTAAAATAAGCTGAAATGTTAAAAGCATTCCCAGATCTATGATTTAAAAAAACCCACAGCTGACAGGTGTGAAGTATACCACACACAAAATTGAGTCACAAATTGGGGGGGAAATATTGTTTTCATGTATAGCAGCCCTAACAAAGCTAAACTTGAAGGCAAAGGGGTGTCTCTTTCTTATTGCTATAGCATCATAAAGCAGCAAAAACTTTCTAACTGTAGTCCAAATGAATGCTTGGTTGCAATATCAAAAGAGGATGCAGGAAGCTTTGCAGTAGTCCACAGAACTCAACATTAACTAGCACACAGTGCACAGCCAGACAAATCAGAGTCCCAGGAGACCGTATATTGCCACACTCTTTGCTTGGTATCAGTATGAACAACGACAAGGGAACAATATACCAGTTTTTACTTGTGTCTAGTTTTGGTCTTATTTTTAGCATTCTTTTTGTCACCCTAGTAAGTCTTTCTCCCTCTTCCTCAGCAGGATGAAGAAGTCTCCAGTTGGCTGAAAAGGCTTATCAGCTCTGTCTGTCTCTGTGTTAGCAATTTATTTGCCTAAGTCCCTGTCACATTCACATGCCTTGTTTTCACTGTGACTCACTATATTTGTCTGGACTCCTCCACATTCTAGCTTAGCATTGCAGAAAAAGGCTCTCAGGCCTTGCTTGCTATGTGCCACCATTCTGAGGCAGTGAATAAATATGTATGGATGCTGCCTGATGGCAAAGTTCTATTCACTACACATCCTATCTTCTTATCCCATGTAAAACTCCTATAAAGAAATCTCATGAAAATTAAGACTACAATCCTGGGTTTCTTTAAATAAATCTGCTTAACACTAGTTTCATTGAAACTATGGGCCCATCAGAACCAAGATTCTGGAGAAGAGGTCCTAGGGTTGCCAAGTCCAATTCAAGACATACCTGGGGACTTTGGGGGTGGAGCCAGGAGACTTTGGGGGTGGAGCCAGGAGACACTGGGAGTGGAGACAGGAGCAAGGTTGTGACAAGCATAATTGAATTCCAAAGGGAGTTCTGGCCATCACATTTAAAGGGACCGCACACCTTTTAAATGGCTTCCCTCCATTGGAAATAATGAAGGATGGGGCACCTTCTTTTGGAGCGCATAGAATTGGACCCTATGGTCCAATCCTTTTGAAATTTGGCAGATCTTTTGAAAAGAGGAACTGGATGCTATGCTGCAACTTTGGTGCCTCTACCTCAAAAAACAGTCCCTCCAGAGCCCCAAATACCTGCAGGTCAATTCTCCATTATACCCTACGGGAATTGGTCTCCATCGGGAATAATTGAGTGCCCAGCAGACATGTCCCTCCCCCTTCACACTTTCTGATGATCCTGAAGCGGGGCAGGAGTCTCCAGACTAAGGGATACCCTGCCCCCCCCTGGGGGTTAGAAACTGAAAAAACGCTGCGTATTAAGCATTTCAAACAACCATGCTGTGTCAATGAGCACATTTATATTTTACATAAATTTATATCAGTACAATTCATACTCTTTCAGTCACTTTCAAAGTCCAAAATTCATAAACAAACTGAAATCCAATTCGGATGTTCAAATGAAGAAAAGAAGGTACCAAATCCTGCTGTGCTCGTATATTTCCAGACGCAGGTAGTACTGTGAAAGCACTTGTATTCCTTAAGGCAGCAGTCCTCTTATTCAACCGGTGCAGCGACACAATACCGTCTATTCTTGTGTTTCATTTGCAGCTTCCACTGGCCACATTAGTAAACTAGGAACCCATGCTAAGGCAACCGCTCTATATGCATTAGCTCATCAACTTCAATTTGCACGTTAAAGGAGAACCTTGAGCATCCGGATTGGATTTCAGTTTATGTTTATGAATTTTGGACTTTGAAAGTGACTGAAAGAGTATGAATTGCACTGATATACATTTATGTAAAATATAAATGTTCTCATTGACACAGCATGATTGTTTGAAATGCTTAATATGCAGTGCTTTTTCGGTTTCTAATTATTTATACGCTGTGGTTTCCTGGACCTACCTGGGGATTGGCACCCCTAAGAGATCCCATTTCACCAGATGAAAAAGCAGGCTATATCTTTCCTTTTGAAAGGAAGGAGACATGGCCAGGAGTGTCCTGGCCTAACCCCAACTTCAAGTTGTCCAATAATTTCAAATGATCTCAAGAATATATAGATCAGTTCCCCTGGAGGAAATTGGAAATGAGGTCTCTAAGTCCTAGAGCGGCTACAGAAGGTGGATGCTCTAAGACTTCTGCTTCTCCTATGGTAGAATCTCAAATACTAGGAGAAACTGATTGTTTGTTGCCTGTAAAGACACTTCTAGCCTTCAGACTGTTTTTCTCCTTAATACGGAGACAATCCTGAAGATTTTTTAAAAGGTTGAGTATAACATAACTGGATAGCAGTACAAATATTTAGCATCAAAGGGTTAAGATGACATACCAAATTCATGCCTATAGTAGCTTACAAATGATGGAAAGTGGGAGAAAAAGGTGTGTGGGGAAGTAATATGAAGAGGGAAATCTAAAAACTGCATTTTGGTGGGGGGGGGGGCAATGACTTAAAAACAAGGAGGAAAGTTGGAGATGCTGACTAGGACCTGACATCACAGACTGTGAAAGTTGGAGATGCTGACCAGGACCTGACATAACAGACACATAAACAAATGAAACTCTCTTATACTGAATCAGACCATCAGTCCATCAAGGTCAGTATTGTCTACTCAGACTGGCAGCTGTGTTCTAGGCAGCGGCGTCACTAGGGCGGGGCCAAGGGGGCCATCGGCCCTCCCCCAGAGCATTCTCACTGGCCCCAGGCACTGACCCATGACCCCCCCCAACAGGAAGGGGCTGGCCCTGGGACTAGAACGCTGCTGCTGTGTGTGGGCTGGCTGGGATTCTGAAACCGGGGCCACGCTGCCGCCGGCTCAGCTAAAAGCGTGTGGGTGAGTGGGGGAAACTTAAATGCTGCAAAACTGGTATCTTGGATTATGGGGGCTGGTCATGTGACCAGAGGGTGGATGAGGGAGGGGCCATGTGAAGTGGGCGGGGTTGTGTGCGGAGGGGGTGACGCAGCCCTCCAAAAGGGGTGATGCCCAATGGGGGGGGTGACTTGAATCAGTTACACCCCAGGGTGCAACCCACCCTAGTGACACCTCTGGTTCTAGGGTCTAGAACTAAGGTCTTTTATATCACCTCCCACCTGATCCTTTTAAACTCAAAGTTTTTTATTTTTATTAACAAGAAAAGGTTTCCATATAAAAAATACAATATTACAATATTTTGAACATCAAAAAAACAATAATCCAGAACACATTCATCCATCCACACACACAAGCCACGAGGGGACAAAGAGGAAAAAAAAAAGGGGGGGGGAGGTTAATTGTATTATCTTCAGCTACCCCAAGCACCACAGCCTAGATTCTTAGGATGGTCATTAGTGATGGCAAATGTGCTCAATACAAAACAAAATTTAGGTATTTCACTGGCATTTTGTTCTTTTTTGACGGATTAGCATTCACGTGTTCAAAAAATTTAAACCACTTTTCAACAAAAAAAACTCCAGCCTTAGGGTTATCACTAAGTGTAAGTTGAGAGGCTATTTTGTCCTGTATAATCATTTCCCATACCTTTTGGAACCACCGAGTAATAGAGGGGACCTTTGCCTCTTTCCAAGACTTTGCGAGCAAGATTTTGCCTGCCAATATTAGAAGGGAAATAAGTTCCTTTTTTTGCTTGGAGTATTTATTAGATGGCCAGTAGTTAAGCAAAATGGATTCTGGAGTCCGAGGAATGGTTTCATTAACAATGATCTCAATTTTGTTAATCAAGGTATTCCAAAAATCTTGAATTTTCTGGCAGGACCACCAGCAGTGGAGAAATGATCCAATTTCCCCACAACCTTTCCAACAAAGAGGATTATAGCTTTTACTTGCGTGGCTGAGGGAAAGAGGAGTCCAATACCACCTTGAAGTTAATTTGAATTGTTGCAGTTTGAAATTTGTGCAACGGGATTTGCAGATTGAAGACGTCCAGATCGTGGACCATTGGTCTTCTGATAGATTAATAGAGCAGTCTTTGCTCCAAGCGTTTTGTTGTGCTGAAGCCGACGCCCAATTTTTTTGGTTCAATAAATGGTATAGTTTTGAAATCGCCCCTCTCATTGTTGTATTTTCTTTAATAATTAGTTTTTCAAAAACATTTAACTGGCTTTCGGGTATCATAACAGGAACAACTTTATTTAGCACGTCATAAAGTTGATGATACTCATACCAGGGAATTTTGAGCCTATATTTGGATTCCAATTGTTCACGTGTAAGCAGATGGCCTTTGGAGCTGACATCTGAAATTCTAAGGATGTTGTGTTGTCGCCAAATTTCAAATCCCCCCTTAGACATTCATGGAGGAAACCAAGGCTGACCCAAAAAGGCCATTACTGGAGTGGAGGGCTGGACTATAAGATTTCTAAATTTATCCCAAATCTCCAAGGTGCATCTCAAAAAAGGGTTGTTTAACACTATTTTACTTCGTTCAGTTCTAGTATTCCAAAGGAATTCATTAAGACGTACAGGGTGCACACTTGCAGATTCGATTTGAATCCATGGCAACTGGTATTCTTTTCTGGCATAAAGTAAAACATTACGAAGCTGGGCTGCCACGTAATAGCTGTTTAAGATTGGTGCAGCCAAACCACCCTTAGCCGTAGGTTTAGACAGGACCTGATATGATATCCTTGTTTTCTTATTATTCCATATAAAAAGGGAGAAACATTTTTGCCATGATTTCATATCGTTGCTTTTTATAGGAATAGGAAGATTTTGGAATAAGAAAAGAAACTTAGGTAGAACAAAGGATTTTAATAAGTCAATTTTCTCTACCAAATTAAGCTGAAGCTTAGTCCATTTATTCAAATTGGTTTTGGTGGTTGTAAGAAGTTGTTTATAATTTGCTTCGAATAGTTTAGATTGGTCCAAAGGTATGTAAATGCCCAGATGGCGCCATGATTTAGTAACCCATTTAAAGGGAAAAGAAGATTCTAAACATTGGTAGACATCTGGAGGAAGGTGAATCGGGAAAATCTCCGATTTAGACATGTTGATGGTAAAGCCTGAGAACTTCTTAAATGATGTTAAAGTTTGCATTAATTTGGTTAACGAATGTAAAGGGTTGCTCAAATAAAAAACAGTGTCGTCAGCAAAAAGGCTGATTTTGTGGGAGATACCTCTCACCATAATACCTTCAATATCAGGATCCGACCGTATTGAGTGGGCCAGAGGTTCCAACGAGATGGCAAACAAAATTGGAGAAAGCGGACATCCTTGTCGTGTGCCTCTTGATAAATGAATTTCGTCCGATCTGTGATTGTTAATAGTTAATTGTGCTTTCGGGTTTTTGTAGATAGCCGAAATGGAATTTAGAAAATTTGGGCCAAATCCCATGTAGTTTAAGACAGCCTTTAAATAACTAATTTCTAACATATCGAACGCTTTTTCTGCGTCCAGAGAAAGAATTAAAGAAGGTATTTTAGATGTCTTGCCAAAATGTATTAGATTGAGGGTTCTCCTAATATTGTCTGAGATGGAGCGTCCTGGAATGAATCCTGCCTGGTCAGAATGCACATAAGAACAGATAATTTTATTTAGTCTGCGGGCCAATATAGTTGAAAAAATTTTGAAATCATGATTCAGAATTGAAATCGGTCTGTAAGATTTGGGGTTTTGCTTATCCTTGCCTTCTTTGTGTATCACAATCATCTTGGAATCCTTCCATGAATCTGGAAGTACACCAGTTTTCATAGCAAGATTGCAAGTTTTTAGGAAAGGCTGTAAAACGTCAGAACTAAACTTTTTATAAAATTCCACTGGGAATCCGTCTTTCCCTGTAGCCTTATTGTTTTTTATAGAGGATAATGCCTCCATAATTTCAGATTCTGAAATCAGTCTGTCCATGAAGTCAGCATCCTCTTTGGTTAATTTTCTGTCAAAATTAGTATTTTTTAAAAACGTTTTAAAATCTAAGTTGCTATCCGCAGTGGATGAGTAGAGAGTAGAATAGTATTCCTGAAACACGCCCGTGATTTCTTTAGGAGTGACGTAAACCTCTCCTTTAGATGAACGTATAGAATGAATTATTGTTGTTTCCCTCTGTTGATGCAACCTAGACCTCAAGAGTCTGAGGGATTTTGAAGTTTTAGTAATAAACTTCTGCTTCAAATATAGCAATTTTTTTTGTATGTCTGACGTTTCCAGCAGTTCTAATTTGTTTCT
This sequence comes from Heteronotia binoei, assembly GCF_032191835.1. Classification (NCBI taxonomy): domain Eukaryota; kingdom Metazoa; phylum Chordata; class Lepidosauria; order Squamata; family Gekkonidae; genus Heteronotia; species Heteronotia binoei. Next base: position 135,331,990 of record NC_083227.1, on the reverse strand, counting down.
TTCAAGTGAGAGTTTTTTTAAGTATTTCTTTCCCCCGTATTTCATGTGTTTCTTTTCCAATTCATCAATTTTAAGTTGTTGCTCTGAAATAGCTTTACATCTGTTCTTATGGCATGCTGCTGCAATAGAAATTAAATTCCCTCTGAGGACAGCTTTAAATGCATCCCATATCAGATGTTGTGACACTCCGCAGTTGCCATTGTGTAGAAAATAGTCTTGTATTGATTTTCTAACTTTCTCACAAACGCTCTCCTTAGACAAAAGGAGTTTGTTTAGTGACCAAGTTGGGCCTTTATTATCAGGGTCAACAAAAGACAACACCCCAGATACCCAAGAATGGTCGGAGATTGTTCTAGAGCCTATGTTTGCATTGTCAACAAATTTTAAAAGATTAGGGGATATTAAGATATAATCAATTCTAGAATAGGAATTGTGGGTATGAGAAAAAAAGGTATAGTCTCTTGCTCCTTGGTTTAGTGTCCTCCAGACGTCCACCAAGTTAAAAGAAAGTAAAAGATCATATAAACCTGACTTCTTGGGAGGAGTACGCTGAGATCCTGTACGACCCGATTTATCCAGGGCTGAATCAACAATGTAATTAAGGTCACCTCCGATGATAAGCTCTCCCTGCCTGAATCCCATCAGTTCAGAAAAGGTTTCCTCCAGGAATTCCAGTTGGCCACTGTTTGGTGAATAAATAGATGCAATTGTTATTGGTCTGCCGTTTAGAATACCTTTGACAAATACATATCTGCCTTGGGATCAGCTTTCGTATCTTGCACACTGAAAGACACAGATTTAGAAATTAGAATTGCTACTCCCCTCGCTTTTGAAGTGCCTGCAGCTTGGAAAATCTGGTCAAACCATCTGGAACGCAATAAGGAGGAGGTTTGCTTTTTTGCGTGGGTTTCTTGGAGGCAGACTATCTGAGGTCGCTCTTTGGCCAGAAGATTAGAAATGCGAGCTCTTTTAATAGGGTTTTTAAACCCTCTGCAGTTCCAGGTGAGGATTTTGATATCTTTAGACATGGTGAGGCTAAAAAATAAATAAGTAAAAAATTAAATAAAAAAATTTATTAAGATGTGCTAGCTATTGCAGATTTGGCTGTGGTGACCTGGAGCGACTTGCAATAATAACACTTAAAATAAAGAGATTATAAATGTATATGTATTGAAAGGTAGAAACACCACAAGCACCACACGGGAAAGGGGAAATGAATGTAAAGAGGAAAAAGCACACACACATGCGCACACACACACACACACAGCACGAAATAAAAACAAAACAACCTTTACCTTTCCTAACTACCTTGTAGGAAGGTAAACTATGGTTAATTTAACTTAGAAAGAGAAAACAAAAAATCCAAAAAAAACCCTAATTCGGGTAACGTTTCAAAGCCTCTTTTAGACAAAGAGGTCAGGGAAAACACTATTAATTTTCCCTACCTTGAAACTTCCACACTCCTTCCAGGAGGGCGCAAATAACCTTCAATAAATAATTAAGATCCTAACTCCCCCTCCTTCCCCATTATAAATATTAATTAACAAACTCCAACAAATATTAACTATAATAATGGTATCCATCAGTATTCACACTTTTGTAGCATAGATGCCTTTCAAGGGCATTAATAAGTAAATATAAACCGCATACACAAAAACAGATTCATTGTTAAACCAACTCTTGTTTAACGTGATTGGTTACTTCAGGTCCATGGAGCCTTTAAATAAAGCTGTATAGGCTAGAAGATTAAGGCCACAATATCAGTGAAAGCTCCAGCACATGTTATAAAAATAAAGTGTCTTCACAGTTTACTCTATATGAAAACTAGCCTGTAACCACAGGAAGTCTAACTTAGACTTGTAGCTGGGCTTTGGTATGCAAGTCTTGCAACACGAAGATATGCTTTTAAAAGTAATAAAAATTGATTTTAAACTTAAGGAACTGTGAAACATTCTCAACAAGTAGTATCCACTTAGCCTCCCACCACAAGTGAGATATTGCAGCAAGAAGAGGAGCAAGTAGAGACTTACATATATTTAAGCATTCAAGAAGTTATATATATATATATATATATATATATATATATATATATATATATATATATATATATATATATATATATATATATATATATATATATACATACATATATACACACACATACACACACATACATACATACCTGCAAGCACATATATATACACACACATGTACACCCACAAATATATTTTGTAACAAGTTGATTAACTATTGTAGAGGCAGAACATTAGTTAAGTTGGTAGTTAATGACATATCAAACAAAGGAAAGGAAAAATAATTTTTTTTTCCATTTCTACTTGGAGGTATTAGAGACCAATGTTAAATCCAGATTTTTTAGATCATGCCTCAACCACAAGCCTCTTAGTACCGGTAAATATGCTAACATTGAGCCTCCAATCAGCTAGAGTATTCACTTAAGTAGAGGAAAAAACATCATAAAAAACACAACAGATCATGAATTCAGGGCTCACTATTGGAGTAGTAAACTCTATCTAATGTCAATAGCAGTAGAGACTAGATAGAAACAGCGAGCCAAGAGAGAGAGAGAGAAAAAAAGGGGGGGGACGGAGCAGAAGCCTTGCTGCTGTCAAAGCTGAAGTCAGTGCTCTGTCGTCAAAGCCTCTTCCGATCCCCCTGCGCGTTGGTGTGCTGGCTAGTTGTAGACGCGAAGGTGCTCCCGGCCAATCTCCCGTCAGTTGGAGTCATTGAGGGATCCACAGCCCAGGAACAGTAACAACGAGCAGTAAAGAGTTAAGGGAAGAGGTGATCATGCAGCTCCATTTGTATCAGGCGTTTGGTCTCTCGGCGCCGGAAACAGCTTCCACAGGTCTGCCTTCTCTTCCGGAGTGAGTGTGAGCGATAAGACGGCCATTAATTCGATCCCTGACTGCGCATCGTGAGCTCTATGTAGGACGCCATTTTTATAAAGCAAAATCTCAGATGTTGGACTCCACCGGAATCTCAAGTTGTTTATGTGTAGTTTATGCGTAATAATCCTCAGATTGCGTCTTTTTTCCAGCGCTTCAGGAGATAAGTCCAGAAGAAAAAGCACTTTTTTCCCATTGTACATTAAGTCATCACTCTGTCTTGCCTTTTGTAAGATCATTTCTTTGATTCTGGGATTTGAAAATTGTACCAGGATGTCTCTATTAAAGTTGCTTTGCAACGATTTCCTAGATCCCAGCCTCTGTACTCTTACAATGTTGTTTGCCATATTTCCTTGGAACGAGAGCTTTTCTTGCAGCCAGCCCGCTATGAGAAGTAACAGATCACTTTTTTCTTCAGCCCCCTCATCAATCCCACGTAGCTTCAGGTTCAAAGATCTCCATTTATTCTCCAAGATTAATATTCTGTCCTGAAGCTTGTTTTCATTACTTTTGATGTTGACAAGCTCCGTTTTGATGGACAGCCCCAGCTCCGCTGATTGTTCCGCTATTTTGGCGGTAGTGGCCAAGTCTTCAGTTAGTTCTTCCATCTGAGCTTTTAAAGGGCTGATATGCTCAGCTATAGTGTCTTTGAAGTATTTATGGATATCAAGTCGTAGGAGATCAAGGTCTCTACGACTAATTGGGCCATTTTCTTTACAAACGGGAGCCACTGGGGAAATAGGCTGGTTGGAAGGAGCGGGAGCAGGGCTGAGCGCCATTTTGCACGCGGTTGGCGAGCAGAGGTCTGTGCCACTGACCTTGTTTGGATTTTCTGGCGAGAAGTAGTCGGAAACTGCAACTTTTTTTCCCAAAGTTTGCTTCTTTCTTTGTCGCACCGTTTTCCCTTTTGATTTAGTTGTCATTGGAGTTTGTAGAGTCTTTCAATTTGTTGAAAGGGGAAGGAGGTATACGGAGCTCGTTTATTTTGCGTCTGCCATTACCTCGCGACGCCCACCTGATCCTTTTAACTAAAGATGCCATGAATTGAACCTGGACTTTCTGCACACCAAACAGATGCTCTGCAATCGAGTCATGAACCCTCCCCAACACCATGTGCTAATACATCCTTCTTGAGCTTTCTCCCATTGCCAAACTGCCCTCCCAGGCACTGGCCCCTTGGGAGTCGGCAACACTATTTCCAATATTTCCCCAAGATGGAGTTGGCAACCCTATATCCACTTTAGGAATCTACTCATCTTCTGAGGAGTCTTCCTTCTAAGTTGAGGGTGGGCCAGCAGTTCATGCCACCTATGTAATAAGAAGTCCTTTAAGATTACTTAGCTGCATCAGTGCAGTGAATTCAATCTGATTTGTTAAACTTTAGTATTAATTGTCAGGAATTTTCTCTCTCTCCTCGATGCTGAGAGATGTAACTGAATTGTTTACAGTTTTGTTTGGAATAATTTGGATTATGATGGTAGGTCTGTTCCAACTTCATGAATTGACTGAAATTCATCCCATATTTTGTCACTGTATCTGAAGTGTGATGCTGCTATAATCTGGACAGAGGCTAATGTGACTCTTCTTCAGTAGTGGAGAATGAGCAAATAAAGGTTTTGTGGCCCATTCTTGTATTGCAATGGAAACAAAAAAAAATAGATTTTGACCTTCTAACACAAACGACAATAATATTTCTTCTATTTTTTTATTGTCTTAAAAACAATGCCTTAGAGTCTGAGGCCCAAAAATGTAATAAATTTAATTCATTGTTCCTTCTTGTTCAACCAGATTTTGAGTACCATCATAATCTCTGAAATCTACTGACAGAAACTCATGTTTCTTGTGAACGTATTCATTTATGAAATGCTAACAGGATTCTATATAGTTGTCCTCAGGCTGCTGGACTACCCTATTCCATGATATTTACTGAGTCAATATTTGTTGTAATGAAAACAGAATCATTGGGATGACACTTTTAAGATGTGATAATGGTTTTTCACTTTCAAATCTCTCTACTACAGCATTTTTTATAGGATTCTCTGTGGTGATGGGGTAAAAGGAGACTATTCAAGTGTCATTATCTGATAGATATATCACTTTATAAACTTCAATTTATGATGCATATATATTTAATGACACTTCTAAGCCAAAATAAATTCTTCTAAGGTGCAGTACTCATGGAAAACAAATGACTGTTCTAACAATTTGTTGCTTATAGTATACTTTTTATTAAATAGATAACAGCACTATCTTGGCATGCAGTACATTATACACTTCCATTTTTGTAAACTTTCCCTTTGGGAATCTAGCAATTTTAAAACTGAATTTTCTTTTTTCATATCCCAAGAGAAATGTGGAAATTGACTAAGTGCTTTAAAGTCTGAGGCATCTAAGGAAGCCCAATGTTGGACTGATGCAGGCTTAATACATGCTATACTTCCCAGATATTTGGTTATTGTACAAGTAGATATAGCTGCCAGAGCAGTCCAGAGACAAACAGATATGAATTCCAGTACTGTGGTAAGATTCTGTGCTGGTAACCCCAGCACTTTTATCCCGCTCACATAAGTAGTTAGGGTAACCAGCAACTTATGTCAAGCAGGGGTGTTGCTGAATAGTGACTAGAGTACTAGATGTGGGGAATGCAGGTTCACATCGTAACTCAGCCTTGAAGCTATGTGGATGTAGAAAAGTCACATTCCCATAATTTAACATAGCTGTTGTGAGGCTAAAACATTACCCTGAGCATGTTGAAGAATAGGTGATTTATTTTACAAGTGTGATAAATGAACTGGGTTGCTGTCTGGGCTGAGACAGAAGCAAGCAAGATTCAAGAATAAAGTGCAAAACACAATACGAAGAAACCGTCAGAATGGGCAAACAATACCCTGTACTTTGTAATAAAGTCTTCTGCAAGGAGGCATTAGTGTACTTAAATTATCAGTTCTCCATCTATTTTGAAGTACACCAAGAACCTATCATAATGAATGCCTCAGAAATTTCTGCAGCTCTTTTACCAGACCTTCTGGGCTTGACCTGATATTTTGCACAATGGAATAGACATGCAGGCATCACAAGTCCTATGATAGCAACATGTCTCAAAGGTGCAGGCCCCATGGGCAGAGAAAAAGCAGCAGTTGCCAAAAGGTGGCAGTGGAAGAACAGGGCTGATCAAAGGCCTTTTGTGGCACCCTCTAATCCTTAAGGGCCCAGTGAAATCATGAGGGAACACAATCATGTGGACCCAACTAGACATCTTTTCTATGAAAGCACACAGAGCTGTTTGTTGTTATACTGTTTATAAGGACCTGAGTGCTTTCACAACTACAGACAAAACTTGTAAGCAGCTGTGCAGATCCAATCTCAAAGCAACAGGAGAGTAATAGTTTTATTAGGACCAACTAAAAGAGTAAAAAAAGAAAAGAAATCAGTGAGCAAGTTTTTGTGTTCACTTTCCCTCGCTGGTAAGTTCTGATGAATTTGAAAACATGCTCACAGCTGTTGTTTCCACTGTTATATCTGCAAGGGCACACCAAGTCCATAGGATCACACAGGTTGTTCTTGACACTGCATCTTTTTAGTTTGGGAGCCATGCAATCATGCTTTACTTTCCATACCAATGTTTTTAGCAAAAGAAGCAGGAAATGCCTTTCTGAAAGAGATGGATAAGTAAAAACAGGCTAGCTATAAAACAAAAATTATCACAATGGAATCTACTATGGTGCTGAAGAAATCTATTAGAAGCACAAGGAGATATTCCTTGACAGAAGTAAGTATTTCCAGGAGGAACAAAATAAACCAAAATCTTTTGAGCTCATTGTGTTTTATATTTCTGTAAACCTTTTGCTGCTCTTATTATTAAATCTTTAGCTTTAGAGCTTTATTTATTTGTTGCAATCGCAGGTCAGCATTGATACAGCATTGATACAGAGAGTCATCTACCTATAATAAAGTTTCAAAGCCACATAATTGTCTGACTTCAATAGTACAGACATAATTAATAAAAAGATTTAACCAGACTTAACCAGCTGCTTCCTTGTTAAACATGCCAAAGTGCATTAGCCACCTTCAAGTTGGTTTCACTGGAACAATTCAAGAGGAGGGAAATATAAAATTCATCTGGTCTGCCTAGAAAAATTGATAAGATTAGAGTTATGTATAGAGACCAAATGTCTCTATATAGAGAGCATTGCCCGTGGTCCATTTGGCAAGGGCAAGCATGGTGATGGTTGAGATATGCACATCTTCCAAAAAAACTGATAGCCTAGGATGAAGGCTTTTTTGCTATTTAATAATTCCACAACATATTACAGTTTATATTTATATCCCAATTTCTAGCCCAACAGGCTCTCAAAGTAATCTTGGAAACCACGTTTGTGTGTTGATTTTATTTATTTATTGCACTTAATGTAGAATCTGAGCTAAACTTTATCGATCTCCAGGGATGAGGCTTATAGAGTTGAAGTTAAATCAAAAGCTTAGAAATAAAGCCTACTTGAAAAGGTTTTGCATTTTAAAATAGGTCAAGGGGTCATAATGAAGTGGAAGGAGATGAGGGGTTTTGGAGAACTTTTGGGAAAATGTAACAAAAAGATTATTGCAGTTTGTCATGCAAAATGAACAAGCACTCCATCGTTTTAAAATGTAGCACCCATTGACATGCCAGCTTATTTTTGTATTTTTAGCATTCTTCAGTTAGGTAGTACAAAACTGAAGTAACTTCTTCCTCTTCCTAAGATTTTTAACTCAAAAGCCTCTTCTGGACTTGGAGAAAGAGTTTGTGAGCAATGAATGGAAGGCATGACAATGAGGGAAGAGTTACATACCAGCAGCAGGAAACGTCTCCATAAGGAAATCAACCCTTATAGTGATGACTTGCAGGAATTCAAGGAATGTTGCAGGTTAAAAAGAAAAATAACTAGTAATACTTACTGCTCACTGCTAGGAATTTGCATATTTTTTAATAGTATATAACATTGTAAGGGTCCTTTTCTTTGCCACTGTAATTGTAAGTTTCTTTTAATTACTTTTTGGCCAGGGCTGCTGCTTTTTTTATGAACCTGTGTTGGTAAGATAGATATCCACAGGTGAAGATTCACAGTACCCAATGCTGGGAAAAATGTCACCTATTGAATCCTGTCTCTTAGGCAGCTACTCACAGCACAACATAAAATCAGCCAGCTCTTACCAGGAGCCTGGGATTAGGCAGTGGTCTTGGATGATATGAGCCTAGTGGGCCAGTGATAACAAAAATGTATTTTGAATGCAAACCCAAAAGTCAAATAGGCAAAAAGGGAACAATCCAAAGTCCTGGTACAGCATGTGAATCAAAGGAAGCAGGAATGCAAGGCTGGGTAGAGAAACTATGAGCTGTTTGGGAAAGAAGAGGAAGGCCTGGGAGGTACAGGAAAGAGAACCCAAGCTGGAGCAGGTATTGATAATAAAGGGAACAGGAAGGATCCAGGTCAGAAACAGCAGAAGAAATGCAAGCATGATGCCCAAATTCCTTCCTATTCCATCCTTCCTCAGTTATGTATACAGGGGGGAAACATCCACAAGCCTCTTGGCAAATACTAGATATACTTTCTGTCTTGTCATTCCTTGATGCTCACACCTACACATCTCTCATGCTTCTCTTTCACACTTCATTCCATGTCCTTGCTGTCTGGTCCTTAAAGCTGATTCTGTCCTTGCAAAATAAGCCATGACCAGGAAGGATAAGCAATCCAGTAAAAGTATCCATGGCATTAGCTACAAAGATGTTATCTGGCTGTTGTGTAGGACCTTGTTGTGAAAGCTAGGCTAGATGACTTATTCAATCTTCTGAAGTTTTCTAGATTTGGAAGTATTTAGCAGCTTTTAAATTTTACTTCTAAGAGATACTGCAAGTAATTGTGGTACAAGTCAGAATGTGACTTTATGTTTTGTTCCTTATACTGCTGTATACTACAATTTTTAGAAACAACTTTTAAAAAAGAATTATGATTCCACATACTAAGGAAGGCTGGAGAGAGACAAGTGTGATCCACCACCTGTTCAAGCTTTTATTTCAGACCAGGATGATCATGATGGTGATTATTATTACAACTTCATATATAGCCCTCCTTTTTCACTGCAGCACAAGACGGATGGCATAAATAGAAAAGCAATTAAATCAGACAGCAAAGATCTCCAATAAAACATGTAGTAGAGCTATGATTACAGAGACTGATAAATAATGTAAACAAAACCTGCTTAAGGCAACAAAAATTGTTTAACAAATTACATAAAACATGAAGAAATTGGGTGACAAAGGTAGAAGACAATGCAGTAAAGAAAGGGAGGTGATATATGCAATAAGCGCTGCAATGGACTACAATGTTATCCCATACAGAAGCAATCTCTTGAGTTTTTCCATTAAAGCCCTTTGTCAAAATGGTCTCCTGGACATTTTTGTTTTGCACATTCTACAAAAGTGTTGGGGCCATCCACAAGATGGTGTCCACAAAGAAGGCACCTGAACTAGGATTGCCAGCTCCCAAGAGGGGCCTGGAGATCCCCTAGAATTACAGTTAAATTTCAGGGTAGAGGTCAGTTCCCCTGGAGAAAATGGCTGTTCTGGAGATAAGATCTGATGGCATTATACCCCACTGAGGTCCCTCCCCTCCCCAAACCCCATCCTCCCCAAGATGCATTCCCCAAATCTCCCGAAATTTTCCAACATGGAATTGGCACCCCCAGCCTGAACAGCAGTTGCCAGTTTTGCAGAGTGGTACCTTCATGGAGATCTGTTCAGTTGCGCAACTAGCCTTGCAGTGACCACAGCATGGACCCACAGTCAAATCAGCTAAATTAAGGGAGGGTGCCATCTTCAGAGCTAAGTGAAGCGGAAAGAAAAGTAGGCAAAACTCATCTGGGTTTCTTTTAAGAAGCCCTCTTTAGTTACTGATTTAAGACCATATAAAACATAATAAAAGTTAAGTTCTTTATAACATAACATCTGGTAACTCCAATTGTTTTTTTCATCATGAGGTATATAAAAGACTGTGTTTCCCTTTTCCCTCTTAGAGATAAGTAAACACATAAGCAGGGATATGGTCAGTGAATGAAGATGAAAGAAAAATACAGGCTGGCTTCATCTCTAGATATTTCTTACTTACAGACCTGATTATTTTAGCATCACTGAATAGTTAAGCTTGTTGTTTTAGAACAAGAGTGTCAAAGACCATCCTCTTAAAAAATTCCAGTGCATCTTGCAGCATCTCTGCCACACTCCTCTCAAATTACTGAACCATCTTCATAGTTAAGAAACTGATGCTTATAGGGCAAAGCGGCAAATTCTGCTGTTGCATGGTATAGCATCTTCCCATCTGTTCCAAACCCCTCCCCCAAATTAGCAACATGTGTATTAAGGAAAGTGGAGCAGCATGTAAAGGAGTGCATTTTTAGCATAGAAGTGTATAGTATTTTCTAGAGAAGAGTAAGGTGTGGATGTGGGTGTAAAAAGTCCGTGTATCTAATTCTCAGCTGTGGATACTTAAATCTAGAGATTGAGGCCACAAACAGACAACACAGATCTTTCTACAAACCTGAAAAATGCCCAGACTGGCAGAAAAAATGTGAAATATATATATACAGGTGTCAGATTCAGTGGGAGCTCACAGGAGTCCAGCTCCTGAACCATTCTGAGAGTTCCACCTCCTTGTCCATTGAATAGTATGTGCAGCTGCATAACAATCCCTGGATGAGCTCCACCACAGTGTTAAATCCTACCAAAATGATAAAACATTCCCACTCAAATGTCATGGAAAAGTTTATGGCTCTAAGAAATCCCAGTTTTTCCCACTCAAATGTTATGGAAAAGTTTGTGGCTCTAAGAAACAGATGCCCTCAGAGGCCATTGCTAACCTTCTAGGCTTTGTTTTTGCCTGTAAAAAGCAGAGGGAGGGGTCTGGGCCCTTTGCAGGGTTGGTTTATATTTGACAAAGGACTCATGTAGGCCAGGCTTGGTAGAACCACCTGTTTGGTGGGTGGGAAGGACAGAGAGAAGCAAAAAAAGAGGATGGGGTACTCGGGCTTTCAGGACATGGGAAGAGGAAACAGTGGGGGAGTGGGAAATGAGATGCCTCCTGCAATCTCTTGAGTCCCTTGCTTACATATATACACATGGCCCCATCTGCATGTACTTACATGATCTATGGATCAGACTAATATAGAGAGGACAGAGATTTTTCCACAAACTTAAGAGAACTCCTAGGTTTGCAGAAAAATGTGCAAAGTATTTTTAAGAATGGGATGTAGGTTTTAATATCCAGCAAACCACCTGGATCACACCATGTGGAAGACTGAGGAGATAGAAGCACAAATACTGATGTAATGTTACCAAGCCAGATATGCTGTGGTGCTGCAGGTAGGCAGACAGGCGGAAGACGCAGGAAGGAGCCAACCCCTCCCTGCAGCATGGCAGGAAGGAGAATGGATGAGTGAGGTCAGCTGTAAGTCAGCTGTGACTTGAGAGCACGCACTCACGCACACACACATCCCTCTCATTCTGTTGTTTATTTCTTCAGTGAGGAAATGGCTACTGAAAATCCCAGTTTTTCCCACTCAAATGTCATGGAAAAGTTTATGAATGAATCAATATGATATATGGATCAATTTGGTTTTTTGTTAACTGACTAGATTTAGAGAATAACAACACAATATACTTTTCCTGGGAATGTCCTATATCTGGACAAGAAATATGTCCTGGAAGTGCCATTCTTTTCAGATGTGTGGGGAGACTCTCAATTCAGATTCAGATTGCAGCATGAGAGATAGGACTGAGGTCCTCCTCCTCTCCATTAGCTGCTATTTGCAAGAAGAAGCTGCAAGAAGAAGCTCCAAGAAGCTGCTATTTGCCCCACAAAGGAAACTTAGTGTGGATTACATGTGGATTACATGTTTCCCCACTGGGCTCCCCAAGGCTGTTCCAAGTCAGGAAAATGACATGATGACACATGGAGAAGGAAACTTAAAACCCATCTCGCTGCCTGACACAGAACTCCTGACCCCATATATTGACTTGACCTGGGACTATACCTAGGGGAAATGTAGTGGGTAATTAGGTCCTTAGTTTGCCTTTAGGCTATATCCTGTCCATGGGTAGTCCCAGATCATAGAAAGAAACTCTTTTGCTCATTCCAAAATGGATTGAACTTTTTCATCTCCAACTGGTGAATGATCTTATTTCTGCCACTCTGGATCAAATCCAACCATGGTATTCTGTTGCTGTCCTGTGGATAGATCACTATGACTTTGTCTTCATTAGTGATAAGACGTGTTGATCAGTATGTTATGATCACCTTTCACATAAAAGTAGAATTGGGCAGGACTAAAAGGGGGGGAGATAGATTCACAGGTGATCTTCTTGAACCTCTGGTACTTATGACAAGATTCTTCACTTCCCACATTCAGAGTGGACTAGCCTATTCAAGTTGGGGGGGAAATCACTGGTCTTTTTATGGAGTGGCCGAAGTAGTAGCACAAGGTGTACAAGGGCATAGGAAAATCTGTAATTAAATTTTTGTCCATCATATAAACAACCCCAGATGACTCAAGCAACCAAGAGAGATAGATCACAATGTTTTATATTTTTCCTCTTGATCTGTTGCATTACACATTGGAATATGGAAAGCATATGTGCAACAGCCAAACCATGCTCGCCTCTCCAGTTCTTCACCCTTTCACTACCCACTGAAAAAATGGCAGCTCACTACACTTTGATGTTCTCTTTCTTATGCCAGACAGAGCAACCCATATTATGATTAGGATTTTATGCCATCCGTCTTGTGCTGCAGTGAAAAAGGATGCCTCTTAATTTTTTATCTGACTGGCACGTATGAATCTTAACCAGCATAAATTAGGCACTACCTTTCTTCCACATTTGACTGCATGTCTATTCAAAGGGCCAGAAAATGTACTCCCAAGACTGTGTGATGTGACAACTGGCAGATTAGAATATGGGACTAATAAAAGTCTGATCTGGGACCAAGTTGAATCAACAATCCATCAGTCTGTTAAACAACCTGCAAGTAAAACTGTATATAGTAATTCCAACAATGGCCGTTTTCCCACTGAGCTTACCTCGGAGCGACGTCCCTCTTCACCGCGCAGCGTCTGCGTGGATTTCCCACCAACTGCTCCGAGGCTGCTCCGAGGAACCAGGAAGTTCCCGACCTTTTGCGTCGCAAATGGAAACCGCTAAAAACCAGTTTACATCTGCGACGCAAAAGCCGCGGCTCTTCCTGGTTGTGTGCAGCAGTTGGTGGGAAATCCACACAGATGCTGTGCGGTGAAGAGGGACGTCGCTCCGGAGTAAGGTCAGTGGGAAAATGGCCAATGATTCTGAAGTACACTACTAATTTGACTATCATATCCAATATGCATACTGCTGTAGATAGTAATCAAATTAGACACAGCTAGATCTAATGAATAGACTATATTATTCTGACATGGATTATTCTTTAGAAGCTCCAAGAGGATACTTCGCTTAAAAAACACATAGTCCAAATGCTTAAAATAATGTTAACCCAGTGTTAAGTGTGAAACTTGCCATATTATTTGAATGGTACTACAAAAGTCTCCTTTCCAGCCATTCGACTAAAGTCCACTCATTCTCTAATGATAACTTTTCTTAGTGTAACTGCTAAGAGATAATATATTCATTCTGGATTTTTAGAAGGGTACTGTTATAAGGATTCCTCCCTCAAATATCATGCCCTCCAGTTCTGTGACAATTCCAAGAGCTGGCACTACAGTGCCTAAATAGAACCAGGGAGTACTTGGTTCTGTTCCCATTCTGAACTGAATGGGTTACATTGGCCCATTCACCATCAAGACATGAAATGAAAGTGCCTTTGCCAGCTGAGATATATTACATTAGTGATATTGACAGTTATTAGAGAGAACCAACAAGCTTGCAAACTATTGTCATTTGTGCTAATATACACAGTTTTGGGGGGGGGGGGGGGTTCAAAGGAATGACTTTACCCAGTGATGTGAGGATTCAATTATGGAGATAATATTCTGGGGGGGGGGGAGGAATACCCCTCTTAGGTAAAGCATAATAGTAAAGCACATGGTTGCATGCAGAACATCCTGAATTCAATCTCTGGCTATTACAGTTGAAAAGGATTCCAGGAAGCACTGGTTGGAAATATCTTTCCCTGCCTGGGACCTGAAGAGTTGCTGTTGGTCAGAAGAGACAATACTGAGCTAAGTAAGATCAGTGAGTGGTCTTAATTAGTATAAGGTAGTGTCCTCATGTTTATGAACTCATCTCCAAGAATAGTGAAGAAGTGGGCATTATCAGAATTCCAAAGCCAATGAGAGGCCAGTGTTAAAGGAATGAACATGCATAAACTGTTCCTGATAATGACAAATCTTCAAGGAATATATGGAATGGCATAAGAAAGTATTCTTATACCAGTGTTGTGTTGCTTCGGGAATAGCTTCCAGTTGGGGGTGCCATTTTCATGCCTCCAAAATGTGTTCCAATTTCATACAGAAGGGCATATCTTCTTTTTAGGTCAGAAGCAAAATTTTTAAAAATGTAACTGATTTCTATCACTTTACAATGCTTCTTTGGAGGTAATGTTGAAAAGAGAACACCTGCTTGAAATGATTAGCTTTGGATACACCATTTACAAATCTAATACAGACCCACCACCCTTTACTGTACAAACAACTAATTTGTTGTCTGCTTCCTCACCCCAGAAGCCTAAGAGGTAGGCAGGCCATTGATATCGCCTTGTTTCAGAGGAGGGACGAAGATGTTGATTCACCCCAGACGACCCCTTGAATTTCATGTCTGTGGTGAATCCAGGCTCACATGAAATGGCAACAGTCTGATGATCCAAACTGCAATTATACTCTTTATGAGTGTCTGTGCCTGCAATGGGAAAACTAAGTCCACCCAATTGAGAAACATACTCTGAACATAAATAAGGGCCCAAAGGAAATAGTGGAGAAATCAGTCTTGAACACAGACCTTTAAAAATCAGAAGCAGCTTTTAAGGTAACTTTTCAGTGATCTCTATGGGGAAACACATAGCATCAATCTCTCAACATTCCGGGGGGGGGGGATTATAAAAAGAAAGGTGATACAGTAACAACAACTACTAAGGGGGAAAGTGAGCTAGAGGCTTAAGGCTGCACCTACAAGAGCAAGACAAACGCCTTGGGTGGGCGAGATGTCACTCAGGCAGAAGGGCAGCCACTTCTTTGCCTCCCTCCCAAAGATCTCTCCTTGGGTGAAATTACTGATATTCTGCAAGCGGAGAGTGGGTGTCTGCCTGGAGCAAGCAGTCAGCGGTGGGTGTGGCCAGTTGGATGTCGGCGGGAGCTCGCGGCTGCTGCTGGTGCCGCCACCACAGAAAACAGACAGGCAGGGCGCAACAGCAACAAACACCCTTCCAGCAACGGATTGAAGTGTATTGTTTATGCATCACAAGGTCAAGTCGAGAACTACAGGAGGGCGGACCCAGCTCCTCTTCTTCCTGTGTAAAACTGTGCAAAGTTCTTTCTCTCTTTGCTTCAAAGCAGCCCCCTTTTTAGTAGTTGGGAAAGAGAATTGAAAACCAGTTTCGTGGGACAAGAAAGGGGAGGGGGGGGATGTTTCTTAATGTCCATCTCTCTCTCTCCTCCCCCTTGGCGCTGCTACCGAAAAGGAGCAAGTGTTTCACGCCAGCCGGTTCGCGGCCAAAAGACGTCTGGCGGACGATAGGAATTAAAACAAGTCTTTGTTGTTGTTCCCCCTAAGGGGGTGGCATTTCAAATACCATTATCATTGCCCATTTCTCCTGAGAGAAGAACCAAGTAACTTTGTGACCCACAGGACACAATTGTGTGATCCCGCTGTTTCCCCCCTCCCGCCACTTTGCCTCCTCCCTCCCTCCCCTCTTGTGCACTTATAGTTAACGCAAGCCCCCCCCCCCCATTCCCTGCGGGGGGTTTTGCTGCGAGGTTCTTTCCTGCAGAAAGGTTTTTTAAAAAAACCCTTCTCTCCGCCTTGCACCTCATGTTATTTGCAAGAAACGTCTTTTTGACGCAGGAAGAAATGGCAAATTTGAAGTACGTCATTAATATGGCGCCAAAAGATTTTGTTAAGTATAAGCTTATTTTTTGTAAGGTTGCCGTAGCAGACTAGTGTACGCCTGTGCATAGCTCCGATGAGGTGGAGGGGAGAGTGTGTGTGTGTGTATGAAAAGGGGAGGAAGCGAAGAAAGTGTTGCAGCTCTGTGATCTGTGTGTGTGCACTGCCGCCGCTGTTGTATGTGCGCGAAGCTGAAGATCATTGCGAAAGTGACCTGATCAGGCTTGTAGAGGGAGAGAGCGAGCGAGGGAAAAGAGGGAGAGCGCGTCAGTGTATGCAACCCGACCCCTTTCCAGCTGCCCAGGGCACAAGAGAAAAGAGATGGGGACTCAGCGCATCGGAGGGAGGTGAAGAAGAGGGAGGGGTGGGCGAGGAGTGCGTTTGGGGTGGGAGGCAACACATGCCTAACACAATCAGGGATGGGACCCACGTCTGCCGCTGCTCCCGCTGCACCTGGACCTGCTGCTCGTCAGGAAGAAACAACAAGCAAGAAAAGAAGAAATTGAGGGAAGGGGGGGTTGAGGGGGCGGTGGGGGGAGGAAGAGGGAGAAATCACCAGCATCATCCTAATTTATATACTCCTTTGAAGAAGTCTTTTTTTCGCCAACAGGGGAGGAAAAAAGGGGGGCCAGCCATAGAATTCCGGGCAATTTGCAAAGAGATCAAAAAAGTCTGGATTTAAAAAAAAGAAAGAAAGAAGAAACACGCACGCAGGGCTTGTTGGATTTTGCACCGAGCGGCCATCTCAGCTGGAAGCAATTCTTTTGGGGTTTTTTGTTGTTGTTGCATCCATGGAGTTACTTTGTATCTAATTCCTAAAAGGAGGGTATCCTCTTCAGATCCTACGGCAGGAGGAATGGTTCGGCCCCTCCGCAATGGTCCCGGATTAATCTTTGCAAAAGGATATATTCTATGAACGGTTACATTTCTGGAGTATCATCCCCACACCTCTCTTGTAACCCCAGGACATTCTCAACTCTTGGAGGACGCTCTCTACCAGCCAAGGTAAAAGGGTGGAGAATTGCTCCTTTTTTCTCCCCCCCCCCATCTTCTCTTGATTTTTCCCCACCCCTTCTTGCATTTGTTTTAGTGCTTCCTAACTGAGCTGCTTGCAAAGAGGAACGGGGGGGGGGGTGGGAGAGGAGGGAGGTGTGCAGCGTTTTTAGACATAGATTGCGCATGTTGGTCAGTCATGTTTTAAAAGGGAGGCGGCAGGAATGTAAACAACAACTTTTTCAAGGATCAGGAGCTTCTGGAAACGGTTTCCTCGAATTAATGACTGCGGCAGAGCATTCCCCAAAAGGTCGCTAAGGAAGAGGGACGGGTGAGAAAGGGGTCAAGAAGCACAATTTATTGGGGGGGAGAGGATGATCCAGAAGGGAGGAGGAAAGGGTTCGGGAATGATAGGGACCCGGAAGGGGTGGAGGGTTAAAAGTGTCTCTGTGTGCGCGCGGGTAGGCTATGTAATATGTATGTGCAAAAGGGGACGGCGGCAATTAAAAGAGGCACGAGTTTCATTTTTGTTGATACGCAGCACGTTTTGGAGCCTTTGCATTTTCTTGAAGCTGGTGCACCCACATGATCCGCTCCTCTCACGTGCTGGGGTTGTGGGGTCCCTGCCAGCTTCTGCAACAGACACAAACAATGCGCCCAGGAGGCAGGCAGAGGAGAAGCAGCAGCGTCGCCTTTTGCAAGGGTGGGCGAGCCCCGCTGGGCTTTGAATGGCACCAGCTTTTTGGGGCGCCGATGGCTTTTGCAGCCGCGTTGCAACGGCGCGCGAGGGCGGGTGGGTGGGGGCGGGGAGGGCGAGAGTCACGCCGCTGGGGGCATGGAGCGATTTGGGAATGGAAATGTACAGGCAACGGCTGCCGCTGAGCTGCGCGGTGGGGCTGAGGACTGTAGGGGGCGTGGCTGTTGTTTACCTTCTGAAACTCCCCCGGCTTCCAACGGGCTCCTCCGGGGGCGTCTCATCTTCTCCTCCATCTCTGCCACTGAATCACTCCCGCCTCGCAGCCCTCCCCCCAGCCTCACGCGGACGCGCGGGCTCCTTTTCCCTCTCCTCCCGAAGGCGTTCTGCTTCCCTCATGCTCGCTTTGCTTGCCTTACTGCATCTCTGCATTCCCTCACTGGCTTTGCCTGTGGTAGGCATTCCTTCTCCAGGCGACACAACATGTTTTCCTTGCCGCTTCTCTTGCAGCCGTTCTCCACCCTCCCCTTTAGCTGCTCTTCAAGAGTCCTCATATCCAGAGCCTTCTCTCCCCACCCCCTCCGAAGAGAAAAGAGTGATCCCGGGGCTCAAGCCCGTCAGGAAGTCGCGATTTCTCTTCTGCAAGCGCTCCCCGCAGCCAGTCATCCCAGAAGTGTGTGGGCTGACTGTGGTTGTGCACGATGGTGAGGAAAAGGTACTTTCCACACGCTGAAGCCTCAAGGCCTTTTCTGTGTTACTCTTTGGGCTGTGACTGAACAGCAGCTTCTAGCCTCCTGTATTCAGCTTTCATGTTAAACTGCAGTTAGACTCCTTTCCCCAAGTGCCAGTTAGCTTTTCTAGTGAATGTTCCCAAAGCTGGCATTCTTAGTGGAGTGGGATGCTTGTTCATCTTTCAGAACTGTTAGCATTGCAAGTGAATAAAATAATAAAGAGCTACAGAATGCACACAATTGAACATGTTTCCTCTTCCTAAGGTATACCTTCCTCATGCTCTCTTTGAACCAGAATGAAAGGTGGGACATAAATATTTGAATAAATAACTCCTCCCCCAAGGATCTGATAAAGTCTGGATGAAGTTATTTTGTTTAACATAGTTTCTTTTTAAAAATTCATTTGTGCTTCCTTCCATCTGATTGCTCAGCCTGTCTGTGTTCTTCCCTCTCACTTGGTCTCTTGTCTCTCCCCCCCCCCCCCCGAAAAACCCCAATCCTCTCAGGCTTGTAATGCTTATTACACTTGATTCTTGTGGCTCTTGCAGGGTTTTTTTTTCAGACAGTTTCCCAACACTGTTTCTTGCCCATGTTTAACACCTTCTGAGATGTTCTGCATGTCTGCACTGAATTGCTACTGTACCTCACTGGGATTTTCTGACATCATTTATTTGGAGCACTCCTTTTCTGTTTTTTTCAGTGCCTCCTTGAGGCAGATCTCTGCTAAGTACCCCACCCCTCTTTCTCCTGCTCATACATTACATTTGCACTCCCTATCACTGTTGGGACTTTCTCTTGGTCTTATCTATTCCCTACAAGCAACTTATAGTCCTTCAGTCTAGTCTTGTCAGATATATGCTCAGATACCCATCTTCTTAGCTCTTGTTAGTCCCCACACCAATAACTGTCATCCACTTGGATCTGTCCTTAGCTACTTGTTGACATCTTAAGATCTATTTCCACGTTTCTTTTTTTTCTTTGAATGCTATGTCAGTTTCTCTGCTCGCAGTTGCTCACTGCACTCAGGCATCCCCTGACAGTCTGTTCCTCTCTCATTTGGCTTCTTGTAGCTTTTGGATGTCCTCTTTTCTCCCCTCCCATATCACTCTTAGTCTTGTAAAACTTTCGTACTCATTACTTTCTCTGTGTTCTTTTAAGACCTGATTTTGCTATAGTCTCTGGTCTGCTCTTAAGCAGAGTATAATTCACAACTGCAAATACCTTATTCTGTGTCTTTGCTTGTGTAGCTACACTTCTCAGGAAAAGACTGGAAGGTTTCTTTAAATCACTTGGCAAATAGTTGGGAGCCTCCTAGCTGGAATATAATTTTATCTATTATCCTTTGTCTTTCACCTTTACAACCTTAAACATTTCTTACAAGCAAAATATACATTGTTGGTGGTATAGCTAAAACACTTTTTTAATGTTAGGATCTGGCTTTACATCTAATTGCCTTCTTGGATGGCAGTGAATCTATTTGACAGCATAATACCCTGTAGAAGGAGATGCAATCAAAGTTTGAATGGTGTTGGGAAGGTGGGGATGGACTTGCTGATTGTACAAAGCAGCTGAAGTTCAGATAGAGCTGTGTAGCTAGAGCCTTAGGTGCCTTGAATGTGATTAACAGAAGCACCAGCAACATGTCATTTACAAACAGCTTATTGAACTGTCATTCAATGTAATGCAGAAATTTTGTAAATTTACATTCAAAACAATACCAAACAAATCTTTACAGATGAGGCTTTGGTTCCAGACTTTAAAAAAGGTAAAGGCAGTCCCCTATGCAAGCACCCGTCATTTTCAACTCTGGGGTGACGTTGCTTTCACAACGTTTTCACAGCAGACTTTTTACGGGGTGGTTTGCCATTGCCTTCCCCAGTCATCTCCACTTTCCCCTCAACAAGCTGGGTACTCATTTTACTGACCTCGGAAGGATGGAAGGCTGAGTCAACCTGGAGCTGGCTACCTGAACCAGCTTCTGCTGGAATCGAACTCAGGTCCTGAGCAGAGGGCTCCAACTGCAGCACTGCAGCTTTACCACTCTGCGCCATGGGGCTCTTGATTCCAGACTAGGCAGCAGTTAATTCCGCTTTTCATAGGGGTTAAATCCTGCCCTGTCTGGGGATAGCTTGGAATAGCCTGATCTTGGCAGATCTTGAAAGCTAAGAAGGGTTGGCTGTCTCTAGTATTTGGACAGGAGGCCTCCATGGAAGTCCAGTGTCCTGATGTGGAGGCAAATTAATGGCAAACCACCTCTGAACATCTCTTGCCTTGAAAATTACAAGGTCGCCATGAGTCAGATGGCTTTTGGCAGTCAAGGCTGCTGCTACAGGGTAGGAAGGTTATCCCTCATAAACTTATCCCTTGTTTATAGAAGCTGATTTTGCTTAATCAGATTTTCTCTAAGGTTGTTGCCATTGCAGGCTTACTTTAGAATAGCTACATTATGGTGATCAGATATACAGAGCTGTTGTCACTTTAATTTTGTGTAGCAGAGAGAGTTGGGGCAGTTTTTATCATGCAGCGATAAGAAAAGCTACACCTGCTGGAATTCCCTTGATAACATTGTTACTGAAAACAGGATATTGTTCTCTTCTGACACTAGATCCAAGTCTTCATGGGCAGTTTTTCTAAAGTTGCTTCAGTGTCTGGCCCTACCTTCCCCACCTGACTGAAACATGACCACTATTACCTTGTTTCTAACTCCTAATTGGCAGTAACCTTCACTTTCCCTTATTAGACTGCACATGCTTTCTCTCTCTAAAACAGAAATTGAAATCCTTCTGGAAGAGAAAGGTGGGAAGTTGTAGGAATAGAAGTTTAAATTATGATTTAGAAGTAGTCAATACTGGACAGCTGCTTTTGAGTTTTGTCTATTATAGATCAGTTTTGGACAGTGTTGCACAAATGCCTGGGAGAAGCAAGGCCATAATTGTTGGTCTTATAACTGAGTTAAATCCATAGGGGCACCTGGCTTTTGTGTGAGCTCTATCAGGTAGATATTAATTCTGCTCCCTTTGTAATTGTGTCTTAGAGAATAACTTAGAGTCTCTAAGTTGTTTCTTTGCTATACAGTTTAAGACTCCAAAGTCAGGTCTTTGAGAATACTAAGGCTTCTCCAGCTACTCCACATCTTTCCAAATGGAATTATTGGATTCTGTATATTATGTAGCTCTTTCTCTTTGCCACCTTTTATGCATTGCTATGTTGGGGATGCCCATGTATCTTTCCCTAGATAAATATCTTTAGTCGTCACTGGCATGTCTGGACTTGTTTCTAGATAAGCAAAGTGGAAACAAATTAAAAGAGAAAGTTGTCATAAAGAAATAAGTTCCTTCTAGATATGGAAAAAATTGCAAAGCAGGCAAAGGTGAACAGGGCCATGTTTTGTCTTAAATTTCAGTGTGCAAACTCTTGATATGTAGTCTGTGTAGGGGGCAGGAATTAGATAGGACAGTCCCTCTTTGGTGTTACAAAAGAACAAGTATCATTCCATTCATCTCCCCTGTCCACATTATGTAACACACCAAGGCACTCTTTGAGAGGTATTATAAATCTGTAAATATAAAATAACTTCGTTTTAGTCTGCCTTTTCTAATTTTTAAGTCACAGAGGCATCTGATGCAATTATGTTTTCATGATTTTGGAATCATAAGGTCTAGTTTCTTATTTTTTTATATTGCAGGAAATAATTAAGTAGTTTTATATTAGGGTAACTCCATTCCCTTCTCATATGCTTTATGTCCTCCAGCAGAGGGCCTGCTGTTCAGCTAGAAAACCATTGCAGGTTTCCCAGTGGGGAAAATGGAATGGAAAGCAGTTAAATAGTTAGATATTTGGAAATATTCGTTATAGCTTTGCATCTTAATTGCAAGGACAGAGCAAAAATAATAAATGCAGAGCCAGTTCCAGCCATTAAATTAAATATTTATTGAATATTACTATAGGAAGTTTATCTATTTTCTATTGGTTCCTGGCTTACTTATTTCTCCCAGGTCCACTATCTTAGATTCACCTGGTCCCCAACTTAATACTAAGAAGAGTAGTAAAATGCTTTTGGAAGGTCATCTTCTCCACCTTACCAACTTAGTTGGTCTTAAAGGTGCACTTGTCTACTGCTGTGTTCTATAAAAAAAACTTGTTGACATGATAGTTATATCATAACTTTGCCTTTTGGTTGCTTCAAATAGCAAGGACTGAATAACACTTCAATATTGCAGTTGCTAGGTGAATACTTCAAGAAATCTGTGTGCTCCCCCAGGATATCTTAATTCCTGGAAAACATATAGTGCTGGTATTTCAAGCCATTCATGCTGCAGAACAGAGCAATTGTAATGCCATCTTTAGAGATTTGTTGCATTTCCTCTCCTCCCAGGGGAGGAGTAGTTTGCTCTGGTTTATTGCTAAATTATAGCACAAGGAGAATACCAACAAATTGCTGTATAATAATTCCTTATGATTCTTGATGGTTTCTGATAGATTTCAAGCATAGTTTGCAGACTGACATGAGGAAGATAATCTGTTTGTTTCTTAACCTTATCTGCACCAAACAAAACTTAACTCTGTGCTGTTGTGGTCATAGCTTGTTTACAGAATGGAAGTTTGGATACTCCCTTAGAGGGTTCCTTCTGCTCTGAGGCTAGAAGAGCATCTTGATGTGGATGATTCCCTGCAGTTGCTCAGAGAGGCAGAACTAAACAGTTCCAACTTCCTGACTCTGAGGTGGGCTTGCTTAGTTTGGTCACTTCAGGAACTAGTAAACCCAGGCACAGGAAGGAACAGAACAGAGATACAATGACAACCAAAACAGGTAGGCCACGGTTAGAAACAAAACAACTGATAAACAGAAAAACAGTATAAATGGGATTAAGGAAGGATTAGAACAAGCAAGCATCTTTCCCCTGCTGTTTGAGCACATGGGATAGATTAGACTCAGAACTCCTTTTTGTGGGGAGGTAAATATTCATCTCTTTTCTTCCTTTTCTGTCTTTCTGTTTTTCTCATCCTCTTTGTGGCTTTTTGTGGGGGTGGGGCAAGATGTCCTCCTAACCTGAGAGCAGAAGGAAACCTTAAGAACATAAGAGAAGCCATGTTAGATCAGGCCAATGGCCCATCCAGTCCAACACTCTGTGTCACACAGTGGCAAAAAAACCCTGTGTATATATATATACACACACACACACACACACTATGGCTAATAGCCAATGATGGACCTCTGCTCCATATTCTTATCTAAACCCCTCTTGAAGATGGCTATGCTTGTGGCTGCCACCACCTCCTGTGGCAGTGAATTCCACATGTTAATCACCCTTTGGGTGAAGAAGTAATTCCTTTTATCCGTTTTAACCTGTCTGCTCAGCTTTATGGTTCTGCTCAGCCTTATGGTTCTGTCCTCTCTCTGAGGAGGGCATCTTGGAATAGGATTTCCAATAGTGGTGTCCCAGTGATTGGTGAGAATTAATTATTATCCACCACTTGCTGCAGCACTCTATATCCAAAGGTAGTTCTGGCCAAGAAGGTGTTAAGTTTGTAATGTCTAACAAATGTTGAAACTGAAGATCATGTGGCTACCTTGCATATTTCCTCCACTGAGGCTTGATCAAAGGCTGCATTAGCGGCTGCACTTCTCACAGAGTGTGCTGTGATCCCTGTTGGAGCCAGAATATTGCTTGCCTTGTAGGCGTAGTAGACAAACTGGTGAATGGCGTAGCTAATGGCTGATCTGGACATCTTCCCTTTTTCAGGGCTGTTAATGAAATGAAAAGAGAGTCCATATTTCTGAGGGAGGGACGGTGGCTCAGTGGTAGAGCATCTGCTTGGTAAGCAGAAGGTGCCAGGTTCAATCCCCAGCATCTCCAACTAAAAAGGGTCCAGGCAAATAGGCGTGAAAAACCTTGAGACCCTGGAGAGCCACAACCAGCCTGAGAAGATAATACTGACTTTGATGGACAGAGGATCTGATTCAGTATAAGGCAGCTTCATAGATGGACTCTACATCAGGCAAATTCTGAGGGGTCTCTGGAGGTGTAATGAGTGCCAATCTTTCTCCTTAGGTAGTGAGGATGCAGGCAGAAGAATGGGAGATTAATTTTTTGGCTTCAGTGGAAGGCTGAGTTCACCTTTGGAATAAAGGTGAGATCTGGGTAGGGCATCATCTTGTCCTTGTTGAGGAGACATAGACCTTTCCTGACTGACAGTTACGACACACTCCCAGAAGAAGTCACTGCTGTGAGGAAGAGGCTCTTCATTGGGGGTTGCTCTCAGTATATACAGAGCCAAATAAATACCCCCTAAACACCTTACTGGTATTTTTGGGGTATTTATTCAGCCAAATCAAATTTTTCTAATTCAGCTACCAGTCCAGCTGAGCCCAAATAAAAGCTGACATTATTCAACTTTTATTTGGGCTCAGCTTCGCTTACTGAAGCAGTGCGAGTTCACCCACCTTCTGAGTGAACTCACACCACTTCTGGATTCCTCACATGCAGTTTGGCTTCACAAAAGCCATTTGAAGATAAAATTCCCTTTAATTGTCCTTGTGGAAGACACATAGGCATTTCCTGGCTGACAGGGCTCACAGTTCTGACACACTCACACACCTCAGCAAGGGAAGGGAAGGTATGGAGCTGGATAAATTTAGCAATATTTCCCAAATCCCAATATCATACCAATGTTGGGGTTTGGGAATATCAGTATATACCAATATTTTTTCCAGTTTGGCTACAGCTGCTACCTGGCAATGAAGGGTGGATGCTTTCAGCTTTTGATGGATGCTGTATTGTAAGAAGGCCAGCAGATGGCCCAGTTCTGGGTTGAGGGGATTGATGTGCTTGCACTGGTCAGCCAGTTGGAATTGTTGGACCTGTAAGGCTGAAACTGGGATGGTCTATTGGTGTGAGGGCCCCTTTGAAGGGAAGCTCTGGTACCTCCCTTGGTCTGGTCTGGTCCAGAATAAGGAGTGGTAGGAACAGAAGGAATGAGAGGAGAAGGTTCTCCTGATGTCCCTATTCAAATGTTTGGGCATGGCCATCTTTTTATCTCCACTCTCCATGAGGATCTTGTCAAGGCAGTCCCCAAACAGTTTTCCACCCTGGAATGGGTACGCCATTAGTATGGACTTAATATATAGATATGCTTGCCATGTACAAAAGTAATAAGAGTGCACTTGGTTGTGCACTAGAAGCAGCTGCCGTAGAATGTGATACAAAAGTCATTGGCTTTGATTCTTCCTTTGTCTTCCACTCCTTTCTCTGCTCCCCACTCCTTCCCCTTTCTTCTTCTTAATGGCCCTGGAAAAGGCCTTGCGGACTTTCAAGGAACATGGAAGGGACAGTTTCCTTTCTGAAAAGGACACAGGCCCTCTTCTTCTGCCATTTGTTTCTCATGGAAAGCTCGCCTGGCCACACTAGTCCAGAGCCAACCAGGAAGGCCCTGGCCAAAAGTGAAGCTTAACAATGCATCATAAAAAACTCTTCTAATGTACATGGCTCTCTTGGCCCCTGAGGGCTATGATGATATGCTAGGCTCCTCCATTGGAACCCCCCATAACCCAGATGGACTCCTTGACTACCAGAATGGATCTTCAAGGGGGATATGTACAGTTTCCCCACCCCCTTCTGCAGTAGTGGGTGGGTGGAATCCTTGCTCAGCTGATCTTATGGAAATTCGAAGGAGAGCCTTGAGGGAAGAGCTGCAAAGGACCCCAAGAGTGATATTCCCCCATCCCATCTTGGGAGTCCAAATGCTCAATCTGAGATCATCTTTTCCTGCCCCCAAGGAAAGGTCCAGGTGCAGGGACGGGCATACCTCATCCCATCAGGATCCTGACTTTCAGTGGCTGGAGAGGCTGGGAAACTGTCCCTCAGGCAGGTAAAAAAGAAAAGAGCAAAGAGCAAGCAACCGTGCTCCAAAGTTGGTCTCCTTAAGAAGGCAGGAAAGTCATGTCAACCACCCTGGAGACAGGAAGTTGAAAAGTTTAGTCCTACCTCTCTGAGCAGTTGATGGGAATCAACCATATTAAGATGCTCTCTTCCATAGAGCAAGAACAGGTAACAGCAAGTATATTAACATGTGTGGAGTGAGCTTACTCAGTCCTTATTGGGTGGGATCTTTCTACTTTTGCCTTCATACCACCAGAAATTTGTCTATCTACCAAGGATGTAATGTGAATCCCTGCTATATTACAGCAATCTCCCAAGTTTGGACATCTCATTTCCTCCACAATTCAGCTCTTTTTTTTGTCCTCCTTTTTTCCCTCCTTATAAATCTTATTCCTACCACAAATGCCCTCTGTCTCTTCTGACTTTTTTATTTTAAATATTTTTGCTCAAAGTGATTAACTTTCACTCAGAAATAACTTATGTCATTTGACAAATAAATATCACTCCAGTAGCGTTAAACTTGGGAAACTTAGCAAAGGCTGCCTACTATGCTGTGGGAGTTAGTTGTGGATACTGGACATTTCCACTGGAGCATGTGCTTATGTTCCACAGTAATGTTGCAGGACCTTGATAAAATCTTGAGATGGAAACAAGGAATAAAATCATGTTTTTAGTAGCTCTGTCTTGTCTGTGAGGAAAATTCTGATCTCTCTGTGATTTGGAAAATAAACTGAGGTTTACTATAGATGTATGACAATATGAGCTCTGAACTCTCATTTGATGAGAAATCTGTCTTAACCCCCCAAACCCCATTTATTTCAAATTGCAAACTTAAACGCAGTTCTTGGGTTCTTGTTGAACCTGTGCTACATTTGAAATTTTGAGAGCAGGGAGTGGGCAGCATAATAGAATGGCTGCCATGAGGTCAGAATCACAAGTGGCTATCATGAGGGCTGGGTTTCTTCCTGTCATGACAGTTGTTTTGGAATGGGTGCTTTCTGCAGCCTTCTGGGCTCTTCTGAAGCACCCCCTGCTCTATTGAGGTGGGGAAAGGCAAGGTGGGCTGTTTAATGAGGAAATGTTTGGGAAAGAACAAGTGGGGCTTTTTTTGTAACAGGTACTCCTTTGCATATTAGGCCACACACCCCTGATATAGCCAATCCTCCTGGAGCTTACAGTAGGCCCTGCACTAAGAGCCTGGTAAACTCTTTGGGATTGGCTACATCAGGGGTGTGTGGCTTAATATGCAAAGGAGTTCCTGCTACAAAAAAAAGCCCTGAACTTCATGCTGTGATTGCTGTGGAAAACCAGCTGCCTCCTTCCTTTATGCAGGGTAGCCTTCTTGATTTAGAGATATTTACATAAAAGAGGTGTAATGTAAATGCCTTGGTGCTTCTCTTATCTTTTCAGTAGCAGCTATGCCCTCTGGATCTACACATGGTAGGATATTGCAATTCCATTGTGCTATAGTTATAATTTACCTTTGGATTTTCCTGTGTGAATGAAACAATCAAGGAAATCAGTGATTATAGTAGCACAGCATACTGAGTGTGCGGAACCAGCATCTACCCACCTCTCTCCCGCATCATTATGACAATGTTCATTTTTCTGAGAATAGGAAGTGAGCACAACTACATCTATGAAAACTTCAGGGAGTTTCTAAACTTTTGGCGCATCACCTCTAGAATGCACTAATAATTATGACTGGAAATCTGTTTCTTTTTTATTATAGCAGTTTTAATTTTAAAAATCTATATTCTTTCTGGATGTATACTTCCCATTTTAGATATGTGGTTTCTCTTGTGTGTACTATGATCTAAGACCTTGTTCTCACTGAGGTGGTAAACTTATGTATGAGCCATAACGCTTCAGGCTGCTGGTAAAAGCTAATGTGATAAATTTCATACAACAAAGTTATCCACATAGAATTCTAGATGTCAGGAAGAGGCCTTCTAGCCTAGCTTTTTCCTACCTCAGTGAGCCTTGATTGTACCCCTATGAAGAGGGAAGAAGATGAGAGAATTTTGATCTTGTAGAGATTGGCTATTAGACTGCTTGTGTTTTCAGCAAAACATTCTAAAGGTATTTTTATTTATTTTTTAAAAATAGAAGTATTTTATAGAAAAATAACAAAAGAAGCTTAAAAATTAAAAGACATTGAACTGATCATCCCTCCCCTTTCTTGCCATTAGGTGCCCGCTGAGTTACATCAGCTCTGTAGGGTTTTTAAGGCAAGAGATGTTCATTACCTACTTCTCCCTTGCCACCCTGGACTTCCTTGGTGGTCTCCCATCCAAGTACTAACCAGGGCTGACCCTTCTAAGTTCTGACACGATAGGGCTATCCAGGTCAGGGCAATAGAATTGAAGTATCTGAAAAAGGATTTCTAGAGCGAGTTACAGATTTAGAGAAAAGATTCCTTAAATGCCACTGGGAGTTATGTTCTCATTTTTTAAAATTCAGGTATGTGGGAAGAACAAACAGGAAAAGGGGTTTCTTTCAGCCTCACTACAATTAAAGAGAACACAGAATTCAGTGTGTGCTTTTTCCTTGACCATAACTGGGTCAGAAGTTACTAGAGATGGGAAAATATGAGCCTAGAAAGAGACCTTGGATAGTCAAGGTGCTCTAAAGCCATATTATTTGATGACCAAGTAATTTTCCCTTTCCTGCAATTTGCTGTCCTAAGCAGGTATAAATTAGCGATGTTAAAGACAGACATTCCAGTCACACGTTGGAGTGGTTTAGGAATTTGCACATTAGGGTTGCTGTATAATTCTCCCTTTCATGTTAAAAAGTGCCGCTTTGGGAGAGACTTTCCAGTCAAAAAGTATGTTAGATTTTATTAGCATCTCATTCATCTTTTTAGTGACCTACCATAGGAGAAGTCTTAGAAGGTGCCCCCTGCTGTTAGCATTGCCAAGTTGAAGTATATATTTGAAGAGGGGAAAAGGACTTTGTTATTGAGGCAGTGGTTTTGTGCATCATAATACTGCTACAAAGCTTATTTCTACACTGGATAGGGTTTCTAATTAAGCTGTGGGAAGAATTTAATGCAGAGATGTACTAGGTTTTGTAGCAGTTTATGCAGGATCCTGTCAGATTGAATATTTTTTTCAAAAGCTGTGAAGCTTGAGATTGGAGTTCTGGAGATAATTACTAGGCATTTCTAAATACGCTACTTGTGTATACATTTATACTCTTATATATCATACATATTGTATAACGTATTATAGGACAGACACTGGCTCTTAGCTTTGATAGTTAAATAAAAAGGTAAAGGTAGTCCCTTGTGCAAGCACCAGTCGTTTCCAACTCTGGGGTGAAGTTGCTTTCACAACATTTTCACGGCAGACTTTTTTACGGGGTGGTTTGCCATTGCCTTCCCCAGTCATCTACACTTTCCCCCGATAGAACTTCCATATTTATTGGCAGTACCCACTGACTTACAGTTGCTAGGGTCAGACAGCAACAGATGGCCATGTAGAGAAGTTTTGAAACTATGGATACAATTGTAATCGAGCCACACTATAATCCACCAAAAATTACTAAATATATGGCTCCAGTGTAGCACATTAAAAAAAACAATTTACATTGTTATAAAGGTTTATTTCACAGTGCTGATGCCAAACATCAAATACTAAGAGAAGAATCAGTT
Source organism: Heteronotia binoei (assembly GCF_032191835.1). Taxonomy (NCBI): domain Eukaryota; kingdom Metazoa; phylum Chordata; class Lepidosauria; order Squamata; family Gekkonidae; genus Heteronotia; species Heteronotia binoei. Next base: position 135,302,014 of record NC_083227.1, on the reverse strand, counting down.
AGAGATATTAATGTATCACAAAGTATCAGCTCAAATAAATACACAATAAGTTGGTAATTTAAAATCCAACGGCAGTAATTTACTGAGAAATGTTGCAAATCTTCATAGAAATCAGCAAAGAGATGTTGATGGGACGGGGTTCTGTTTTGAAGTTTCCTTCTTCAAGGCCACCCTCTCACATTTCAGTTGCAGCCCATGAATAGCTTATCACAATTAAACAATCTTTACTGCCAAATAGCTGTAACTAGCCAAAGATATCATTCCTCCCATGTAATAATAATAATAAAGTGATACCAACCTTTCACATTTCAGTGTTCCAAACGTGGATCAATTATAAATACTTTGTTAAGCAATATTACATCATTACATTAAACATTCACAAGCATCAGCTGCAAGCCTCTCATACTCAAATAATACTCTACTTCTTAAAGATACACTGGGTCAGGACTTTTTTTGTAGCAGGAACTCCTTTGCATATTACGCCACATTCCCCTGATGTAGCCAATCCTCCTGGAGCTTACAGTAGGCCCTGTACTAAGAGCCCTGTAAGCTCTTGGAGGATTGGCTTCATCAGGGGTGTGTGGCCTAATATGCAAAGGAGTTCCTGCTACAAAAAAGCCCTGCTGCATATTGCTTAAACAAAAGAGCTCAAATCACATTTCTCATTCAACCCAAATGGAACCACAGAATGCAGAGCATAGATCCAGTAAGATTCTCACTGTTGTAAATACTTGACTATATCTAATTGGTTATAGGAATGTTTAATTTTCAATAATAAAACCCCCTAAAATTAGGTGATCTGTGTCCATTTGATATAAAGTGTGTAACCAAGGAATTAATGTTTATGATGCTATGATGTTCTAATATTCGTGTGCACTCTTGATGAGAAGTCGTACCTACATATAACAATTTACAAGGACAGATCAAAACATATACTACATTGGTTGAACTTCATTGTGAAAAATGTGTCAATCAGAATATACAAGTATTCTGTGGATGTATAAATTCATCCACTGCTAATCAGTGTAACCTCTAAGCTGCAGAGTCTTGTGAGCAAAAAGTCTATTTTGTGAGCTACTGGCATTAAAGTTGTGAGCTGCTGCAAAATTATTTTGCTCTGGGGCCATTTTTCCTGAGCTAAGACAAAAATGTGTGAGCTGGAGGCTAAAAATCTGTGAGCTAACTCACACTAACTCAACTTAGAGGGAACACTTGCTAATGTTTGACTACAGCTAATGAAACTCATACATTTATAATGCCTTACTTTCTGGGGAGGAGCCCTAACTATTCAAGAGTCAATATGTAGAGTTGAAATATACATGGTCCTTATCAAACTCAGACATATTTTACTACTCTGTTGAATTGTATGTTTTTATCACAATGCTACTTTATAAATTGACCAATTTTTAGCATTTGACACAATCTCCAGACCTCAGAATTGGGAAAGTTGAAGAAAAATGGTATTGAGCATCATCTCCTTTACGTAATACAATGGATCAGGAGTGTCAGACATGTGGCCCAGGGGCTGAATCAAGCTCCCAGAGGGCTCCTGTCAGGCCCCCAAGCAACTGGCTGTTGTCTGCTTCATTCTCCCTTTCTCTTGCTTCCTTCTGCATCAAAGCTTGCTTTGTCAGGCTTGCTCAATCACACAGGAGTTACAGAGCAGAACCTCTATTTTCTCCATTGGCTGAGGCGTCTCCTTTGGAGAAGAAAGAGGTGGGAGAGAGCTTGCTTTGCCAGGCTCTCTCAATCGCACAGCAGAGCTACTGAGCCAAGCCTTTCTTCCTTTTATTGACTGAGACTTCTTCCCCTCTTGGTTCCCTGGGGAAGGAAGGAAAGAGCCAGAGCTTCCTTTGCCCAGTTCCCTGGATCCCATGGGAGAAATTCAAAGAAAGCACCTTTAAGACCAACGAGTGTTAATGTTTTAAGTATGATTTATTTTAAGGTGTTTTTTAAAAAAAATCTTTAATTGTGTTTATCTGTGTCTTTTATAAAGTTTATATCTCTGCTGCTTCATCTTAAATAGGCACACACATAGGCTGGCCCAACATGGCTCGGCCCAACAAGGTCTCATTTATGTCTAATCTGGCCCTCATAACAAATGAGTTCGACACCCCTGGGCTACGTAGTTGACCTACTGCTCAGGTCAGGTGCAGGGAGTATCTGGGGCATTTAGTTAACACCTTTATCAAGGATAAGGGTGTTAAGCAGGGATCGGACCTTTGGACACTTACCGTGAAGGGTCTTTCTGCTCTGAGAAAAGGAGGACATCTTGGGCGTTTCCAACCACCCAATTATGGAAGTAGGAACTAATTGATTGGCAGAACATCCTGCTCTTAGTTCACATGCCTCCAAAACTTCCCAAAAATAGCACAAGATAAATGGGCAGAAAACGATCTGTGAGAAGATAGAAGGGCTAAGCAGCAGGAAAGAAGACAAGGACAAATTGAGTGAAGGGTGAAGAATGTTCATTGCCTTCCATCTGCTCCACCTGGTAAATGTCTTCCAGGAGGCATTGTATATCCTAATCGTGGATTGCTTCCTGGAGGAAAAGAGTGTATCTGTCACCTTCTGTGAATGTCCCTTGCTTAGAAAGGAGTTTTATGGTTATGCAGAGTCATTTTGGATGCAAGTACTGAATTGGCCCCTGTAGCAACATGTTGGAAGATGTCAGAAGGGTGAGAGGTGAAGATGTCAACCTCTTTTGTAGTGTGGAGAACCATAGATGGTGTGGCCACCATGGTGCCACGTTACCTCCACATCCTGTTCCTGGATCTTCCTCAGCAGTTTGGGAATGATGAGAATGGGAGGAAATGTGTCAAGGACCCTATGGGCCATTGTGCTGTCAAGGCACCCGTCATTTCTGCATGTGGGTGGAATTACCTGGTGAAGTTCCGCAGGAGTTGGTGGTTGTGTTGCAGCGCAAATAGATGCAGTAGGGAGAGTGTGAAATGAGAGCCTATCAGGTTGAAGAGATCCTTGTTGAGGGACCACACCCCTTGTTGAATGGACTCCCTGCTGAGCCAATCAGCTTGTATATTGGCTGCTCCCTTGATGTGCTCAGCCCTGATTGAGGCTAGGTTCTTTTCCGCCCATGTGAGTATCTTGGTGGACTCTTTGTGGAGGCCTGAAGACTTGGAGCCCCCCTGCTTGTTGAAGTATGTTTACACTGCAATGTTGTCTGTGTGAATTAAAATATGTGTATTCTCTACCTGATCTTTGAATTTGAGTAGTGCCAGATGGATGGCTTGTAGTTCCAATATATTGAAGTTGCAATTCCATCTCTGAGCAGTGTCACTGGGCCAGGATTCCATCTAGTGTCAGTCCCCATTCCATCAGAGTGGCATCCATGAACATTTGTTGTTTCTGTGGAGTGCGAAAACTCTCGCTGTGTAGGGGATTGGAAGTCTTGGTCTACCAGACCAAGCTGTCCTTGACCAGGTGAGGTACCTGTAGAGAATGATCTTCATATCCATGACCTGACATTGGAATGGCCTGTCCCAACAGTTCCCAGTCAGGACTCTTGCCAGCCCCCCTGCGACTCCCATCCAGAGCTGCCAGCCCTGTGCCCCAAACACTCACCAAGGGGAGGAGCAAGGCAACAAATGCACCGGAGCCCTCCAGAATGAACTGGGGCTCCAAGGGAAGGGCGGAATCCCACCATGCTGCGGTGGCTTCCACCCACCCAACCGAACACCGAGCGAGGCCCCAGTTGTGGGCTGAACATCGCCCAAACCTTACATCACCACCGCAGGCTAGGGGGATGGTCAGGGAGGCTGGGAAGGCCCAGCGGCACTCAGAGCAGTGGGTGGCAAGGCGCTCTAGCATCCAGCTGACAGGGAGGGGTGGGATCAGGAAATGCTGCTGCTAGAGACGTTCCCTGAGCATCTGCACTTATGAAGGGGGGAGGGGCCAGAGGGGAGGGTTAGGGACCTAGGAAAGGGTACATTAGGCAGCCAGAACAGGGGGTTGAGAAGGTAGATAGGTGGAGCTGAAAGCACTTCTGAAAAAACAGTGCTGGACTTGGATGACTTTTGCATGATATATCAGGGAAATTCTTCTGTCCCTGAGTGAAAGTTTTCAAATAGACATGTCTGAGGATATGAGCCATTGTAGGTTTACATATTCTGTGTTTGAGAGAATGAAATGGCTAATGGGTAAAGCAGGATAAAGAATGTAGGGAATGTCATCTTCACTGCTGGATGGAGTATTATAGTAATCTAATTAACAGGTTGTGGTTATTTAGAGACTGTGCAGCCACATATACCTTCTAAAACCTTGCAGGATTGACTCAGCCATTCTTCCAAGTGAAACAAGGAGAGCAAAGTGGCAGTTTGCTGTTAGAGGGCCTTGTCAATAAAACCTTTGAAAGAATATTTATTGTTGTTTCTTTTGGAGTGCTATAGGAACAGCCCATATAATCTTGAAGCATAAGGTCTTCACCCCCCATTTCCTCACCCATACACAACTTGTACAAGATGCATTTATCAACCAGGTGCAGTGAGCCTACCTATGAGTAGTCCTCTATGTACCTAAGGCTGATTGGTGGAATCACCACCAGCACTGGGGCTTCCCTCCTCAGCCTTTCTGTGTGGTTTTTGCTATGCAAGGAAGGCTGACAAGGAAAGTCTGCTCCTGCACCGATTGTGTGCCAGCCTTTGATTGAACAAATGCTGATAAATGCCTGAGATCCTAATATTCAGGAAATGCAAAAGGCAAATACAGCTCTTGTTCTGTTTTAAATAGATTGCGACAAATGCAGCAGGAGAGTGGTAATGACCTCCTTTACTGCTTAGTTCACACACAAGTGAAAATTGGCTCTTGCCTGCTAAAACATTTGCATCATTTAAGGTGTCATAATTTATATATTTCTTAATTTCACTGCAACAGATTAACATGACTACTCTTAGAAGTTATCTTTATCAATGCCTGTAGGCAGGTTAGAATCGCTTTCCTTCTGTTCCCCATCTGCATTATGAAATAGTAAGGCTAACCTACTACTCTCTTTTTTTCTTGGCCACCAAGTCACAGCTGATTTGTAGTGACCCTGTGGGATTTTCAAGGCAAGAGACATTCAAAGGTGGCTTGCCATTGCCTGCCTCCACTTCATGGCCCTGGTGTTCCTTGCCTGTCTCCCATCAAAATACTAACCAGGACTAATCCTGCTTAGTTTCTGAAATCTGTTGAGATTGGGCTATCCAGGCCAGGTCTGACCTACTTTACTAGGTAGTATTAAAGCATTCAGAGATATTGTATGCAAAACATTTTGGGCACACTAAAACTATATTTATTATTATTATTATTATTATTATTATTATTAGTAGTAGTAGTAGTAGTAGTAGTAGTAGTTGTTACCTTAAAAAGGCTTTTCAAGCGTGAAGCAAATATGAGCGAATGTGAGCCCTTTAGCGAGCTAGATCAAAAGTAGGGTTGCCTTGTCCATGTAGGGAAATACTTGGGAGATTTTGGGGGTGGGGCCAGGAGAGGGCAGGGTTTGGGTAGGGGCGGGGCCTCAACATGGTACAGTGCCATAGAGTCCACCCTTTAAAGACGCCATTTTCTCCAGGGGAGCTGATCTTCCAGCTGGAGATCAGCTGTAAAAGTAGGAGATCTCTAGACCCCACCTGGAGGCTGGCAACCCTAAAAGTGGGATAGGATAAGGCTTTATTAGTGTCATTAAAAAAAATAAAACTGGTGATATTGGTCTGGTGATTAATTTACCAATCTGAATTGCTCCAATCTGTAGAGGAGTTCCCATAAATATTGAATCATAAAACCGTAAACACTGCCTTCATTTCCAGCACATGTGCAATGTTTTGTCATACTGCTATGAAGGATGATAGCAGTGAATTGGTGAATTGACGCAGGTATGAAGATTCCAGAGCTCCATGCATGTTCATGGAGCTCCTCTGCTTCCAAGGGCTTCCCCATTCAGTTCAAAGGATGCACACACAGCATTTTTTATACTGTTGAAGTGGCATGTAGGACACTGAATTTAGGAATACATCTGTGCCACCAAGAAATTAAGTTCTCAGTGCAAACTGAGGCGCAGTAGAATTTTATTTATCAGTAGATCTGACTGACTTAACTAGATTTTTCTTCTGATTGGATTACCATAAGTTTTAAAAAACAATTTTATTCCAAAAATCTTTGGAGATCTTAAAATCTGTGGAATCTCTCAGCCCTTATCTCCATGTTATTCCAAGCAGGCAATACTCTGTTGTGGGTGGGTGGGGGAAAAACACACATAAAAGTGACCTGGTCAAAAGAACACTAGAAAGATGTTCAGTTGTAGTTTTGGCATCATAAACTGTCTTCAATCCATCTGCACTATCTTTTTCTCTCTTCAAAATCTAATGACCCTGAAGGCTAGTTTAATAACAGCTGCTCCCCTGAATTATTGGAGAACAGTATCGATATAACCATATTGTCAAGAAGTAATTTTAGTCATGCTTTGACAGGGCAATTCTTTATCAGCGTTGTCAGTAAAAATGTTTATGTTACTTTGCTGTTATTATCCTTCATAGCTGTGTGGCAAAACATTGCACATGTGCTGGAAATGAAGGCAGTGTTTATGATTTTATGATTTAGTATTTATGGGCATTCCTCTGCAGATTGTCATCTTCTCTGAGGGATAATAGCATCCTGTGGCCTTGGCATCAAGTGCAATTTTCTTCTAATGGCTGTTGTGATTAAACCACAAACAAAACTGTTTTCCAGAGTTTTGTTGTTCTTTCCTTTCTAGATTACAAAAATATGGAGCAAATGCTTTCTTAAGCATAGGTATCTGAGAGAATACCAGTTTGGTGGATTTAACTGTCTGTTTATGAGATATATGTTACTTGAGTACAGACCCTTGCATATGGAATGTACTTGTACTGCTTTGAATATATAATTTCCCTTGAAAATACACAGAAGTATTTATACATATTGTATACCTTTATTGGCATATCAGCAATCACCAGATAAGTAATAATCCAGTCAACAGAATACAGAATCACAGAGTAGGTAATAAACCAGTCAGTAAAATACAGAATCCATCAAATATAAAATTTCAAGTATTTATAGGGAAAAAATCAGGCCCTTGGTTCCTAGGATTACAACATCATGAATGATTGTGTAACTTGAAATCCCAAGATGGAGTGAGAAACCAGCATGATGTACCAAACTGGGAGCTGGGAGGACTTGGATTTGAGGCCCCCAATCAGCTATGGAATCTCTCCATGGGTGACTGTGGGCCAGTCCCACTCTTGCAGCATAATCTCATTCAAAAGGTGATTGTTGTGAGGATAAAATAGAGGAGGAGGATATTGTAAGCCTCTTTCGGGTCCCCTTTGGGGAGAAAAGTATAACATTAATAGCTAGATGAATTTTTATAAGTCCTCACATATTTCATCTATTCCTCCTTTTCACCTTTCTCTTCACTTGTGTTGTGATGTGCAGGATCTTAGCTGTGCCATACAGTTTTCTGGAGGAAGGGATATGAATAACAGGATTGAGCTAAGGAACAGTAAGAGAAAGATCTTTAACTGCCTCTTTTTTCCATGGCAATCACAATTTAGACTGCATGCACATTCTCCAAAGTGCAGGCAGTCCTGTGTATTTTAAAGGGAAACATCTGAATTTGAGACAAACACCTCATGAAATCTTCCCGCCCAGATCGAACCTCATGAAATGGATAATCTGTCTCAAAGGGAAAGCATATTTGCAGTTTGACTATGACAGTGTTGCCTTGATTTATCTTTTTATATAAGAGGTTAGTAATTTGGATGTGCAACTGTTTATGCAGGTAGTAGAGATATGACTTTAAATCCAGTGACAGTGCAAGCAGCTGTTCAGCTCTTCTGGCAAATAAATGCTTATGGAGAGATGCAGTGAGTGTTGCATCCTGAATGTCCTCTGATGCAAGAGGGATAAGTTAGTGTACCTGTTGTCAGAGTATCAAGCTGTACGGGGAGCATAATGTACAGGAGCCATAGCAAGGATAGATCTGTTAAGATTGTACTGCTCAGGGTACTGCTGTAGATGTTTCCAAACAAGTGGATCAGTTGAATCTGGAAATCCCCCAAAATGGATTTTTTGCAGCTATTGTTCTAAGCAGATTAAAAAAAAATACCACGAATCCTGTCAATAGCATGGACCATATCTGTGTCACATATACACTGCAGGGGAATCTGCTTTTCATACACATCTGACCTGTGAGCTCTGCATACAAATATTGTGTATACAACAGTCAGTACTGCAGCATATATATGTAACTGGTTGGCATGCAACTGTGTATCTGGTAAATTTCCTCCTTTTAGGTATGAGAAAGGTTTAAAGGCATTTTTTTTCAACACTGTGTAGGAACAGGGCACAGACCAAATTATGAACTGAAATTCATCATGAGTCGGGCCCTTTTTGTGATTTGTGAACCTTGGTTTGTGCCATCCCACCCCCACAGACCACCAACAGAACTCCCACGTGACAATGGGAGGTTTATGTGGTTCATGTTGGTGGACATGCTGGCATTTGCTGTGAGGTTTGGAGAAGGCATTTAAAGAGACTGTTTACTTGTGAATCGTCTGCAGTAGCAGTGTAGCTTGTAAAAGCCATGTAAAGGGATCCCTTTAAATCAGGGGTGGGGGAACCTCTGCCCCGAGGGCCGTATACGGCCCTCGAGGTCACTTGGTGTGGCCTTCGGGGATTGCTGGACAGATACATAGATTGCCATGTGGCAGCCTCCCTCCAGCCTGGCTGGCCAGCGAGGATCGAGGGGCCCAGCCGCGCTGTGCAGCAGCCTCCCCATGGCCGGGCAGGGATCACAGGGCCCAGATGTACTGTGCGGCAGCCTCCATGGGGCCTGGCTGGCCAGCCAGAATTGCTGCAGGGCCTGGAAAAGTTACTGTCACAGTTCAGTTTCACTTGATTATCCCAGATGGTGTGGCCTAATATGCAAATGAGTGTGTGACCTAATATGCTAATATTAGGGGATGTGGTCTAATATGCTACTGAGTCCTGCTGGGCTTTTTCTACAAAAAAGCCCTGGACCTATGCATTTGCCTAGGGCGGCGGGCTGTGTGTGTGTGTGTGTGTGTGCCAGATTAGGCTCTCCCCATGTGACTTCAAATAGAAAAAACAATTATTTGTATTAATTTTGCTGGCCTGAATCATTCTCCCTTGGCGGAGCACTGTTTTTTAAGCTGATAATTTTTTATGGCCCGCGAATGATGTCATAAATATCCATATGGCCCTTGGCAGAAAAAAGGTTCCCCATCCCTGCTTGAAATGGTTTTAGCAAGCCGCACTGCATCAGGAACCACAAACCTTGAACTGGTTTGTTGAACAGAAAGGTTTATGGAGGTTCATTTCCCCAGTTTGTGCTCATTCCTAGTACTAACACTCTGAATGATACCAAAGGTTGTTCAAGCTGGTCACTGAGATATTCTCTCACTGTGTGTGAGTTGATACAGGGGGCAGAACTGATCTCTAGAACACTAGTGCTATTCTGAATCTTTGAGGATTAATTTGTTATAGTATTTTATATTATAATTAAATTGAAGTAAAGATGAGTATCTTTGCCACAATTTTCTGAATAGATTGGGAATTCTCTGTTAAAGGCAGCATATAAATGTAGCAAATAAATAACATAAATGAAGCATTTTCCCACTAAAATGTCAGTTGAAGAGGTTTTCTTAAGTACCAATAGTTTGGCTACATTCTAAATTTGTTCTTAGATCATTGACTGTTCACACAAATCATTAGCCAAGTGATGACCTCTTGAAACCAGACTGTGTACAGAATACCCCTTTTGGCAGAGCACATAAGCTGGACACACATAATTCACAGAACAAAAGAAAGAAATCACTCTGGAAATAGTTGTGAGTATAAACATATTGATACACAATGAGATAGATGGAATAGTAGTTATAAACAGAGATGTGAATGCTGTATATAGCAGATATAGCCCGTTAGGACAAAAAATCACAAGTTCAAGTATAGGCTAATGGGTTCTGAACTTGCTGAGAATGAGAGGGGAAAAGATCTTGGGGTCATAGTGGATAGCTTAATGAAAGTGTTTACCCAGTGTGCTGCAGTGGTGCAAAAAGGCAAACTCCATTTTAGGAATTATTAGGAACGGCATTGAGAATGCAATGGCTGATATTATAATGCCCCTGTGTAGATCTATAGTGTGGCCTCATTTGGAATACTGTATACAGTTCTGGTCACCATATCTCCAAAAGAACATTGTAGAGCTGGGAAAAGTGCAGAGGAGGGCAACCAAAATGATTAGGGGGTTGGAAGACCTTCCCTGTGAGGAAAGGCTGAAGAGTTTGAGACTTTATAGTTCAGATAAGAGATTTTAAAAATTATGCATGGATTGGAGAGAGATGACAAAGAGAATTTTTTCTGCCTCTCCCAAAATACTAAAACTTGAGAGCATCCAATGAAACTGATTGGTTCAGAATGGAAAAAAAAGGAATAATACTTTGTACAGTGAGTGATTAAAATGTGGAATTTGCTGCCAGAAGATGTAGTGATGAAATAAGCAGCTTTAAAGGGGGTTTAGGTAGAGGATAGATTGATGGAGGATAAGTTGATCAATGGCTACTAGCTGTGGTGAATGAGGGGAACCTCCACATTCAGAGGCACTAATCTTAATCCCAGTAGGCAACATCAGGGGACTGTCCTCAGCAAGCAGTGAAACATGACACACCTTACTCATCTAGAATTAATCAGGATGAGGCCCAGGAGTCAAGAGAGGAGGAAGTTCCCACCAGTATTAGATGCTGGATGAGGCACTGTAAGAATAAGGACCTGGCCTGTTGTGAGCAGCCAAGCAGTGGGGTGGGGGGTGGGGTAGGAGGAAAACATCTCAAGATCCACACACCCTTTCCCCCTGCAGCAAGGATAGCCAATTATCAGGCTCCCCCAACTCCTCTCTTCCCATTTCAAGCAGATCCTGGCTTGTAAGAGGCCTGTTGCTTTCAGGCACCACTCCCTGGAGATCTCCCCTTATAGGCATTGATCCTCCATGGAAATATATGATAATATGGATGAGGACTCAAGACAGACAGGAGAGTGAAGACTCTATTGAGGACCCCATTGACCCAGAAGAGATTTATTTGCCCTAGATAACCCCCCCCCCCTTTCTCCTCAAGGCAATGAAGGTTCTAGAACCTTATTTAAAAAGGAGAAAAAACACTTTTGGTCCAGAGAAGGGTATTTGTGGTTTCATTGACTAGACAAAAGCATATTTGCATGCACCAGTCCTTTCAAGCCACCTTGGGTTCCTAATATTTGCAATCAACAACCAGTATCTTCAGTTCAAAGCGATTTCCTTCATCCTACTGTCTGTCCTGAGAGTGTTCACAAAATCATGGTAGCCAGCCTTAGCTGCAAAGGAATTATCATCTACCTGTGTCTGGGCAATTTACTCATGGCTTCCTTCCTCCTGAAAACCTCTCAAGCAGGGCCAGTGCCAAGCTTTTTGGCACCCTAGGCCTGCCTGCCTGCCACTCCATGTCATTCCTCCCCCTCCCTATGGGCAAAGCCAGGCCCCACTTCCCCAATGCCTGTGCCTGCCCCTCTGGGCTCATCAGGTGCACGTGGTGTCTCCTGGTCATCTTGCAGGTGCCATGAGACAGGTGTTTGGGCCCAATCCTCCTCAAGGGCTGCCTGGCTCCCCCTCCCCCATTGCTCCCCATGGACTGCTTTTGACCAGGCACACCCCAATCCTGCTTTGTCATGGTGCAGCTCACTCTTTAGTCCTGATGGCACCTGGGTTTTTTGGCCACTGTGTGACACAGAGTGTTGGACTGGATGGGCCACTGGCCTGATCCAACATGGCTTCTCTTATGTTCTTATAGTCTCCTGAAGGGCCAGTGACAGCCCAGCTGCATGGGAAGGGGTGGGCAGAGGAAGGAGGAGAGAGCGGCATGGGAGAGGCACCTCTGGTCTGGCATCCCCCTGAGGTGGTTGCCTTTGCAGTCGACGCCTGTCTCTGGCTGCCCCTCGACCTGGCTGTTCTGCTGTGCCTGAGGGACTCACCCTTGCTTGTGACTGCCGCAGCACCCCTGCTGCAACGAAACCCATGGGGGTGCCCAATTCAGTGCCCCTTGAGGGCCAGTGTGCCATTGGCAACTGCTTGGGGGCACCTTATGGCCATGGTGGCCCTGCTTTCAAGACATTACTCAGGTTCTATCCTTTCTACAACTACATCAGTCTCTGATAATCTAATCCAAAAAAACCACCTTATATCCTGACAATCCTTACTTCACCAGGGAGTCATGATACATACTGTACAGGAGAAAAAGTTCCTCTGATCAAACAAAGCATGGAGATGGATTCAAGCAGCATGCCTTGTTCATCAAGTAAAGGCAGTAGACCTGATGACATTGGTCCAACTTCAGGTCTGGGTGATAGCTAGCATAGAAATGTTCCTGTGGGCAAGGTTTCACTCCTGAATACTGCAGCGCACCATACTTCTGTTTCAAAAGGCTATTGCTGCCAAACATCACCTCTGGGTCCCAATCAAGCCACAGCTTTGGCTCAGTATGGAGTGGTGGAGGAAACCACTAACCCTTTCAAAGAGTCGAAGCTTCTGGCCAAAAGCTTAATTAACTATCATCACAGATGCAAGCCAATCTGGCTGGGGAGGTCTTTGCAGCTTGGGCCAGATACCATGACACTGGTCACAGGAAGAATCTGCATTCAGCATAGATCTCGAGTTCAGAGCCGTTCATCTAATGCTCCTTCATTTGCAGGACTAACTGCTGCACAGATGTGTGAAAATCCTCACTAACAACACAATAGCCAAATTACACACAATTGCACATAGACAAGGAAGAACAAAATCCAGCTTGCTCCAGGCAGGAATGTAAAGGTTATTTTCCTAAGTGAAGGAGAGGATCCTTAACCTGAGGAGAGACCACATCTTGGAACTGGACAAACTTTGGCTCAGCAGGAAGTATTATTGTGAGAATGGCACCTATACCTGTATCAGGTATTCAGACAGATTTGCAACTGGTTGTATTAACCACAAGTTTATCTTTTTCACCTCTTGGCAAAACACTCAGACTGCACTCCACTTCTTCAGCCGCTTCTGTTATCAGGAAGCAGAACAAGTGGATGCCCTCAACTTTCCTTGATTGATAGGTTCTTTGTATTTCTCCCCCTCAATTTCGGACCATTCTCAAGAGGTTCAAAAAGATCATTGAGGAAGAGGAGGAGGTAATTTCTATCCTACACCATTGACTGAGATGTCCCTAGTTCTCAAATTGGGTGAAACTGTCTTTACAATATTCTTGGCTCCATCCTTCAGTTTACTAGAAGAGTCTGTCTCCAGATAGCCACAGCTTAAGAGGTTTCACAAAGAAGCATTTCTGTCCAGTCCTCCTATGGTTCAGTCATATTGACTGAATGTGAGGCTCCAGACCTTAACTAGACCTCCTTTTTGAACTGTTAAGAGAAGTGTCTCTTAAGTTTCTGACCTTTAAAGTCTTATTCCTGGCAGTCATTATGCCAGTCAGAAGGATCTCAGATCTTGACGCACTCTCCAGAATATATATATCAGGAGAACATCTCATTTTAAAAAGTCATACTCCTCATTCATGGTATTCAAACTGATTGTTCAGGGCAAGAAAGTATCCAAAGCATTTCTAGATGACTGCACCAAAGTATAGTGGCACCAAAATATAGTGGCAGTCTATGAAGGAAAAAAGGGTACTTCCTCCTGTGAGCATCATAGCACACTCCCTGCAATGTAAAGCCACATCTATTGCCTTTGACACAAATGCTTCAGTGGAAGGTATTTGTAGAGTAGTAATATGGCATCTGTGTCTACATCCTCAAGACACTGTAAACTGGATCACTTTAGTTAACACAGCTTTTGAATGGAGGATCCCAGCAGAATATCCTTGGACTTGTGTTTGTGTGTTAAAAGCAATCCCACCCTGAGATTCCTATATAGCTGCTGGACATCCCAACTATCAAAATTATACTCTCTGTTCCCACTTGCTGTGAATGTTCATTCTGTCTGGAATTTGAGGGCATCATTTTGTCCCACCCTGAATGAAAGGAGGACTTTCTGTTTTTTTTCATCTTGTGGGAGCTAATGTTCTCTTCCCATTTGCCACAATTTGTTACTGTACTATAGTATATTGTCTTCTTCCTTGGTTTCTCCTCCAGCTGTTTACTACCTTTGTTGGTCTTAAAGGTGCTACTGGACTCCAACTTTGTTCTAGTGGGGGGGACTATGTGATCCTGAGCATTTCTGAATAATTCAGATCACTAACTGTGGTATGATTGTGACAGCTGAATGTATCCTAGGCATCCTAATCTAAAAAATGTTCTTTTAATCCTTAAATAGAAACAATGCAAATCTAAATAATCAAGCCAAAGATCTGTGATGCTGTTGAATGATGCTTCAGATACTTTCCCAAGGAAATATACCAGACTTTAGTTTCCTGGTTTGCTGCACTGTCCAAGTCATTGCAAGCAAGTGTTGTAGAGTTTGCTTTACTGTTAGATTCCTGGTGTTCTTGAATTCTCTGTGCCATAGTAGTGGATATTCCTTTGGTAGAAGATGCTTATGGTTGCCATGAACTCTGCATGATACACACACACACACACAGGTGAAAAAGAGATTTGGAAGAAAATATGTTGCTATGCCTTAAACTGCAATGGCTCAGTTATGTTCTTTTTCACTTGTTAAACCCTTTAGTAATTCTCTGTCATTAGGCTAAGTCTTCACTGGTATGGTTGGGTTAATGCAATGTGTGGATGTCCTGAGATAACAGTGATTTGGCACCATAATGAGTTTTCTGAACTGTAAGTGTAATGTTCAATTTCTTTTGTTACAGATGGAAGAGAAACGGCGAAAGTACTCAATCAGCAGCGATAACTCAGACACCACTGACAGTAAGACCTTTAATTCAAGGCTTTGAACAAGATAACAGCTCCAGCAGGGAAAGCATTTGAATAATTACTTTGCGGACAGCTGGGAAAGCTACATTTCACTGGGTAGTCCCTGAACAATAAATTGTGTTTAGGGTATTGCTTTAAAAAAATGTGGTACTGACATATAAGAAGTTATCTATTTACATACCTCATAGCAGGTGCCTTTCATTTGATGTAAATGTCCTTCACTTCCTGTAATAGTGTATGCAAGAGGAAACCATAAACTTGATTACAAAACTTTAGCTTAGACCAAAGTCCTTACTAGACAGCATGTTGCGGACCATCTTTTCACATGAGTGTACTCAAGAGGCACTTAGATTCAAGTGAGATGAAGCTACTTCATGACTTTGTTCCAACAAATACCTTAAGGTAATTTTTCTGCCTCAGTCACCATCAGCAAAATGTCTAGATTTGGCTTGTCAATCTGAGGGCAGAATGGGCAAAATAAAAACAATTGCATTTGGGGTAAACCGAAGGAATTTGTTAAGCTTATAGAAAATGCATGAGACCTACAACATGAGGATATGCTGTTACAGGGTACATTTGTAACCAAGCAATTGGATTGCATCCTATGATTTGTGGACACAAGGATTGCAGATCTTTCCTGCATCTTCCCCCCCCTCCCCCAGAGTCCTTTCCAACTCAGTAAGTCTAACCTCTTGGTTACTTTTAATCAAGCTGCAAAGCATAGCAATTAAAACAGTATGACAATATACAGCCACTGTCTTCCTGGAAAACAAAGGTCATAGTTGGGTTTATAGTTACTCTGTGGGAGAGCATTTGTCAACAGCTAAAATATCACCTACTGCATAAATACCAAAGTCCAGCTGTGATAAGGCTGTGCTTTTTAATATGTTGATTAAACAATGACTTAACCCTCAAAAGTACTGGTGCAAAACTGCATGGTATTTGAGAGGTTATGGTAAGACTAGATCCTTGGTCAGCAACTAGGCTTGACCACTTTGACCGAGAAAAAAAGCCCGATGTCCGTCCCTTAGCATACCCCTGCTGTCATCTCAGTGTCAAGGTTGTGGATCGTCCAAATTCCCTTTTTGCCTATGAGGCTGGTAACTGGAGGCCAGATGATACCACTCAATGGGCCAGATTGGTTTGGGTGCCTCCATAGCTAACCTCTGTACTAAAAGAAGCTGATGACTATTTCCAGTTTTTAATAGTGGGGAGAAAAATTGAGTACTCTTAAATAGTACTTAAACTGAAAATTTGATTAGGCAAAAACAAACTAAATGCAATTAAATATGACATTTAAACAAATTCAAAGTTTATGTGGAAATTACTTTATTGGAATAATACTTTTAAACATTTAAAGACAAAAGTAGGATGCATTTCCATTACCACTGTTTAAATTTAAGTACAACACTTGAAGGCATTGAAACCTAATGACACACTAATTTTAAGTGTTCATAATATATACGATCAAGTTGCTTCTGACTTGGTAAAAGAAGGTAAAGGTCGTCCCCTGTGCAAGCACCAAGTCGTTACTGACCCATGGGGTGACATCACATCGTGATGTTTTCTTGGCAGACTTTTAATGGGGTGGTTTGCCATTGCCTTCCCCAGTCATCTACATTTTACCCCCAGCAAGCTGAGTACTCATTTTACTGACCTCAGAAGGATGGAAGGCCGAGTCAACCTTGAGCTGGCTACCTGAACTGCCGGGATCAAACTCAGGTTGAGAGCAGAGCTTGGGCTGTAGTACTGCAGCTTCTGACTTGGAGCGACCCCATAAATTAATGTTCTCCAGAATGTCTTATAATTAACAGCCCTGACCAGGTCTTGCGAATGGAAGTCTGTGACTTCCTTTATTGAGTCAATCTGTCTCATGTTGGGTCTTCTTCACACTTGAGTCTTCTGTTAATTTTAGCACACCCCAAGAACTGTGTGTGATATGCTGTGGAAGTGGTTGTCCAGTCAGATGAATTAATAGCTTGATTTTTTGTCTGGATTATTAAATGCATTTGTGGATGTATTTCTCCCTTTCCCATTTTCAAATCAGTAAAATGTACGTATGTTCTTTCAAGCAAATTCTAGGGGAAATCCCCTGAAAATAATCTTGGAATTATCAAACTTGCCTAATAATGTATTGGCAATGGAAGCCACTGATTGTTAATATGAAACAAGGAATCTTAAGAAATGGAAAATTTGACAAAGGAAAAAAAAAACCTTTCCACACCACATCTCAGCTTAAACATGAGGCAGAAGTATCACAGGGTAAGACATTTTGTGCACCTGTCTCCAGAATAAAATGGACCATGTTCTTGCCTGAAAAAACCAAAAGAGACAAACACAGCTTTAAAAGTATACCTTATAATTTAACTGAAACAAGTCAAGTAACAAGATTTTTTTCAGTTGAAGGATATGCCCCATGAGAGTAATGTCTTTCTTTAGCAGAACACTAACTCTCATCATATCGAATCCTTTTATCAAAAAAGGGGTAGGAGTAATGTTTCTGTCATATAAAAGAACATTTAAAAAAAATTAGAGGTGTGTTGCATAGTTCTGGAGCAGATCGTTGCAAGGTCTCTGAAAAAGGACATACACTGTTCTTAAGTGGAAAGACCGTTCTTTTAAAATACATTTTGGAGCCATCAACAAATGGATGGTTTATCAAATACTCCTCTTAAGCATCTTAAATCAAAATGGAGAAAGGTGATATAATTAAACAGCAATTTGCAGTCTTTGGCTGTCTGGAACCTGTAAAATGCACTTATTCTGTGACCGCTTGTACAGGGCACTCAGCACTTCTTACAAAGTGTCCTCGGTGACCAGTGAAGTAAAGGACTTGTTGAAGACACTTGAGATCCCACAAGAGCTCTTGCCAGACTGCTTCACTGAAGACCTTGCATTTTCACTGTATCTAAAAATGTTCATAGTTGTCACTTGGTAATCATTTCTAGCAACACTCCATTCAGACTTCCCTTTCATTACTGTTGGTATATCAGCACACATACCACTTTGCCATCGAAGACAGTGTCTGAAGTTCTCTACAGCCTTAGAAAGATACAGCAGGGCCATTGTTATAGTCAAAGTGATTCTAAAACAATTTTTATTCATTTCAAGTCTTTTCCCAATACTGTCTTTTAGAACTTCAAGTATGGCTTAATGTATTGTGATAGAGAGCTTGGGAGCTGTTGTCTTTTGCAGTAGCCACTATCACTGTAGTATAGTGAGTGATTTGGGAAAATCTGAATCAGTTTTTTAAAATTCAAATTTAAATAGTTAATTTAAATAATGTTAGCGAAGGCAAATATCCCATGTACAAGCCTGGATCATGTACAAGTGCTGGGGGTTGCCCATGCTTCATATCCCACATTTACCACATCTGACATGATGGATTTGCAGCACAACAGACTGTATTTATGTTTGTGGGATGGAAAATCTTTCATACAAAAATGCACCTGAAAATTTTCTGCCCCACATCACTCATTAAGTAACTCTGAGATAGCCGTAGTTTTTGGATATTAAGTCACTGTTAGTTGATTCCTAATGACTGATTATCAGGAGGCTTTATTATTAACACTGTTGATGAAGGGAGGTATCTCCAAACAAATGGTTTTATTTCCCTTTATTTATGAAACCCTGCTATATCAGACTAATGGTCCTTCTGTCCCAGAATCCTATTTTACATAGCAGCCAACAAGTTGTCCTGGAGGGCCAGCATACACTTCCCTGAAGCTACCTCAAGGTTTCCTTTGCTCACCATGGACAGTAACTTTGATGGACCTCCATAAATCTATCTAATCCACCTTTAAAAAACCATGTATGCTTTTGTACAACACTACATCCATTGGGCAGTGAATTCCATAGTTTCAGTACTTATTTGAGTAAAGAAATATTTCCTTTGGTTTGTTATGTCCCTTTTACCAATCAACTTCTCAAGTTCTCATACTATGGAAGAGGAAGAAAAAGCACTCTATAACCCCCATGCATAATTTAAAAACCTCTAGCACTTAGCCATCTTATTTGTAGAAAAGTCCCAGACGCTTCTATCATTCTTCATATGAAAGGGGTTCTTCAATCTTCTTAGTTGCTTTCTTTTGTACTTTTTCAACTCTGCAGTATGATTTCTGAGATACAGTGACCAGAACTGCAGATGGTATTCAAATAAGGGTGAATCTATACAAAGACTTTACAACACTGATATTTTATTTTCAGTCCCTCTTCTAAAAATCCCCAGCACTAAGATTGCCTTTTTCACCATTGGTGGTCACTGAATGAAGATTTTCATCGAATTAGCCACCACAACAAGCCAGTTCAGGCCCCCATCAGTATTAATTTAAAGTTAGGATTTTTAATTCCAATGTGCATCAACTTTTTTACTCAGGACTTTGTAGCAGAAACTCCTTTGCATATTAGGCCACACATCCCTGATGTAGCCAATCCTCCAAGAGCTTACAGAGCTCTTAGTACAGGGCCTACTGTAAGCTCCAGGAGGATTGGCTACATCAGGGGGTGTAGCCTAATATACAAAGGAGTTCCTGCTACAAAAAAAGCCCTGCTTGAACATACAAACATTGAACTTCATTTGACATGTTGTTTCCCACTTACCCAGTTTAGAAAGATTGTCATGTAGCTTTTTACAATCCACCTTGGTTTTCACCATCCTGAATAATCTTGTTTCATTTGCAAACTTGGCCACTACACTCCTAAACCTGAGTACCAAATAATAGCTGGGCAAATTAAATAGCATTGGTTCCAATTATGTTGGACCCTTTTGCTGACTTCCCTCCATTTTGAGTTATTACTGCTCTGCTTCCTATTTTTAAACCAATTTTTAATCCATAACAGCACCTGCCCTTTTATCTCATGATTGTTGTTACTCAGGAGTCTTTAGAAGTCCAAATATATACTGTCTACCAGACCCCTCTTATCCACATGCTTGTTAACCTGAAAGAACACTAAAAGGCTGATGAGGGAGGACTTTACAGAACCTATGCTGATTTTCCATCAGCAGGCTTTTCCCCTCAGTATGCTTAATAATTCTATCTGTAATAACAGTTTCTGTTAATTTACCTTGAACAGATATTAGGTTACTTGGCCTATAATTTTCTGGATCCCATTTTTAAAGATTAGTGTTATGTTTGATACTTTCCAGTCTTCCAGCACAAAGGCCAAGTTTAGCAGCAATTAACAGAAACTTGTTAGTAGATCAACAATTTAGTTCTTTAGAGCCCTTGGGTGAATGGCATCTGGGCAGGAAACTTACTAGTTTTCAGCCTATTTACTAGTCCTAGAATGTTACCTCTCATCATCTCAATTTGACTCATTTTTTCAGATACTCTTATTGAAAACAGCCGTTCTGATAAGGGTTCTTGCCCCAAAGTTTCCACAGTGAAAACAGATACAAAGAATTATTCAGTTTCTCTGCAATCTCTCCAAAGATTTCTTAAGGATCTTTTTATTCCTTTGTCATCCAAAGGCTCAGCTGCCTCCCTAGCTAGTTTCCTGTTCCTGGTATTTTGAAGAAATGCATATTATTTATCTTAAAGTTTTTAGCAATTTTTTTTCTCAAAATTTTCATTTTGCTCCCCTTACAGCCAACTTATTTATGTTTGTCAGACCCTGTGTGTCTTTCTGTTCAACTCATTCGGGTAAATCTTCCACTTTTTAAAGGAAGTCTTTTTGCTTTTTGTGGGTTCCTTGACGTAGGTTATTAACCATGCAGGCATCCTTTTAGACTTGGTGGTACCTTTCTTGACTTCGAGGGCAACTTTCTGTTGATGAGAATGCTGATGAGAACATTAATAACAATAATGTTGAGCTTAATAACACCGTTCCCGTGGCTTTTTTTGTAGAAAAAGCCCAGCAGGAACTCATTTGCACATTAGCCACACCCCCTGACATTACCATTATCTCACACAGGGCTTTTTGTAGAAAAAGCCCAACAGGAACTCACTTGCATATCAAGCCACACCCCCTGGTGCCAAGCCAGCTGGAACTGCATTCCTGTGTGTTCCTGCTCAAAAAAAGCCCTGACTGTTCCCAAACAGAGAAAGTACATCTGCATCTCATACTAGGGGAGAGGTCGAGGCTCAGTGGAAGAGCTTATGATTGTCATGCAGAACATTGAAGATTCAATCCCTGGCATCTTCAGTTAAAAGGACCAGGCATTAGGTGATGTGAAAGACCTCCGCCTGAGACCCTGGAGAGCTATTGCCAGTCTGAGTAGGTAGTACTGACCTTGACAGACCTATGGTCTGATTTGGTATGAGGCAGCTTCATGTGTTCATGTGTGTCTTGAGCCCTGCTCGGAGCCAAGTCCAACTCTGCTACATCTCTAGTTGCTAGCTGGTCCAATGTACAGTCATTTATGTGTTTCTGTGGCATAACAAGCATACATTTGCCCAGCCAATGTAAAGTCAGTTGAAGTCACCCAGTATTCCAATATTTTCTGCTTTAGTCACCTCTCTTATTTCCCACTCCCTCTTGAGATCTGTCTCATGGTTTTAATCATGGGAGCAATAGTACACTCTCACTCCTATGTAATCTCTAAAAAAGTAAAGGTAGTCAGTTCCCTGTACAAACACCAGTCGTTTCTGACTCTGGGGTGATGTTGCATCCTGATGTTTTCATGGCAGATTTTTTACGGGGGTGGTTTGCTATTGCCTTCCCCAGTCATCTATGCTCCCCCCCCCCCCAGCAAGCTCTACGGCCTGGTATTTCTGCATACAGTGGTCCCATAGTCCCATAATTTTTTTCTTTTGATTGATTGACATTCCTCACAAATCTCATGGTCAATGCTTTGAGCCTAAGACTCGGGGGAAAACATGAAATGGCTGTGCATTGTGAGCTTTTTTACATGTTGCTTCATGTGCTGGTCAGCCAATGGAGAAAATAGAGGCTTTGCTCTGTAGCTCCTGTGTGATTGAGCATGCCTGGTAAAGCAAGCTGTGATGCAGAAGGAAGCAAGAGAGAGAGAGAAGGAAGCAGATGATAGTGAGTTGCTTGCAGGCCTGATAGGAGCTCCCAGGCCACACATTTGACACCCCTGTTCTAAAGGATCTGCTCTAAAGGATTTCTGCTCTCCTGAGTCTGACTCCTTCCAAGATTCTCAATCTCCACAACAGCAAAAGAGCAGGCTATAAGGAGTGAGACAGTTCTAACAAGTCCCTGAAGGTCTCGTCCACATACCTGTCTGTCTGTCAGCTATTTCAGGCCAACCCTAGTCTCTGAGGAATGAATCTGTTCCCTGACAGCCAAGAGTTCCATGCATTGAGCATGCACTCACAATTTCAGTCTGGTACTTAGATAATTATAGAAGTGCCTCTCTTTGCAAAACGTTGCAAAAGTGCCTCTCCAACCCCCTGTTGGTTTTCTGCCTTCATAGCTAGTGTGGTTGTATGAAGGTGTTGAGGAGTAAGAAATGGTGTTTACCTGAAACTAAGCAGACTCCTGTACCAAGAATACCTTATTTTCTGACTTCCTTATCCCAGTTCACAAGAGGATTACTTGTGTGTCCTTGTTTATAGAAGCTTTGCCTCTGTGATTGTCTCTTGACCTTGTGTTAAACTTCCCTATTATACCTCCACATTTAATTCTCTCTGTTAGCAGTTTTGTTTTTACACTGTGATCACATGTTCCATGAAGATAGATTTAGGTGGGCAGCTGTGTTGGTCCATGAGTTTGAATCTAGGGACACTTTCAAGACTAAAAAGTTCAATTCTAGGAAGAGAGGCTCAGTAGCAATGTTCCCTCTAAGCTGAGTTAGTGTGAGCTAGCCCACAGTTTTTTAGCCTCCAGCTCACACATTTTTGTCTCAGCTTAGGAAAAATGACCCTAGAGCAAACTAATTTATGCAATAGCTCACAACTTTAATGCCAGTAGCTCATAAAGTAGAATTTTTGCTCACAAGACTTCACAGCTTAGATGGAACATTGCTCAGTAGCTCTGCTGTGCGATTGAGAGAGCCTGGCAAAGCAAGCTCTCCCCCTCCACTTCCTCCCTAAGGGAGAATCCTCAGCCAATGGAGAAAATAGCGGCTTTGATCTGTAGCTCCTGTGCAATTAAGCAAGCCTGGCAAAGCCACTGTGATGCAGAAGGAAGCAAGCAAGAGGGAGAAGGAAGCATACTTGCTCAAGGGCCTGATAGGAGCCCTCTGGGGGCCTGATTCAGCCCAAGGGCCTCATGTTTGACACCCCTGGTATAGGGGAATGTAATGATTAAGGTAGGGATATGGATTGGGTGGGGGTTTCTAGTTAAAACAAAGCAATAAATCTCTACCCTGGAGATCAGTTGGACAAGAGGTAACAGGAGAAAAAAATGTATGCCTGATTTAGAACTAATGTTATGTCATATGTTAGCTTACTCAGTAATTCTTATTTGTTGAGCTGTTAGGGTGACCATAATGTCTGAAGGCCAGCCAGGGACACGTTGGGGGGGGGGGAGGTAGGGGTGCGCGCGCGCGCCGCCGGAAACAGGAAGTGACGTCACTTCCGGTGACGGCATGCCACCACAGGAAACAGGAAGTGACATCACTTCCCCGCGTCACCTGCCGGAAATGGGAAGTGACATCACTTCCTGTGACATCATTTCCCCCAAATGACATCATTTCCCCCAAATGCCACTGCCGGAAACAGGAAGTGACTTCACAGCACTTCCTGTGACATCCCCAAAAATCCCCCAAATATCACCGCCGGAAACAATTCTGTTCTGAAATCCTGTATATACTTCATCAGTATATGGGATAAGGCACTTTCTCAGCTGTGCTGCATAATGCAGCCTATTTATTTTGTCCTGTTTGCTCTGTTGGCTCTATCTGCGCCACCTTCATCACTTTCGGGGTGTGGATCCCCCAGTGGGGTGGTCTCCCGACTCCCTCCGCTGGCTGTTTCTGATAGCCCTGCACCCCCTCTTTCATTTGATATGTGTCCCGTGCGGGTGCCACCCTCCCGCCGGGAGATGCCGCAAAATGAGCCCCCTTGAGGCTTATGGCGGCAGGGCTCGGGGGAAGCGAGCTAGACTGCTGTTCTTTTGAGGGGTTATAGAGTGTTTCGAGCCCATCCCTGTGGCATCGGTCCCATCGTTGTGGGGCCCAGGGGGCCGGCGCAGCGGCACGCCGAAGCAGCCTGTCACTAATAACACAGGTCGAGATGCAGGACAGGAACCCGGAAGTGACCGACAGGCTGCTTCAGCGTGCTGCTGCGCCGGCCCCCTGGGCCCCACAACGATGGGACCGATGCCACAGGGACGGGCTCGAAACACTCTATAACCCCTCAAAAGAACAGCAGTCTAGCTCGCTTCCCCCGAGCCCTGCCGCCATAAGCCTCAAGGGGGCTCATTTTGCGGCATCTCCCGGCGGGAGGGTGGCACCCGTACGGGACACATATCAAATGAAAGAGGGGGCGCAGGGCTATCAGAAACAGCCGGCGGAGGGAGTCGGGAGACCACCCCACTGGGGGATCCACACCCCGAAAGTGATGAAGGTGGCGCAGATAGAGCCAACAGAGCAAACAGGACAAAATAAATAGGCTGCATTATGCAGCACAGTTGAGAAAGTGCCTTATCCCATATACTGATGAAGTAAATACAGGATCTGAGAACAAAGTTGCACCAGAAGACACAAACACAAAGCTCCCTTACACTGAATCAGTGCTTGGGTCCACCAAAGTCAGTATTATCTACTCCAGTCACAAACACAAAGCTCCCTTACACTGAATCAGTGCTTGGGTCCACCAAAGTCAGTATTGTCACATAAGAACATAAGAGAAGCCCTGTTGGATCAGGCCAGTGGCCCATCCAGTCCAACACTCTGCGTCACATAAGAACATAAGAGAAGCCCTGTTGCATCAGGCCAGTGGCCCCTCCAGTCCAACACTCTGTGTAACATAAGAATATAAGAGAAGCCCTGTTGCATCAGGCCAGTGGCCCCTCCAGTCCAACACTCTGTGCCACATAAAAATATAAGAGAAGCCCTGTTGCATCAGACCAATGGCCCCTCCAGTCCAACACTCTGTGCCACATAAAAATATAAGAGAAGCCCTGTTGCATCAGACCAATGGCTCATCCAGCCCACCACTCTGGTCACATAAGAACATAAGAGAAGCCCTGTTGCATCAGACCAATGGCTCATCCAGCCCACCACTCTGGTCACATAAGAACATAAGAGAAGCCCTGTTGCATCAGACCAATGGCTCATCCAGTCCACCACTCTGGTCACATAAGAACATAAGAGAAGCCCTGTTAGATCAGGCCAGTGGCCCCTCCAGTCCAACACTCTGTGTCACATAAGAACATAAGAGAAGCCCTGTTGCATCAGGCCAGTGGCCCCTCCAGTCCAACACTCTGTGCCACATAAGAATATAAGAGAAGCCCTGTTGCATCAGGCCAGTGGCCCCTCCAGTCCAACACTCTGTGCCACATAAAAATATAAGAGAAGCCCTGTTGCATCAGACCAATGGCTCATCCAGTCCACCACTCTGATCACATAAGAACATAAGAGAAGCCCTGTTAGATCAGGCCAGTGGCCCCTCCAGTCCAACACTCTGTGTCACATAAGAACATAAGAGAAGCCCTGTTGGATCAGGCCAGTGGCCCCTCCAGTCCAACACTCTGTGTCACATAAGAACATAAGGAGGGAAGGAAGGGAGGAGGGAGGGAAGGGAAGGGAGGAAGGAAGGGAAGGAAGGAAGGGGGGAGGGAGGTAGGGAAGGAAGGAAGGAAGGGGGGAGGGAAGGAAGGAAGAAAGAAAGGAAGGGAGGAGGGAGGGAGGGAGGGAAGGAAGGGAAGGGAGTGAGGGAAGGAAGGAAGAAAGGAAGGGAGGAGGGAAGGAAGGAAGGAAGGAAGGAAAGGGAGTGAGGGAGGGAAGAAAGGAAGGCCGCCCCCCGCCCCCCCCGCTTTCGGCCCCCTTACCTGCTTCCAGGGCGGCGGAGAGTCCAGCGGCGGCGGCGGTGAGTCCTGCGGTGGCGGCCTCTCCTTCGCTTCCCTGGCCTCCGCCGGGCCCCGCGCGCCGGCGGGGAAGGCGGCGAGGGAGGGAGGGAGCTGCCGGCGCTGGCCTCTGGAGGCCTCCAGGGACCAGCGCCGGCTGCTCCGCGGCCTCTCCGCGGCCTCTGCTGGTCGCTGGGGGCCCTCCAGAGACTCTGGAAGGCCCCCAGCGACCAGCGGAGGCCGCGGAGAGGCCTTCGCTGGTCGGCGCTGGTCCCGGAAGGCCCTCCAGAGGCTCTGGAAGGCCTTCCGGGACCAGCGCCGGCTGCTCCGCGGCCTCTCCGTGGCCTCCGCTGGTCCCTGGAGGCCCTCCAGAGTCTCTGGAGGGCTTCCAGCGACCAGCGGAGGCCGCGGAGAGGCCTCCGCCACCGCTGCCGGCCCCGCGCGCGGGCGGGGAAGGCGGCGAGTGAGGGAGGGAGCGTCCCTGCGCAGGCGCAGGTATGCTCCCTCCCTCACTCGCCGCCTTCCCCGCCGGCGCCCGCGGCCCACCGCCTCCGGGGCTGGCTAAACCAGGACCTCTAAATGGTCCCGGTATAGCCAGCCCGGGAGGCGGGAATAGGGGGCCAGAACCGGGACATTCCCGGGCTCCCGGGACGGTCTGGCCACCCTATGAGCTGTTCACCTCAGGACCACAATGGATGCCCAGGTTGCTGTTTACCATGTACTGGAAAAATGTGATTCAGTCATGTGTTTTTAAAAAAAAATTCTAGTTCTTCTGTGAAATTAATGAAATTATCAGCCTCTTTGGTTTCCATGTTTCCATGACTTCTTAGGTTTCCATGTTTCCATGACTTCCTGGTTTCTGCAACAGGTATAATGGGCAGTATTCTTGTGATTCTGTGAGCAGTACATGTAGTTCTACTAAGTTCTCTTCATTGCTGTGGCTCTTGATGACTCCTGGAGGAATCAGTTCTAGGCTTAGGGGACCCAAAGGCAGGGACACCTGCTCAGGTTGGGAGGGGCTGGAATAAAGATGGACAAAGAGTTGAAATTGATCCTCTTTTTCCTCCTATATTTGCAGCTTCTTTGAGGCGGCAGTTTCATATCAGTGTCCCACTGCATTCTGACTTACTGACCCTCACACTAAGACTGTCTGTCTGCAAGTATCCTGCAACCCCGGAAATGATCTTTCAGGAGGTTAGACAGGGCTGCAGCAATTGAAGGAAACATGGAAAAATCATGTGCCCTTCAGCACATGGGTAGTAGGATGCTACTATACAATAAAAGGAACTTTTGTTATTGTTGTTTTGTTTTGAACTGGCATGGTGAATATTTAAGCTTTACCACCAAGGACCAACCCATTACAGTTGCCAGGTTCAAGGAAAGTCTGCTTTCCTCTCTTTAGTGACATGCAGCTGTGTTACCTTTGTACCGTATATAATCCTGAACATGCAGTCCTTGTTTTGAAAACTTGATGTGCATGGATAGCAAGATTTTTTTTTAACTTTTAAGATACATTAAAAACAAGTTCCTTGTTGTTGGGGACTTTCATTTAAATCTAGACCTTCCTACCTTTTCATAGTGCTAACTTAGTATTTTAAAAACCTAGTAATTAGCAGATTCTAGCCAAAAGTTTCTAATGAACTTTGGCTAGTATTTTCTCCAGCTAATTATAGGCTCATAGGGTACTGTGGTGACTAGTGGTAGTCCCTGATTATATTGGTAAGTATAGGGATGGAGGAAGTTCAGCAGTCCATCACAGCAAGTTCACAATGCCTTGATTCACTATAACATACTGTCCACAGGTGTCTAGTTAAGTGTTATTTTGATCAGGGCCAGACAAATTCATTATTCATCAAAATTGCCTGAACTTAAAGAGGAAAAAGACTGGCAACCAGACAAAAAGCCTAATATACCATTCAGCAAAGTGGTAATTTTGATGTAGTCTATCCCACTTTGGTAATCCACTTTCAAGTTTAATGTTGGGTAACATAACATATCATATAATGTGCTGAGGTCAGTCTCCAGCAGCAGTCTTCATGGCTGCTTTTGTGAGATGCAGGAAGGACATTGGCCGCCACCAGTTTTTCTCTCAGTATTTGAAAAATAAAGTGGAATAGTTAGGGCCTACTGGCCCTAGAAATACTCAGACTGTTTGGATAATTGGGTGTGCTGATAAATAGCAATGCTCTTTACTAAGGTCATTTCAAATAATTAAGTTTTCCAGATAACAGACTTGAAAGGGGTCGGATGGGATTTCATTTACTTAATGTGAAACTCTCTGCTTGTGTCAAGTGTTATTTACTGTTAGATTGAAGCTGAGAATTTACCAAATGATTCAAGGGGTGGTAGCTCCAACAGGAGGCCTACCATTCTTGAATTCCAGACAGTTTTGAAGATGGCAGCATAAGGAATCCACTGCTGCTGAACAGGGTTGAAGGCAGACAGGGGAAAATTACTTCAGTATAAGCTCTGCTGGAACTGGAGTAGGTCTGCATAGGATTGTTCGGTTAAAGCACAATCCTAAATGAAATCAAGCCATTCTAAGGGTTTAGAGGAGAATAACTTTGTTTAGGATTGCACTGCCAGTGTCATACCAGAACTTCCCAACCTTGTGTTTTGTATACCTTCCTAATATTTCCTGTGTATACAAGTGCTCTGTTACAAAAACTGCAGAAATGGAGGAGTTCTAAAGACCTGTTTTGCTTTGCACATCAGTTAGGCTGCCATAGACTTTTCTTTATATTACGCCTGCTTCTTACCCTTCTACCTTCTTTTCTTTGTAAAGGCCAGACAACATCAACTTCAAGATGCTCCAAAATTCCAAATACAAAATCTGGCTGGTCAAGACAGAAGGAGAAGAAACCCTCAGAGGTTAGTTGTGTTTCATGCTTCTGCTCAGCCTGATTGGTGGTATTGTTCAATGACCGTGTAGTTCTTAATATTATTTGCAGAGTGGTGGCACCATATCCACTGAGGCTGTTGTGTGATCCAGACCTCAAGTAGTGACTTAGACATGTTGCGGTATTTCCCCAGTGAGGATCAAGAAGGGGCTGCTCTAGATTTCATATGCTCCCAAATCCTAATTGCAACCATTCCAAGTTTCCTTCTGAAAAGGGAAGCCCAGTATTTAGTTCTTAACAGGGGATCAGAAAGGAATCGTATACCCTCTATCAACAATCAAGACCCTTCAGTGTCAAATGAATTGCTGTCTAAAGTGGCAGAAGACATGCCAAAGCTGCAGATTAGGTCATTGCTAAAATCTTAGCAGCCTGCAGAACTAGATCCAGTATAAGGTACAGTAGCAGTACAGCAGTTTATTTATTTATTATACATATCTTGCCTTTCTTTCACCATTGTGGTATACACAAGGTACACGGGAGGTTCTTTCATCAATGCGCTTAGAAGATTGAGACATCGTTTAAGGAATACTGATTTCTCATACACTCTCCAAACAAACCCTGGGATCCATTGAGTTCTACATGCACAACACTTAATCTTAGCCAAAAGGCCGAGGAGTGATCCATTGAACTCTGTCCATTGCAGGAGCTGTTTAGTTGCTGTCCTAGGTCCTCAGTTCATTGCAAAGGAAGGGTGATTAAACACCCAATACAAGAAGCAGACCTCTGAATCACAAGCTAAAGGGAAAACACATTGGTTCTTTCAAATGATGTCTCAGGTTGGAAATTATCTTTTGATGTCTCAGATGTCATTCTCTGTTGCTTTGGTAAATGCAGATCTTCTTCGTGGTCTCTGTGCATCACACTTGTGGGGGGGATACTGCGCCTGCGCCGCTCCCCGATCGGTATCTGTAAGAAAGCCCGGGAATTTTCCGCGGTCGGTGCCACTGGGCATGCGCAGGCGTCCCATTGCGCACGCCCAATGGCTCCATCGCGGTAATCCCGCCAGTTCCTTTCTGACCGCTGCGCGAAGAAGCTGCGTTTTCCTCTTGTTCCCGGTCGGTGAGCTTCGGGTTTTACCCTTTTTTCCCCTAGCCTCTGCATATATAGCCTATTTGTTGTTTTCCTTAGAGTAGTAGTTAGTTTCTTAGTTAGTTAGTTAGTAAAAAAAAAAAAGACTTTGTATTTTTCCGGGTGTGTGTTGTGGCGGGTCGCCCTTCAGGACCTTCCCCCTGTTGCTCCCTAGCCTTTTTTTCCCCTCCCAGAGGACTCTGAGAGGATCTTCCCAGTGACGATTGTCTATGGACAGTCGCTGGGGTTTTTTTAAGAGGTGCCAGGCCTGCGGGAAGAAGATCGCCCCTCCCGACGGCCATTCCCTGTGTCTTCTCTGCTTGGGTGAAGCGCACCGTGTGGAGGCCTGCCCACACTGCCTCCGCTTCTCCAAGCAAACCAGGAAGAACAGGGCGGCAAGGCTCTCGGCCGCACTGACTGCCTCGGCACTTCGTCCTCCGAAACCAATGGCGGGCTCTTCGGCATTGGTACCGAAAATGGCGGCCGCCCAACCCCCGACGGTCCCATCGGCCGATGCGACCTTGGTCGAGGCGGAAGCTCCGAGGGAGCAACAGCCCGCGAAACGAGCCCTCGAGGCGTCGGTCGAGAGGCCCGCGAAGAAGCGACGGGAGAAGACGGGCCAAGAATCCTCCAAGAAGGCGAAGAGCAGGGAGAAGCGAAAGTGACCACGCTCCACTTCACCTTCCCCCGACGTGTCGGCACCGATCGCCATCGAGCCGCCGAGAAGGGTTCCTCCCTCTCCGCTGCGCAGCCCACCGACTCCAGGGGCCAGCGCGCATCGGCCGCGTAGCCCTTCAACTCCAAGGGCTAGCGTCCATCGGCCACGCAGCCCTCTGACTCCAAGGTCTAGCGCTCATCGGCATCGCAGCCCGCCAATCCTCGGGCCCAGCGCTCATCGGCCACGACCCCCCAGCATCGGAAGTGGAGATCGACCTAACCCGTCGATCTCCATCGGTGGCATCCCGTCGACGGAGCGGTGACTCGGCATCGGATGTTGAAGCAATGACATCGGCCGATGTAGCGACGCCCACAGCGCCTAAGCGCGTGAGAGAGAGGGAGCCGTCGGTCGAGCCTCGCCGCTTCCCACCGATACCCCCCTGGGAGCAGCATAGATGGCAGTCGACCTACCCCTGCTGCCCGCAGTACCATTGGTACCAGCCAGCGGAGCACCCGGAGTGGGAGCATCGGTTCGAAATGTCCTCGTTCTCCAGGACATCGCACCGATACAGACGACCATCGGCATCGGTCTCGATCCCACCGGAGCGACGCGTCGCACCGACAGAGCCCCCGCACCGACCCCCGACGCCGATCCAGTTGCCACGGAGGGAGCCAACACCACCCCTGTCGGAGCGCTCGGAGCACAGAGAGTCTTCGCCATCGGGGTCGGAGAGCGACGGGGAGAGAACCTGGGAACCCTCGCCGGATCCCAATACAGCGGAGGACCTCCCAGTCTCGCCCTCTGAAGACCTGCGGTCCTATGCGGACATGGTTAAAAGAATGGCAACCACCATTTCCATACCCATCTCACAGCCCAAGCCAGTTGTGGACAATAACGTTTTTGATATCGTCCAACGGGACACCTCCGCGGCTGTAGCCCTGCCAGTGACCAGGGTCATACTACAGGCACTCAAGGACCCATGGAAGAAGCCATCCTCGGCACCGGTGTCCTCGAGGAAGCTGGACCATATGTACAAGGTCCAGGAGACGGGGGCTGAGTTTCTCTTCACGCACCCAAAACCGAACTCAGCCATCGTCTCGTCTTCCTCGAGGTCGCGCAGGGTGCATTCTGCCCCCCCTGACAAGGAGGGGAAGAAATTGGATACCATGGGCAGGAAGATCTACTCGGCGGGATCCCTGGGCGCGAAGGTATCGAACTATGCGGCCTGCATGGCGAGATACCAGTACGCCATGTGGGAACAGCTGTCCCCCCTCCTGTCCTCCCTACCCGAGGACAAGAAAATGGCTGCCAAGAGACTGCAACAAGAAGGCCTGACGGTAGCCAAGCAGCAACTAACAGCAGCGAGGCACATGGTGGACGTGTCTGCCTCGGCCATCATGTCCGCCATCTCCATCCGTAGACACTCCTGGCTGAGGTCTACCGCCCTACAGCAAGACACCAGGGTGCTCATCGAGGACTTACCCTTTGAAGGGGACGGTCTCTTTAGTACCACCACTGATAACGCCCTGCAGGAACTGGATAAAAACCTGAAGATCTCCAGGAGCCTGGGGGTTCAGGCACCCTCCAGACAACCCAGGGCCAGGCAGTGGAGCAGATCCTGGACCAGGAAACCTACCCACAAGCCACCCTCAGACCAGCAGTGGCGCCCTCGCTCATCACAACCCGACAAGCAGGCCTACTCGGGTAACAACAGAGGTCGCTACAGCACCCAGCCCTCAGGCAAGCCTAAGGGGGCCTGCCCCTCCAAGCAGGGACTTTGACTTTTTTGTCCCACGCATCGTCGCCCCCACCCATTCCACTATCCGCCTCCGCCCCTTCCTGCCTGCCTGGGAGCGGGTCTCCTCAGACAGGTGGGCCCTTTCCATCATCAGAGAGGGCTACAAAATAGACTTTGCTCAGATTCCAAACCAGTCCGTGGTGATTACCACCCCTCCCTCCCCGCCTCTGCTGGCGGAGGTGGCCAACCTCCTACAGAAACAAGCCATAGAGAAGGTTCCCTCAGGGGACACGGCGGGTGGTTTCTACTCCCGCTACTTCCTGGTTCCCAAGAGGGATGGAGGCCTGAGACCCATCATGGACCTTCGGAATCTGAACAAATTCATCCTTTACCAGAAGTTCCGGATGTCCACACTACAATCTATCCTGCCCCTCATCAACCAAGGAGATTGGATGGCCACCATAGATCTCAGGGATGCTTACTTCCATATCAGCATCCACCCAGAGTTCAGAAGATTTTTGAGGTTTGCTGTGGGCCCGCGACACTTCCAGCCCTACCATTCGGACTCTCCACAGCACCCAGGGTGTTTACAAAAATGATGAGCGTAGTAGCTGCCCACCTCCGATTGCAGGGAGTGATAGTCTTCCCATATATAGACAACTGGCTCCTGGTGGCCAGATCAAGGGAAGACCTGTCTGCTCGCATCACATCCACACTACGCCTTCTCGAGGCCCTGGGTCTGCAGGTCAACCTAGAGAAATCAAAACTCACTCCATCAAGAACAGTGCAGTTCATTGGGGCAGTACTGGACACAAACCTGCATCGGGCGTTCCTGCCCGCCCAGAGGGCAGAGGACATCATCAACACAGTGCAGTTGCTTCAAAGACAAGGGTGGGACACAGTACAACAGCTTCAGCGGATGCTGGGGCTGATGGCGGCGACGACAAGCGTGCTACTCTTCGCGAAACTGAAGATGAGAGACCTGCAGCTATGGTTTCTCCGTCAGTTCCGCCCAGCCAAAGACTCACCTCGAAAGAGGTTCACTATTCCTCCTGCGACGCTCCAATCGCTCCAGTGGTGGGAGTCGAAGGACAATATCTGCCAAGGAGCGCCCTTCCATCTCCCGGCCCCCACAGTGACCATCACCACGGACGCTTCCCTGTGGGGCTGGGGGGCCCACATGGACGGACTGTGCGTGGGGGGCCAGTGGCCTCCCAAGCTGGCCCTGCACCACATAAATTACCTGGAACTGCTGGCGGTACACTTTGCCCTTCGTTCATTCCGCCCGAAGCTGGCGGGAAAGACAGTGGCACTGCTTACAGGCAATACCACCGCCCTAGCTTACATCAACAGGCAAGGTGGGACGGTGTCCCGTCGGCTCTGCGCACTCGCGATGGACTTGTGGACGGAGTGCATCCAACACGACATCTTTGTGAAGGCTGCACATCTCCCAGGGGTCCTCAACATACAGGCGGACTCCCTGAGCAGAGGGGGGGGGGGGCCTCACCACATGAGTGGGAACTTCAGTGGCGCTTCCTGCAACCAGTCTTCCAGCTTTGGGGTACCCACAGCTGGATGCCTTCGCCACAGCAGACAACAAGAAGTGCCCCATGTTCTGCTCCAGAGGGGGGGCCGACCCAGCATCCCTGGGGGACGGACTCCTCATCCCCTGGGAGGGCTGTTTTCTTTACCTGTTCCCGCCCCTCCCCCTGCTGACGAGAGTAGTCAGCAA
This sequence comes from Heteronotia binoei, assembly GCF_032191835.1. Classification (NCBI taxonomy): domain Eukaryota; kingdom Metazoa; phylum Chordata; class Lepidosauria; order Squamata; family Gekkonidae; genus Heteronotia; species Heteronotia binoei. Next base: position 135,268,097 of record NC_083227.1, on the reverse strand, counting down.
GATAGCAACGGAGAAGCCACGTTGCATCCTGGTAACCCCCTGGTGGCCTCGCCAGAACTGGTTCTCCTCCCTACTACAGCTGTCGGGGGGGAACTTCTACCACTTCCCAGCGGAACCAGACCTCCTGTCGTCTCAGGGGGGGGCACGTGCTGCACCACAACGTGCCACACCTGAAACTGACAGCGTGGCTCATAGACCCATAGAGTTCTCGGGCAGGGTCCAGGAGGTCCTACTAAATAGCAGAAAACCCTCCACCAGAGTGTCCTACGATAGGAAGTGGAGGAAGTTCTCGAACTTTATGGCTGACCGGTCAGGCACACCAAGGGAGGCAGGCCTGCCGGCAATCTTTGACTTTTTGCTGTCCCTAGTCGATGCAGGCCTAGTCTTCTCTTCCATTAAAGTTTACCTGGCAGCCATTTCTGCCTTTCATGAGTCTGTGGGCGGATACTCCATTTTTGCCCACCCCCAGTCCAAAAAGTTTATGAGGGGGCTGTTTAGACTGCATCCACCATCTAAGCCTCCCACTCAGTTGTGGGACTTGACACTGGTCCTAGACATACTAACCAGGCGTCCCTTCGAGCCTATGGCCACATGCTCCCTGCAGCTCCTGTCCTGGAAGACTGCCTTTTTGGTGGCCATCACTTCCGCACGTAGGGTGGGGGAGCTCACGGCGATGCGTTGTGACTACCCCTACCTAGCCTTTAGAGAATCTGGTGTCTCCCTGGCCCTGGACATCAGCTTCCTCCCTAAGGTGGCCTCCCAATTCCATCTCAACCTAGAGGTTTGGCTACCAAGCTTTTTCCCTAATCCCTCCTCGGATGAGGAGCGTAGGTTGCATGCCTTAGACGTCAAGCGTGCCTTGCTCTTTTACTTAAAGCGCTCGAAAGCCTTTCGCAGGGACCAGCAGCTATTCGTCTCATACACTGCGCCCAGACTGGGCTCCAGGATCTCGTCACAGAGATTCTCGAAGTGGCTGACAGAGACCATCAAGATCTGCTATCTCCTAGCAAAGAGGCCGCTGCCGGGACCTGTCCGTGGACACTCCACAAGAGCGATGGCAACATTGGTGGCGTTCCTGAAGAGCGTGCTTTTGGCGGATGTCTGCAAAGCTGCTACCTGGTCTTCCCCGCATGCCTTCATGAAGCACTACGCGCTGGACGTGCATGCTCAACAGAGGACTCGGTTGGGGACTGCGGTTCTACAATCTGCTGTCTTCGGTTGACCGTCTTCCCACCTCCAGGTATGCCTTGCTTGCTAATCTCCCACAAGTGTGATGCACAGAGACCACGAAGAAGATAGACAGGTTGCTTACCTGTAACTGTAGATCTTCGAGTGGTCATCTGTGCATTCACACTACCCGCCCTCCTTCCCCACTGCTGACGGTCTCCCTTCAATAGGAGCTTTCAGCGGTCATGAAGGAACTGGCGGGATTACCGCGATGGCGCCGTTGGGCGTGCGCAATGGGACGCCTGCGCATGCCCAGTGGCGCCGACCGCGGAAAATTCCCGGGCTTTCTTACAGATACCGATCGGGGACCGGCGCAGTATCCCCCCCACAAGTGTGAATGCACAGATGACCACTCGAAGATCTACAGTTACAGGTAAGCAACCTGTCTTTCTCTTTCATGATGCAATGTTTCAGTTCTAATATCTTTGTACAAGAAGAAAACACAAACAGGTTTTTATTATACGACTGAAAATGCACATTTTGCTGGTGCATGGAAACAGCTGTCTATTTATGCTGTATGATAAAAAAGGTATTAACAAGTGCCTTTAATGTATTTAATATAATTTTTACCACCACTCATATATGTGGCTGCAGATACAGAAATATATCAGAACTTTATCGATAACATTACAAACTCCTAACAGAAACCTTATATTTGCAACGGATATAATGTAAATATATCTAAACTGAAGTTGAGAGTTTGTTCCACAATCTTACAACAGCTGTTAGCATTTAGTACATTGCATATACAATGGATTGGATCCTGCATTCTTTCCGCTGGTGCAAGGGTACTTATGCTGGTGGAGGAGGGAGGCCAATCTTCTCTGATTCTTCCCTTCCTACTGCAAACCTCCAGATCACAACCTTTGCTGTTCCAGCAGTAACATTTAAATGGTTCAAGAACTAGAAAGCAGGGCTATGCTCCTGGATCATAGAAATTAGCTCATTGTTGTGTTATCATAAAACTATGTAAAGGAGGTTAACATCCCTGTATTATAGGTATGGGGCTGAGAGAGAGTGGTTTGCCTTAGGCCTCCTGTTAATCTCACAGCAGAGGTGAGATTGAACTGGAGATTTCCTGAGTTGTAGTCCAGTTTATTAGCTGATATGCTCCACCATCTTCTGAATAAACTGAGATAAGATGTAATCTCTCAAACTGACAAGCTACCTTGAACTCTGGAAGCCTTGCAGTCAAAATGTTGTGGCTTAGACTCTGTTATATCAGTTGCCTTTGAGGGCTGCAATGTGAAACCCCCTTGTATGACAGCTGTTTCCTTGGTTTTCTAATGATCTTTTGACTGTGCTTTCTGAAACTGTGTTCTAGTTCTGCATGTTCATCATATCTGCTTTGGCAACATAAGATGTAAGGCTAAGAAATCAAAGGCACTAGACCTATGCAGTTATTAGCAAAGTCAAGGGTGAGGCTGCTTATGAAAGACTGTGCAACAAGGGAATTAGCTATGCACATTCATTGTGCAACTGGAAAGATGAGCTTCTTTGCATAGAAAACATTGAGCCCTTTGTAAATATTGAGGTCATTTTACAACATTGTCTGGGCATCCTGCAAGAATTCACTGTTGGTGCTGGTTTCAGATTTCTCCCTAATTCTGGGCTGCAGCTCAGCATGGTTCTGAAATGTTTTTTTGCTCCTTGCCTCATCATATATTTCAATGTAAAGAGATAAAATCACTTTGTAAGTGTGAGGTCTGTTCTCATTGACTTGAAGTGGCTACCACATATGAAGATGAGAATGTAGAGTCCTCATGTAATCTTGCCAGTGCTCTGCACATGTTTACTTAATGTACTTTACTCATCAAGGTTTATATGTTATGAAACAGTTATTCTCTTTGAGCTAGTTCCGTGTAGGGGTTAGAATGTTGAACTAGAAGTTGGGGGCTCTCAGTTCATATTCCTAATCGACAACAATTGCATGAACTTGTGGCAGTCATTCTCTGTTTCTCTGTCCATCTCTCACCTCACACAATTGTTGAGAGAATAAAGTGGAAGGGGGGAGACTCATGTATGTGGCCTTGATCTCTATTGAGAAAAGGGCAGAATTAAAATATGATACATAGGTGAAAAGCTTTGCTGTGATAGCTTGTGTTTAAGAACACTGGCTTGTGTTAGGTGATTTTTTTCCTACTACAGTGGTTAACAATGAGGTAGGTTCTCTGTTTCACACATTTAGGATTTAGGAGCTTAGCAGGTCAGTCCACATCCCTATTAGTTTAGTCCAAAGGCTCCAAACCTTTGTCTAGCTACCTATGTTGGCCTCCAAAAATCACACTTCTATTCCCTCTCAAAATGTACTGAGCTTTGAACAGAACATAGCACTGCCATTGAAATATATTGTTCAAGTAAAACAAATTTGCCTTAGAACATTTTAAAACTCAGCTAAAGAATTAAAGATTGATAGAACCAAAAGCCTTAGATCTCATCCAGAAGCAGATATCACACCAGCAGTCTAGATATCTGAAGGGGATAGAGAATCAGGGTTTTCTGATGACAAATTAGGAACTCCAGCTTTTCTATTCCATAGCTGTTTTTTTTTTTTTAAAGCATGACTCTTGACAGTGGATTTCAAGTGGCAGTTTGAATGCTCATGAAACTGGCTAGGCCACTTTATTAAAGGGTTTTTGTCCGTGAGTAAATGAGCCTTGAAATCAATATAGAGAATTCACAGAAAAGGCAGTGAAGAGATTTCAAAAGGAGACTGATGGAAAGAGAAAATTCTAAGTGATCAGAAGTAGTTTTGTCCTTATCCTATGAGAATCTATACATTGTAGGATCTAGGGAATTGAAACTGTCGACAAGAGTTCTGTCAGCTCATCATTCCTGGGTTTTTCTTGTTCTGATGTGTCACAAGGGTAACAAAGCTGAATCTCAGATGCATTAAGGGAGTGACTAAAGTGATAAAGGGTGGTGTGACAATTACACTGCCTTTCAAGACCGTACTTGATCTTGCTTCTGTTAAGTTAGACTGCACTGGAACTCTGGTTGTGATGGTGTAGGTCAGCCTGTTCCAGTGTGCATTGGTGTTTCAGTTTTGGTGCATGTGCATTTAGGACTGCAAATCAGAGAAGATGTTTCAGGCTGAAGTGGGCAGATGTTTCCGACTAGGGTCTTAGTCTGGATATTTACTCAGGGTAATCCCAGTGCCTTCAGTACAAGTACTCCAAAAATCATAGCCTTAAAGCTAATTCTAATCCTTTTCCAACAACATAAATTATGTGCGCCAACATATTAATATGAACACTCTTAGTGCAGCCACTACACAGACTATATCAATATCAGATTGTCCCTTTATGTATGTAAAACTGCCTGGTCTGATCATTAAAAGGAGTTCTAAGCATGAATTCGTTTGGCTTAGTTAAGATGATTCAGAAGAAAAAGCTCACCTGTCCTAAACACAATTGTTTGAAAGTATATCCCATTTTATATATGTGAAACTGCCTGGTCTGATCATTAAAAGGAGTTCTAAGCATGAATTCGTTTGGCTTAGTTAAAAGACCACCAGTCCTAAACACAGTTGTTTGAAAGAATATCCCACTGATTTCAATAGAACCTACTTCCAAGTAAGTGTGTTTTGGATCATTGACAGAATCTAATTCAGAGAAGCAGCGAGACATAAGTATGATGTTGTAACAGATTAACTGAAATGACAGTCTTTTAAACACAGGTAGGTTGGTTGATCATATTCAAGGTTATGTTTAAGAGCCCAAATTGCTTGTGAAGACAAGATTCAAAGTCACAGGAACGTTTGGCTAGTTTGACATGTCAACAGGGAAGTAAATGAAAACAGTTTTTATGTGTTTTAGGCAACAATAATGCCTGCTTTACAAAGTTCTTCAGGTAGTTAAAGAGTGTCACCCAAGATATGAAGGACAATTGTTTATTTATATCCCTAGACTGTGTGTATGTGTTAGTAGCCAAAGCCAAAAAATTTATGAAATAACAATGTGGTAGAAGGATGATAGTATCAGAGATACATGAAATAATAGGTTATTAGCTTTGCTTTTCTGAGAGGGGCAAACATATTAATGGCTTTTAGTTTAATGTAAAAGGAAATTATTAATAGTAAAATGTCAATAAATATTTAGTGTCAATGGATAATTTAGTAACAAACTGTTGGTAGAGCAAATACTTAGAACTGGTTTATATTATGAACTATTTGAGATACCTTCACATGGCAGTTGCCTCCCATGAATGCTATGCAACAGCAAATACCTTGGCAGATGGATAGCCAGTAGGGATGGGCACAGAACGTGAAAATGGTGGGTTCATTGGGTTGCCCAGATTGGTGGTTTGGTTTGTGTCCTGTGGGTTCTGATTTCCCAAACTATTCATGGTTCGTTGGTTTGTTCAGTTTGTGAAGGCATAGAACAGCCCCTATGTGGGCTAGAGATGCCAAACTTGCAGCAAGCTCTTCAGCGGACTCTTTTCTACCTGCTCTGCAAGTTTGGTGCAAACTGGATTTCAGGGGGCTGAGCTGCAGCCCCCCAAAGCAGGTGCCTCCAGTAAACTGCTGTTTTAGGAGTAAGTCAAGCTGGGGAAAGAAAGGGAAGCTGCCCTGCAGCTTCTGGTCAGTTTCAACCCCAGGAAGCTTGGAAACTTATTAGAAGTGGCAGCTTTGCTCTCCCCAGCCTCTGTTTCTACTTCTGTTCAGTTTCAGGGGCCAGGGGGAGAGTGGATCTGCCACTTCTAGTCAGTTTCATTGGAAACTGACCAGAAGTGCAGGGGCCTGGGGCTGCGGCTTTCTAGTTAGTTTCACTGAAAACTGACCAGAAGCGCAGGGGCTGGGGAATTAGGCTGGTGCCAGGCTGTCTGGAAAAACGAAGCAAACACAAACCAAATGACATGCCAAGAAAAAAAAAAATGCCGGTTTGTGTTCAGGTGTGGCGGGATCAGATGAACCAGTCCAGAATGAACCACAAATTGGCCATATTTAGCTCAAATCACGATATGTGGCTTGGTTTGTGCCCATCTTTAATAGCTAACATTGTATGATTTCTACACTACTACCATGTGCCACCAACAAATAGCCGTTAAATATATAGGTTACAAATTTAGAAAGTTTTTTAAATGTGTGTGCCAGGTTTTTCATTGCAACTAGCAGTTTCTTAGAAATTGTGCTGGAACTCTATTTGATTATGGTACAGTCCTGTCTTTTAGTTATGCTGCCTGGACAAGGATAGGGCTCCATATGCCACTAACTCCCAAATTATAATGCCACTATTGTATTATGTCATAGTGGTATCACTATTAAGTCATTGTAACTGTTATACATACCAGTATGACTACACTTTTGTAAGGGGGATAATATAATTGGTGTTGTAGGGAAGGTGAGAGGAAATGGCCCACTTAATTAGGATGTTATTTTACCAACGTCTTTGTCAATGTAAACGCAATATAAACACAGTCAGTTTGGTGTACTGGTTACGTGTGAGGACTCTTTTCTGGGAGGACCGGGTTTAATTCCCCACTCTTCTACATGCACCTGCTGATGTGACCTTGAGTCAGTTACAAGTTCTCATATAGTTGTTCCTCTCAAGAGCGGTTCTGGGAGAGCTCTTTCAGCTCCACCTACCTCACAAGGTGTCTGTTGTGGGCAGGGGAAGGGAAAGGATATTGTAAGCTACTTTGAGACACCTTCGGGTAGTAAACTGCAAGGTAAAAATCCATCCATCCATCTATCTCCTCCTCCTCTTCTCCTTCTCCTTCTCCTTCTCCTTCTCCTTCTTCTCCTTCTCCTTCTCCTCACTATCTGTAGTATCTGTTACCAGTAAATACACACCCATGGGAATCAGTGGAGAGCTCAGAACTAGTGCTTTGCTTCCACTGCAGCCACATTAGAGAACAGATAGTGGTTAAAATCAGTAGTCAGTTGCTGCACAGAAGAAAGAATATATCAGGCCCAGCAAAGAAATTCAGCTCACACCTCAAAATAGATAACTTGAATCTATACCAGCTCACTTACCGTTTTCTTTTCTTGGAATTTTTTTGTGTGTGCACGTGCATCTGGAAATCATAACAACCTCTGGTAACTGATCCCTACTGGGGGCCTGGAGGAAATTCAGAGAGTTGGCTGAATAAATCCTGCCCCCACCTCCTGCCTCTGGTATTTCAAGGAGGTCTCCCATCCAAGTACCTGCTAAGTTGACCCTGCTTAGCTTCCGAGATCTGATGAAATCGGGTTTTCCTAGGCTATCCTGGTCAGGGCACTTACCCTTTTCTTGAGAACAAAAAACGTATGTGGGAGCATTAATGATGAGTAGCTTTGGTGAAAGGGAGGCCTTTGTGGAAACAGACACTCTTAGGGTGCAATCAGATGGGCAGGTTGCCAGGCAGGATGTTGCCTTTTAAAAAGCCACCTGATTTTGCATTACACCACCTCAAATAGATGGTGGGTGCTAAGATGGCATCCAAGTGGCATGGGCCATTCACATTGCTGACACACCACAACCACAGACCCACTGCTGATTTTCCCCCCAGTCCCACTGTACATGCACAGAAGCAGAGAGAGGTGAGGTTGGGGGTAGGGGAAGAATGTGCCAAAGACAGAGTTGAATGATAACATCACTCGTTCATTTCCATGGCATGTCAGGCTGTGGTGGAACAAACTGCTTGTCTAATCGCATCCATAGTAATGTTGGTAGATGAATTACAATGGTGTTTTCAGAACCTCTTAACAGAGATCCCTACAGATTTTAGATACAGACATCAGGAATTTTAACTCCACTGCTGCAGCTGGGGCTGCAAGGACAAGACATCCTGACCAGGTGAGGAATGCAGGAATTGATCTTTTTTTGGGGGGGAGGGGACTTCTAAACATCTTTAGCTCCCCAAGGAAAGGGATGGATATGCAGAATGTTCAAACATCTGTGATCACAGTGCATGTCCCCTCCCCTCCTCCATTAAGGGAAATTATATTGGTTAACATTTCATGTAGAGAAGACTCAAGGTAAGCATGCACTGTGCAGAAAGGTGCTATTAAACATATCCCCACTCTCCCTTGGTAATATCGTATCATACTTTGGTGGTGACATTGGAGAGCACAGCCTCTTTTGTTGACAAACACCTATTCTGCATCTGTTGCCACTTCTGGCCAAAGACTTAACAAGTGATTTTTCCCTTCAGAATAAGAGCTATACATGGAAGAAGTCAAACAGAACTAGGAGACAGAGTTCTAATACAACTCCCTACAGAAGATGGGTAAGTTTGTCTCCATGAGCACTTTATTCCACATAAATGAATGCTTGTACATAACCTTAGAGGAACTAGTAATAAGAGCGTGGGAAGTATATGGGATGAAGAGCATCTAGGCTTGCTACCTTACTATCCCTTTGTTCCTTATTGGCCTCAGCGCTCTCTCTTTTTCTTTCTACAGGGAACTGGACAGCCACTGAATCATGCAGGGCTAAATACCCTGCAGACTGCAAGCAAGACCTGCAAAACTAGTGGGAAGTTAGCCTCTGTGATGTTGCCATCTTTATACTTGCTGGGCTCTTCTTCTGTTCCAAGTGCATATTTCATTAGCAGTACTTGGTATGGAGGTGCAGCGATGGTGAAAGCTTCACCTGTGTCTTCTCTGTCATGCAGCTTTTCAGGCAAAGGGTGCAATTCAGTAAAAAGCAGTGACTATTTCAGATGCACTTAGGTTTTCTAAAGAGGGTTGGCAGATGACCCCCTTCCTGCAACTTTGACACATTTAATTTGTTTTCACAATAGACAGATTAACATCAGATTAACATCAGGAAGAGCTTGGGGGTCTCCACAGCCCCATCAAGATCTAGAGTTTTTATATTTATGCCGTGATCCCCCTGGGTCCGCTTGCAGGGAGGGCAGAATATAAATTTGAATAATAAGTAAATAAAAATAAAATCTTGCCCGTAGTGTCTCCATTGGAGTACCAGGAAGGATCATTGTGTATGAGTCTCAATAGTTAGTGTTCTTCTGACTCTCCCATGCTTACTACTGGAGTGGCAGAGGCGGTGTCATTTCTCCCATAAAATTTAAGTGGGAGGCTGATTGATTTCTAGTGGTGCCAGCAGGTTAATGTGGGATGTCACTGGGAGCAAATTGTGACTGATGTGTAGGGATGGGAGTTACTAGGGATGCTGTGGGAATGGCTGTCTTTGCTACCTTACTCCTTTTTTCTCATGTTGTTTTTGTTTGTTTATTTGGATTCAGCGTAGTCTCTAAACAGTTTATAATACAGTTTATAAATTTGAACAGGTTTACCTGTCAACTTGAAGGGAGGGGAGGAGCAGAGCAAATGGTAGAAATCTGTTTGGAAGGGGAAACAATGGGTGGGATCATGTTGGGAATTGCACAGTATCCCAGTTTTGAAAGAGCTGTTGCTCTTTGATGTGTACTGTGGCAATCACACAGCCCCTGCCCTGCTGACAGGGAAGGCACAGGCTGCACATGTGCGAGAGGAGCATTCAGACTGCTCCTGCACATGTGGTTGATTCTGTTCAATAACAAATGTCACTTTTCTCTTCCATTTTATTTAGCATTATTTCATATTCATCCAATCAGATTTTTTTTTCTTGGAATTGAAGGGTATGATTGGTTATTTGGATTTCAAGCAGTAGACTATATATGAGCTGGTAGGGTTCTTCCCCTCTTGCTAATGTCTGTGGCTAATATATGTAGTTGTTGCTTCATATTGATTTGAGGCTTTTAATTCTTTAGATGCCTTTGAAAAGATCAACCCACTTTCCAGAGTAGGCAGTAAATAAGAATCTTGCAAAGAGCACATCGAAACACATTTGTCGTGATTCAGTTCAGCTTCCGCCTGTCTCAGGAACTCAGAGAAGTGGGAATGACATATATTTTCATTGGGCTGATTTTTAATGATGGTATTTATCATGTTAAAGCAGTAGCTGAGGCAAAACCAATAACTCAGAAGGAGAGATTGCCAGTCCGCCACCTGCAGCACTACATGAGCTTCCCAATGTAAGGATGCTGACTTGGTTCAGTAGATGCAGATGTTTGCTATAGGTTCTCTGGGAGCACGAAGCATTCTGTGGGTGAATGAGAATGTTTCCATTCTCCATTCATAAAACGGAGTTAGGCAAGAAGAACTTCAAAGTGATTATGGAAAGCAATTTAATTGCAGAACATGAGCATTGTCAGAGGCCGGTAAGCAGCCAGCTGGTAATTTAACTTTCCATATCCACAAAGGTCCTGATTCAGGCCAAATTATTAGTGCTCAAGCCCCATGGAGATCAAAGGAACACATTTGTCAAGGTAAACAAGCAGCATTGTTTTTGATAGGACTGTCACACACCTTGGCCCCAGCCTGATGAAGAGTTCTGGAGAACTCAATTTTTCCCACACTGTTTTGTGTAATTTGGGTTGGTATTGATTAAAGGTGTTGCATGGCTTTTGTTTTCGGATCTAGTTTCTGCTTTAGTGGTTTAGTCTTTGTTTTACTTGCTGGTGACTTCAATAAATTACTTTCTTGTGATTTTAACACTTCATTTTACTGTAAGCTGCTTTGGGGTTTTTTAATGCCAAAAAAGGATTACAATAAATGGATATTTTTATTACTAAGCTTTGTTAAAAACCCTGTTTCCTTTCTTCTCACAAATTTGACTTCCTGTCTAGATGAAAGCAAAAGGACACGAGCAGTCTTTGTTTCACACATCTTGTTTGGGGTGTCTTGTGTTAACATTAGCTTGACTTGAATAGATCCTATTTTGCCCACTGGTTGAATGTAGGCCAAATGAAAAAAAGATCCCTAAGCAGGTTGCTGATCAGGGTATATATAGTTAATTATGCACTTAAACAGCAATTGCTTTCTTCCGTTGATCAGTAAAATACAAGCAGTACACAGAACAGAGAATTGTTTGAGTCTGGATGTTATAGTCTCAGTATATTGTATTTTCCCTTGACCAATTTCTCTCAATACTAAATTAGATGTGTATCCCTTTAAACAGTTCTCATTGTTTGGAGAAACAATTAACATCTTCTGAGCAAATCAGTGGAACTGGTGTTGCTAAGCAGCAGACCTTTAAAGATAATTTGTCAATTTCTGTGGAAGGAAGAAAATAATAAACAGTCCTATTGAGAGAAAATTGCTTGTTTTCCAGTATGCAACTTTCCTTCTACCACCAGGTCTTCAGTTCATCAGTGCCCAATTTATTCTTTATTTAGTTTCTATAAATAATTCAAAAGAGTTTGAGTAGAATAATTGAGTCTTTTCCCATATCCTAATCCCAGAGAATTTAAAACAAAAAGGGGGGAAATGTTCAGATTACCAATGGAGTATATTAACTGATGGTATCTTTCCAGAAAACTGATATTCTTTGTTTCATGTGTGTGTGCTTTTTCAAATACTATCTGCAGCACGCTATCACTCCTTAAAACAGAGGTGTTGGATTTATTTGTTAGGAGGGCCAGATCTGACACAAACGGAACTAAAGCGCAAGGATTACAGCAGAAATTAAAAATATAAAATGCTTGGAACTTGGAAACGCAATGAAATAGCTTTGCAAGCTTCTCTCCCCCCCGCCCCCCCGTAGTCTACACAGATTGGGCAATTGCTCTCCAGTATAATATCCCACTTTGGCTGTAGATTCCCAGGTTAGAATGCTCACTAGGTCAGGTGCATTAAGCAGAGACAAGCTGACTCAGAGCATCAACCCTTTATTTGCAAGGATACAACTCCAGGAAGCCTGAGCTTCAGCTGTCTATATAGGAATTTGAAACACATTACAGCACAGACAAAGCTGCAAGGAAAACGTGGAATGGATCTTCCATCAATTTCCCTGGGCCCTATCTGTCTCGGCACAGAGACCTTAATGGAAAATCCATTCCATGTTCTCCCTGCAGCTTTGATGGAGAGTTCGTTCCACATTTTTCTTTCAGCTTTGTCTGTGCTGCAGCCTGCAAGGACAAGGCAGTAAAGGCAGGGAACTGAAAGAGTAGGGAATTTTGTCAGCCTCAGAACTTCAAACAGTGAGGACAGGAGGGGAGGGGGGAGAAAAGAGCCCCAGGGGCCTTCTTAAAGCCCTGGGCGAGCCGGTTCTGGCCCATGGGGCTGGACATCTAACACCCCTGACTTAAATGTTCTGCTTTGATAGTTGATAATTTCTGCATTTCCAGTTCTGTGCAGAATCCTCATGATAGAGTGTTGGCATAGTTTCTTGCCTTTGAATGTTCAGGCTTATCTTTTCAGATAGGGACTAAACAACTGAGTTGATAATACTGCAAATCCAGGCTGCAGCTTGCCTTCTCATCTTGAGGGAAATAGATGCAATCATACTTCTTTGGCATAAAATTTGGACTAATCTTCTATCCCAATCCTTGTTTGAAAGGCCAGAAGAGGTGGGGAGGAGGGAGCAAAAATGTAGCGAAAAGCACACAAGATTATAATCTGTTGGGAGAGTCTGATGAGAAAAATGTCCCAAATATTAATTATTGATTCTACAGCCTTCTTGAGGTTCTGTAAAAACTGCCAGTGCTGCGGGTTTTGATTTGAGAAGCTGTGAATCATTTGCAGCATTTACCCTGTTTTAGTAGATAATCAAAGTATTACACTGTAAGCTTTTTTCAGGGGGTGGGGGGAGAGAAAAGACGGCTGCAGCAGGTGAACTTGTGTTCAAGTACAGAGGAGCCGTGTGACTGCCAACAAGCCACCCTTGTGCATTAAAGAATGAATTAAATAAATGGCTGCAGGTAGCATCTGGAAGCGAAACAAAAGCATTTTTCATTTTTATGTCAAGGAACTGAGCTCCCTTGAAAAACAAAAGTTTCCATTCTCACCAAGGCATATGTCAGGAAGAAGATGGGTCCACCTGCTGCTACAGAAAGAACCCCAGAGTGATTGATTTTTAATGCTTGATCTTCCCGCCTGTGTGCCTGCAAGCACAGAAAGGGGGGTGGAGTGCAGGGAGAGGGTGAATGAAGTGAAAGAAGCAAACTGTCAGGTAGCTGACCGTCAATTAGGCAGGCTGCTCATCTTCATTCATGGCCTCTCTTCAGCCCACCCTCCGCAGAAAGGCCTCCAGATGGTGAAGAGGGTAAGGAGGGAAAACACTTTACTGCAACAATAACAGCGATTACAGAGGCACGCTTAGCTCTACTGACATTTGGTCTGTGACCGAGATCTCCCCCTTTGTAGGGGCTCATTGGGCGGGAGTTCAGGCGCTGCTTTAGATTGGATGTTATAAGCAGATAGCCAGATTAGATGGAGTTAGCTTTTATCGCCTGATCCCCTATTAAAACTGTTTGGGTGATTCACGCCATTGGAGATTCCCATCTGGAGATTCCCATCAACCTTGAGTACTGATGTATTAAACAGAGTCTGCTAACAGCTTGCCGTTTACTTCTGTAGATGGCTTCATTTTTGTAGTGCGCACTTCTGCGTATGTGCCTAGGCAAGTACAGCACAGTCTGAAAAGGTCCAGTCAACAGCTACCAAACAGTGCTCTGATCTGTATTAGATTTAAGGACATTGGCTTCAGATTTTGTTCTTGTCTACTACAAATAAATCTGTCAGTTGTCAAAGGGGACAGTAAGAAAAACCCCAGGATTCTGGTGCCGAGAGCTTGATTTGGCAGAATTGAAGCCAGAACTGAAACATACTTCTGAAGGGCACTCTATGTTGGTTTCAGGACCATGGCTAGAGTTCTTTCCTGTCAGGATAGCAAAACTTCCATTTCCTTTGGTGGAATGTTCTTTAAGCTGGAGGAAAGCTTCAGTCATTCTGTGGGTGAAACATTATACTCACTTCAGTTTTGTTAGTAGCAGCAAAGCAAACCTGGAAAGTGTCTAGTTAGCTACATAATGCAAAAGCAGAAGGGGAGGGGATAGCTACCCCGGAGTACAAGCCTCAAAAGAACTACATATTTAAACCTTACTGGAGCCAGCAAGCAATCCACTTTTGGGAGCAGGGAAAATAAAGCCCAAGTGGTGAAACTCAGTATTTCCTTCCTATGTTTGTCTTAACTGTGACACATGGTTCTTGGTTAGGATGTCTTTGCTCTCACAAAAGTTACCTAGTACTTTTTCTGAACAAATTTAATGGCCTCCAGCCTATCTGCCACTTCTGATAACTGTCACTCATATCTTCTCCAGTCCTTTAGACTTCCCTGAGACTGTCCTCTCCTTGTCTACCTCCTAGGCCTGTGACTGTCCTTTGTCTCGCAGGCTACCTGATTCAGTCCATGAATGAACCCCAAAGAACTTGTTCTTTGATCCTCTGCTTTTCTTATATGTGGTATTTCTTTCTAGATCTTGTTTATTCTCATGGCTTCTGCTTCCACTTTTATGTTGATGACTCCCAATCTTTTAAGTCCCTTCTCTCTCACCTGCCTAAACCGCATGTGCATGGGAGATCCACTGAACATACTGATAGTCAGATCACCTCTTTTCATTGTAGATCTTACCACTGCAGAAGATATGAACTGTTTTAAAAACCAGAACTGTGGCTGATAAAGAGGAAAAAAACAGCAAGTGACGCTCCCATGGCAAGTTCTCTTCAGCTTGTGTACGTGTTCCTCTTAGCAGTCTCATTGTTAGCTCTTTCCTGCATGTCATGCAGAAATTGAGTACAGCAAAGGCAGAGTTCCTACTTGTTTCATGAAGATTGTTCACTTTGCTCCATTCTTTTACTGCTGGATCAAAAAAAATTCCCTTTCAAGCTGTCTTGGCACCATCTTTGACTACTCTCTACATTCCCCTTTCATATTAACACATTTGCAATGGTTTAAAATAATGAAGCATTCTAACACTAGAGAGTGGCTGGAGATGGAGGGGGAAAAACAGAGTTTGATACTGACATTAAATACTGCCATTAAAACATGTATAATACATAGTGGGCAAATTGTCATAGTGCATGATTGATACATACTACTTAGCAGACTAGGCATCTGGTGGAAGCTTTGTAGACAGGGTAAAAAGCTTTGCTTTATCTTGTTTGCTCTGTCCCCTTAGGAGATAGTCACTTGGCAATACTGAGTAACTTAAAACAGCCTCCAGCCTGATGTAGTGACAGAGAACAGCAAACACATGGAATTTATTACTAACAGGGCAACAGTGTTCATTATGCTTTAAAAAAGGCCCTAGATTAGTGCTGGGCTTTTTTTTTTATTAGCTGTCGTATTGCCTCATAACCCAGATATGCAAAACTGCAAGGATTTTGACATCTTTTGCAGATCCTGTCTCATGTTTAATTAGCATTTATCTTAATCTCATTTTAATTTTTTCACACCAGCAGCATAATCAAATGCTACTGCGGCATTTTAACAATTATGTTATATTGGCAGATAGAGACTTCAAGGAAGCTGACCTTTGTCAAGCCCAGACTTATAAAGAGGCAGCTGTTAATTATGTTTTTATTGGAAGATGCATTCTAACAGTGTCAGGGGCCCATTCAGCTTTGCTTTGTTTAGCTCTGGTTGGAAACATTCTCCAGACAAATGTAGTGGGCAGAAAGTACTGCCTGGTGTACAAAGAAGGGCTGTGCCATTTATAGAAAAGGTTGCTTATGTTGCCCTTCAGCTTTAATTGAGTTATCAGCTGAAGCTTCAAGGAGTAAACGAACTGACCTAAATACTGGGTCTATACCAGGGTTAAATATCCCCCTTCCTGTAACAGTTTGGTTTCCAGAATACCTTCTGGAACATTTTAAGCTTTGTTTTGGAAGTATAAAACTGCTTTTGGATTATTTATCATGATGTGCCCTGAGCAGTCATTAGGTTGTTGAGATTAAGCACTAAAAACAAATGGCACCTGAAGAAAACACCTGATCCATCTTCCTCCTCACATAAGGTGACAGAAAAGTTAGCAGAGATAGACTGATTGGAGCTTGGTGTTATCTGGGTATTATTGCTGGTTTTGTAGATTATTTTTTCAAATGATAACAGGTGGCAGAAGGAAAAAGAAATCACCCATTTTTATTGACAAATGACCCTGTAGTCCTTGAGAGGCTGGCTTGCTGTAGTCAAATCATTGTTCTCAGGCTGTTTCCTAGTAGAAAAGCTTTTATTTACCATAATATGTATTCTGATGTCATCTAAGAGTTATTTCTTTTCCCCCTCACAGTATATATTAAGGCATAGTCCAGAAGCAACTTGAGAAAGGGTGGAGGAGCTCCGTCATCATCTGTAAGGTTATTGTATTCTTATAATGGTGCAACAGCACAGATCTTGGTGTACCAGTTTCACAGGTCATTGAGAATCTGTGTGGCTGCAGGCTCTGTACATGTGAGCAAGGATAGATGCCATCATTTTGCTTATCATTTCCCCCTTTTCTTTAAGAAAAAGCTTTCTGCACTTTCTGAGGTGATATTATTGTATCCAATTCTTTTTTGAATGAGGGGGAAAAACCATGAACACATTTTGAATGGCTTTGCACTGTCATTAAGCTTCAGATCTGGAAGTTAAGCAACTAATAGCACAGTCCTAAAAACACTTTCCTGGAAGAAAATCCCATTGAATGGACTGGGCTAGGATTCTGAAGGGACTTAGACCTTGTTCCATGTAGTCTGACTCTGGGGGAAAGGGAAGGGTGTAGGTAGAATCCTGTGTGTGTGAAAAGCTCCAGCTTGGTGGTTGACTAGGCAATGAAAGGCTGTTTCTGATTTAAGTCACAACCTGAAGCCAAAACTAGCTAAAGGCCTCAGCCCAGCTTCTCCTGTGACTGTCTGGAGGCCTGTGCTGCTGAACTATTCTTTTTAAAAACCTATACATAAATAAATCTTGTTTTGTTATTTTTATACACCTCCTGCCTCAATGATCTCAATGTTCATCTTGCTCACCACAGAACATACTTCATGGCAGCAAACCCCAAGGCCTTTATACCCACTACCCTAATTATACTTTACAACTAGGATTTCCTTGGCATGTGGCGGTAGGGACAGTGGCAGGGACAGTGGAGGGGAGTGTAATGTCCTGTGCACAGCTACTTTATTTCTGGGGATAAGCCAGAAGTGACATGATGTATGGTCCAGGAATCACAGGAAACTCTATGGTAGAACCATTCCTAGAACTACCCTATGTAGTGGCACGGAGAACATTGGCTTTTAAAAAAAAACAACTCCTGCTACTGCTTTGAGTGGTGGTGAGCCAAGAGGGCTACCGGCAGGAGTCCTGGCAGGTGTATTTATAACAGAGGGAAGCAACTGAAGGGAAGGTTTTGTTTTAAAAGAGCCGGTTCTCCAAAATCTTAAAGAGGCTGTGTGGATTCCCTCAGTTGATTCATAGGAGCCTGTCACAGTATCATTGTCTGCTAGTCATAATTCAGGCCAGTAGTATGATTTTTAGCTGGGATATTTTCTGGAGAATAAGTGTACTATTAGCCATTTTACACAAATCCACTGAGTATACACAGGGAGCTGCAACCATTCACATCTTCCTGACAAATGTACTTCTATGATAAGTGTTTGCTGTTCTCACACTTCTTCTTTTTCTGCTGGCGTATCTCAGACTATGAACACTTTCCTAAATAATATGGGACTTCTGAGTAGCTCTTCTTAAGAAAACTCCTGTAATGTGGAAAGTGACTGTCACAATGAAAAATGTTCCAGGTTTACAATAGACAGTATCAACCTAATGTGCCTCACAGGGTTGTTGTGAGGACAGAATGGTGGAAAGTATAATGATGTAAGCTGCTTTGGGTCCCATTGGGGAGAGCAGTGGGGTATAAATGAAACAAATAAGAGCACTTCTATCACACCCAGCAGACTGTCTCTTAGGGGTTCTCTCACAATCTGGATCAGTTTGTTATCTACTGAAATGCATCACCTGGGAAAAGAGAAGAAAGACAGTCTTTTCCTTCCACTCATCAGTTCAGACACTTTCCATTCTAGAAATTCAGAGCTCGTAATGTGTTGCTATCTATGTTCACTTGACACTGCAGTATGCACACACATCTTGTTCCCATGATTCACCTTGAAAATGGGAAACTTTATAGAAATGAAGCAATATTCAAATGTTCCGTATTGATATATGTATACCCCTGATGAAAGATTATCCTACACTCATGGTGGTGGGTGCTGGTGTTTGCCTTCATCCCAACATTCATAGGGCATTTCCATGTTGGTGAGTATACACAGACCCAAAACTATTATCTTTAAGATTACACTAAGAAATTATATCTGTGGCTGTCTTTTTCTTTTGATTGGGAGGAATGTGAAGACACTTGATTGCTTGTCCCAATCAAGACATGAACAAGAGCTAAGATGAGATTGATTAGGGGGGGGGGGACTTCTGTTACTTCTAGCAGTTGCCTGCATCTTCTTTATGAGGGTAGCCTCCCTCTTTGAGAACTTTTACCTCAAAGCAATTTAAAGAAATAATTTGAAGCAGAATGTATAAAGTCCTGGACATTCAATTCTCTTTACAGTTTTTACTCTGAGTTTACTTGTAACATACAGTGGTCTATTCCACATTCATTGGACTCTTTTGAACCTCCTTGAAACTGGATCTGTGGAGGCAAGAAACGTAGAAGCCAAGTTGCTCTGGCTGGGTTCACTTGCCTATCTGCCAGTGTCTTGAGTACCACACTCCATTCACAGCCCAGTGGTGTGTAAGTGACACAGGTGGGCAATAAATGAAATAAATACCTCAACTGAAAATCAGCTTGCCAAGGGTGAGGACCAGCATATTGCTAGCCTGTTCATTCCTGCTACCATGGATGTACTATGTACTAATAACAATATGGACAAAAACAGTGCATGAATCAGAAATAAACGGATTTACACTGAAATAAAGAACCAATAAATGTCTCCATATCTTAATTCCAATACTGTTATCTACTTCAGTCAAAAGAGCAGGTTCAAACATCAATAGGCAAACACCACAATGATGAAATCATATAACACTTCAAATACAACCAGGAATTCATGCAACAATTCCAATATATTTCACACTCTGCAAAATCAAGCAACAAAACTCTTAACAAGGATTTAATTGTGGCACAGAGTGGCTGGCTTTATATAATTAAAAGTTCACAGATGCAGCCAGCCTCCAGCTTCCATGAACCATTCCACAGTCCTATAGAATTTCTTTTCTACCCACAGGTGTGATGACAGATAAGTGAAGCCAATATGCTAGATGTCCCCAAGATCAGTGGGCATCCATCCACGGGAACTCGTCCTCCGGATTACAGAGACAGTTTTGTTGAATGCCACTTTTCCAGCTCACTCCTCAATGACCTAATTTCTTCTGGAACCCAACACAAAAGGGGAAAAAACTTTCACACAGCGGACCCAGCCTGCTCCTGTGTTCAATGTTGTGTCTCTTAGGGGTTCTGGCAACATTGTGTAGATCCACTCCAGTTTGGTTTCAGGTCTAGCTATGGGAAAAGCCTTGGTTGCACTGATGAATGACCTGCACTGGGAGACTGATGAGGGAGTGTGGCATTGATTCTTCTGGAGCTCTTAGCAGCTTTCAGTACCATTAACCATGGCACCCTTTTGGGTTTTTTATAGATTTATTTATAGATTTTAAATTTTGTTTTACTTCTTTTTGTTGTTGCTACCGAAAAGGAGGCTTAAAAATATTTTTTTAAAAATAAAAACTACCAGAGCAAAAGCGCTCAACCCATTTTTCAGCATGGGTTGTTAACCTCATTCTTTATACAGCTGTGTTTAGAACAGTGTAAAGACTGAGTTGGTCATTTATACTGCGACCACAAAAAATAAAAGCAAGCATTTTCGTGAGGTGATTGGAAAATAGCCAGTTGCTAAATGAGTCTAAAGGAAATATTTCTGTTACTGGGCTAAACTGTATCTATCATTTGACTTAAAGAAAATGTTAATTGGCCTTTTGCTTTAAAATTAAAATGCCATATTAGTGTAGCAGCAGCAGACAGTATGGCACCTGGATTACATACTCAGAATCTGACTTGCACTAGAATCAAATGAAATGTCTTTTTGACTTGTGTCAATATCAGACTGGGCTCATTTCTGGTGGGTTTTCCTCTTGATAGAATGCCATTGACTTGTAAAAGCACCAGTTTTTAAATTGCACATTGCAACATGAACATAGAAAAGAATTATATATGTTCCAGAAAGTTTCTCTAGCCATGAATGGAAAGAGTTGCTGTCTAGCCCAGGTGCCCTGGCTTTATACTAGCATCATGCTCAATGAAGAAATTCCCCAAAGAGCTCCCTAATTAATACTACTTATCAAATATATAGCACTTGTGAATGTTCAAAGATTTCTTGTGCTTTTATTTAAGTAATCCTTGAAACAACACAAAAATATAACAAAAACTTTGATCTTAGAGTTTCTGGATGGTCAGGTGAATCTGAGGCTGAGGGACAGTGGCTTGCATAAAGCTGTGTGACGCACTCTTAAGTGTGCTGAGTTTGAACCAGGGGTTTCTTAATCATTGCATACTACAGTACCTGCTTCTCCATGGCTGGGTAGGTCTTGCCCTGGCAGCTACTTCTTTGGCAAAAAAAATAGTGGAAAATGTATTCTGGTTTGGGCATCTGTGTTGCAGAAGGACATAATGAGTAGTCAGAGCCACAATGAAGCCTTGACTCCAGTGCTTGTGTTTGTCCCATTAAGCTTCACTGTCCTTTGTCGCTCATTCACATTCAGAGTGTCCTTTATCTCAGCATGAGGAGTGCTTGTTTTGGGATTGCATTCTTTAGAATAGCATTGCTGCTGCTTTCTGTCTTGTCAGCTCTTCATCAAGGAGGAAAGACCTGAAAGATTCAAGTGAGGATTTTCTCTCTTCCTTGGTGCTCAGGTGGATTGTGATAAAGGACACTTAAAACACTCCAATCCTGCAATACATTGCACCTCTGAAGAAATTAACGAGGCCTGGGGAAACAATAACAAATATACCACACATGAATGGTTCAGTATAATAATAATAATAATAATCAAACATCAAGTGAGAATTCTGGCTGGATTGGGGCTGCAGCGACCTTATTACTTCAGTCTTGTTCCATCTTCATGGGCTTCCAGGGATGCTGGGATTGACTTTTAAAATCCTGTAGTGCTTAAGACCTGCATATCTTAAGGACTACATACTGCCATACAAATCTACCTGATTACTACAGTCATCTTCATGGGCCCTGATTCAGGGTCCCTCATCTGATGTTAGACAGTTGGCAACATGAGAAAGGATCTTCTTGGTCATGTCCCCAAAACTGTAAAATTGAGGATTCATTTGTCATCCTCTGTCATTATTATATTCCACTGGGAGTTTAAGAGTTTTTCATTGTTTGTTTTAATTGCTGGCTGGCATGTGCAATCTGTCTCTCTCTGTGTCTGTCTCTCTCTCACGCATGGACACACACCCAACAATATGGTTTTTTAAGTTGACCTGTACTGCATTTTAACTGTTTGCTACTATGAGGGTCAGAAGAAAACAAATGTTTTAAATAAAATCTCTACTTCAGAGCTAAGCCTATGCATCTTCTCAAGGCGGCCCTTCTATTGCCTTGTCGAAAAGGGGGTTCTTTGGAATGGTAAGCTAAAGAAATCAGGGCAGTCAGTGAGGAGCTGGTGGGTTTACAGTACATATGGCTCAAAATTTCAAGTACCAAAATAAGAACACAAACAGCATATGCAAGTAGGGCTCGTATAGCCTCCTTTTGATCATTCCAGTAGCTCTTCCCTTGAGCAAGAAGAGTGAAACCGTGTTGACATATAGTTTTCTTGTGGAGCAAGTAAGTAACCATTAGACCATCTATGATATAAAGATATTCCCTTGGAAGTCTTTTGTCGCGCTGTGCTGTGTATACTTTTCCTCTCACCCCTATTCTTTCTTCAGAGTCAGTTCTGCTTAACTGGCCCCAAGGTTCCTCGACAGTGGCTCTGTTTGGCAGTATTCAGGATTGATGTGATAGTTCACTTGTATATAGAAGTTAACACACTGCTCATGTTTGTTTTCATGTGTCTAGTCACTTCCCTCAGTTATCTGAGGCCTAGCAAGGCATTCCCTTGATAAGTCACCCAAGTGGTAGAAACCTGAGCTTCCGCTTCCAGAGACTCTTAATCTCAGTAATTGTGTCAATAATTTGCCTGCCTCTGATTACAGCACTGTCTTTTTCTGCAGGTTTTTCGTACTGATCTGATAACAGCCATGAAGATTCCAGATTCATACCAGCTGAGCCCAGATGAGTACTACATCCTTGCTGATCCCTGGAGGCAGGAGTGGGAGAAAGGTGTTCAGGTGCCTGCAAATACAGAAACAATCCCGGAACCAGTGGTTAGGTAAGTTAACATGAAGCAGCTTATGTGGGGTGTGTGTTGCAGTGAGGTAGTGTGTTCAGCCTCACCCCACTCCCCCAGGTGGGCTACTTACCCTGCAGTGCCATGGTTCTGCCTTTACATTCAGTTGAGAAACTTTTAAAATGATTTATTTAAAACATTAAAACAAATAGAAGGTGACAAACATTAAAACATTGCAGCAATAAAACATTTAAGACCTTAAAACAGAATGTAAAGTGGAGTACTTGTGTATTTAGACAAATCAGTAAAAACATATACCACCAGGGAGGAGGGCCAAAAAGATCTATTGGGGGAATGCCAAACAAAATTGAAAAGTCTTCACCTGCTGGTGAAAGGCAACTGTAAACAGAGGCCGATGAATAATTTCTAAAGTTTTGGCACCACAACTCGAGGAGGCTCTTCCTTGGATTACCACCCATTTGGCCTCAGCCACCAAGGGCACCTAAAGCAGGGCCTTTAAAGATGGCCAGAGTGGATGAGTAAGTTCATATGGGAAAATAATGTTTAAGAATGTCTACATAGTAATGTTTGAGGAGCCTAAGCGACTCTAGCTGGCTTCAGTTGCTTTGGGCTCTGAGAGGGAAGGTGGAACCAACTCTCATCTATACTGCTGCCGAGATGGGAGCAATAGAAATGTGATTCGTATATGATATGGTAATTCAAAGATTATGTGGTTTTTGACAATGCAGCCCATGTGTGTAAGAGACAAAAATGGCCCCTTATTCCTGGTAATGAAAGGATTCAGGCCATAAAAAGCCAACCAGTAACTAAGTAAAAATCAGATATATGAAGATTGCAGGCTGAGCCATGCAGAGGTCATGAAACAGTAATGATGCTGAGGTGCTAGCTGTATTTTATATCCTTGTCTATCCTGATGACTTGTCAAGGGAACGTTGAAGAATATTCTTCAGCAGCCTTGAAGAACATTTCAGCACAGTGATGACATAGACAACTCGTTTCACCAAACTGTAAAGTTTGCATAAATCCATACCTGACAAAAATGGAGAATGTAATATGAGCCCTCTCTTAGAATGGTTCACTTTGTAACAACCAGCACTAGAACATTCTTTGTTGTCAGGCCAGTCTTTTAAAGTTGCATGGTAGCATGGGTGAGGGGAACCATTGCTCCCTGCATTTCAGAATATTTCAGAGAGTATTCTGTTTCACAGAATGTTTCGGAGAGACTGAACAATTGAGAAGGTGTTGTTGGAAAAGCTTGGCTATGTTTTTGCCTTATGTTTGTTTTAACTCTAAACTGAATTGTTTGAATTGATATTGCACTGTTATTGCTTATGTTTATTGCCTTGAGTTTTCAGAGAAAGCAGAATATAAGTGTTTGAAATAAATGAAATAGCAGCTGAAATTGTGTTGATGCAAAAATGTAAATTGTTCCACATGCCCTGCACAAATGCATTCCTGGGTACACTCAAAACTCGTCAGGTGAAAAATATAAAACTCATATGGAAGAATAATGTTTAAAAATGTTTACACAGTTGTGTTTGAGAAGCCTATGGGATATCTATCAACTCTCCCATGAACCAGAGCAGTATTGGCATATTGGTGGTGCCATATTTGTACTGGTACACACATACTTAAGTGAGCTGCTGGCGCTAAAGGGTGCGTGAAAGTTGTCTGATGTTAATCTTATTGGCACTGAGCTATCTCTTTTTTCCTTTTCTGGAGGCATGTCTGGAGTAGATTTTTATGCTTTAGAGCTGTGATAAGCCAGTTTCAGATTTAATAAAAAAACTAGAACTGTAAATACATGATTCTACAAAATTTTAGAAATATTTTAGAGGAGGGAACCTAATTCAAATCCCCTACTTCTTGTGATTATTATTAGGTTCTTCATTAAATGTTGACCCTCAAATGGAAGAGCTTCTTATAAATGACATGCTGCAAAACCAATGAATTGCATTCAAGCAGGGTTTGGCGCCTAACATCTTTTTACTATTTTTCTTTCTATTAACTTTGATAACGCCATCAAAGGTCTTTGGGCTGTTTGCCCTTAAGAGAGGCTATAGCTGTGATAAGGCAGCAGTTAAATAGGTGCTTTGATAGAACTTAGTGGAGAATTTTTAAGCACATTAAGGTGTTTTTAGATAGAGTACAGGAAATTTCTTTTTTCCCCCCTCCTCAACGGATGGAAGTATTTCAGTAAAGTCAATAACTGCCCGAAGCACAGCTTGGCCGGCAGTGACAACAGCAACAGCTGTTGATGAAGGAAAGTTATGAAATAAACTTCTGTGCACTCATCTCCTCCTATAAGGGTGGGCGGGGGGGACTTGAAAACAAAACTTTAATGATGAATCTGAATACTTTATAATAGAAACCATTAAAAAGGAATTTCAGGTTGATATAATCCTTAAAGAAATGCTGGGTGGAATGTTTATTTTTGCCAACTGTGATGCGCAAATGCAGTCTGGAGTCATAAATGTCCGGCTCTAGTGCTGAAGGTTGATTTTGGTGTCGTGTCAAGATGAAAAGTGATAGCTTCGCATTGCCTGGGCTGGAGGTGCCTATTTAAAGCCAGACTAAACGGATTCACATTTTTGAGAGGAGACTTTGCAGGCAGCCAATTTGTTTAACTTCTTTGCAATTTGGTTCCATTGAGGAGACTACTTGAAGACTTGGGCCACAATCCAGCACAAGGGTAGAAATACATAAGCCCACTGAAAGAAGTAGATTTAGGCATAAACTTCATCTTGGACTGAGGCCTGGTTATGTGGTAGAACATATTACATATTACAGTGTACTGCAGAGATAAGATGCCTTAGAAGGGAGAAAATTCTTTTACATTACCACCAACATTCCTCAGGATGAGGTAATGCATTTCTTCATACAGCTGTGGAACCTTAGCCTTTAATTACTGTCCCGTTTTCTAAAATTCCCAAGTTGTCAATGCCATCTCCTTTCAATGAACGATACATGAACCCACATGGCTGTATAAGCTGCCTTATACTGACTGTCAGTCTATCAAAATTCACTATTGTCGACTCAAACAGGCAAGCAGCTCAACAGGATCTCAGCTTGAGGTCTTCCACACCACTTACTACCTGATCCTTTTAACTGGAGGTTCCAGGGGAATACCACCTTAAGGAAAAGATTCATTCTTGGGAAAGGATTTTGCAGACTCTGTGCTGCTCTATCACTTCTCCAGCTTGGTGATTTTATGTTGCAGTAATTTGGTGCTGCAGTGTTTAAATCAGGAGCCTGGTTAGTGAAGTGCTGTTTCCCTATTTTCCTTCTGTGGTGTGAACAGTTGGTCAGAGGAGGGAACTGCAGAGGAGGCTGAAAAAGAAAAACTTCAGCAATACTGTCTATAATTATTATGCTCCTTGATCCTACGAGGCATGCTTGTTGCATTTCTGTGGTCCAGACACTGGGATGACCTCTGTCTACTAGGAAGCACTTTTCCCCCATAGAAGACTTGGCAGTTGGCTGGACTAAGGGTGTGTGATGGATGAACATATCTTTTGCTGCAAAAAAGGCCATTTTTTTTGTGAAGACCTTAGCTGACCAAAACTCTGTTTCATAAATAGGGCCAGATTTCATAAGCATCAAGGAGTTGACACCATGTCAGTTATCACTTAGGGGGGAAACAGTGGAAAGCTTCCTCCTGTCTGATGCTGCTGATGCCCTGTCCCAGGAACCTCTGCATCCCAATCTTAGCTTTGCATTCAACCCTCTTCCTCAGTGCTGGGTGAATCCCCTCCCCTTCCCATCCTGGGGAACATGAACATGGATCAGGACTTTTTTAGGAGGAATACTTGCTTTGTTTGATTGTATTGTTATGGTTTTAGTCTGTAAGGTTTTTTTTGTGTAAAAACAATTTTATTGTACTGTAATATACTGTATCCACATATCAACATTTATCATTAAATGTTAGTACACATATATAACTTTTTTTACCACCCCTCCCCTTTTGAGACCCCCAGCAGTGCATACCTCTTAATAATCGTCCCCATATTGTTATTTAATCTTATTTGTTATAAGGTATCTATTAAAGAATCTTTTTCCAAAAAACCCCAAAAGTTATAATAATAATCCATCATCATGTTATTTCTTCTTAATTGTTAGGAAGTAAGAAAAATATAAAAAACCAAAAACAGTTATTATCCATTAATCCAATAGTCCAATAACAGTAATCCATATATTGTTTCTTTAAAAGTTAACCATTGTTGAAGATCACCAAATGTCCTTTAACATTCCATTGTTTTTCAATATATTTTTGAAATTTTCTCCAGTCATTTTAAAAGTTCTCTAAATCTTTTTCTTTTAAGATTCTTGTAAGGTTGTCCATTTTACTCCAATACATAACATTCAAAGTCTTCTGGTATATTGTTTCCACATTTGCGCCAATAAAGTCTGTGCAGCTGAAAGCATATACCAAATTATTGTTCTATCTTTCTTTTGGAATTTTTCCATTTGTAATCCCAACAGGAAAATATCTGGTGCCTTCTTAATATTATATCCCAATACTTTCGAGATCTCCTGCTTAATCATTTGCCAAAATTGTTTCACTTTTTCACAAGTCCACCACATGTGGTAGAAAGATCCTTCATGACATTTACATTTCCAACATCTATCCGACAACTGATTGTTCTTTTTTGCCAGTTTCTTGGGTGTCATATACCACCTATATAACATTTTGAAGAAATTTTCTTTGATGTTATAACATGTAGAAATTTTCTTAGAGTTATTCCATAAATGTTTCCATGACTCCATTTGTATTTCCTTATTTATATTTATCGCCCATTTTATCATTTGTGACTTGACTACTTCGTCTTCTGTAGACCATTTCAATAATAATTTATATGTCCTTGAGACCAGCTTTTCGTTTTCTCCAAACAGCATTCTCTCCAGTTCTGTTTGTTCTTGTCTTATTCCATAATTCTTGATGTCCTGTTCAAGCAAGCTCTTTATTTGTTGCAATTGAAACCAATTATATTTATATTGTATTTCCTCAGCTGTTTTCAACTCCACCTTTTTTTCCTTGAATTTTTAAAAGTTGGTTATATGTTAATCCCTTATTTTCTTCAATATCTGAATATAATTTTGTTACTTCTGCTGGTACAATCCAAAGCAGTTCCCTTCCATCACCATATCTTTTATATGTTGACCAGGTATTAAACAAATAACTTCTGATATAGTGATGTGAAAAGAAACCATCCATTTTATTTTTAGTCTGTAAGTTTTTTAATTGTTTTAACTTCTGTTGTGATTTGCCCTGAGCCCATTAATGGGAAAGGGCGGAATATAAGTTAACAAAAGTAGAAAATAGCCCCCCCCCCCAATTTTCTGATTGATCAAATAATACTGACTATCCTTTTGTCTGTTTCTGTACATTATTGTCAGCTCTGTCAGCTTTCAGATACAAACCTTGAAATGTCTTGTTTGTTTTGCCAAGGAAATTTAGGGATAGCTAATTTTTGGTAATTTCTGTGCGTGCTTTCACATGGCAGCTGTTTGCAAGTGGATTTTGCCATTCTTACACAGTAAAAATCCAGTTGCAAACTGCGTTATTTAGTGTGTGTGAATGCACCCCGTGTTTCCCTTCTCCAAGTCTCTTCTTTTGCCTGCTTTATATATGCTTAAAATACAGATTTTAAAAAGTGGATCTTCACTCTAAGAGACCTTGTGTGTTCATCTTCGCCCATGGATTGACTCTGCTGGGAAAGAGGAGAGGGAGCTGCTTTGCAGAGATGAGGGATTTGGCCAGAATCCCTTCTAGGTCAAGGAAAGTACTTTTCCTGCCATATATAGGGATGGAGCAACCCTGAAACTACTTTCCATACGGGGGTAGTTCTACATAAGATTGGATGGAAAGAGTGTTGTGTATAAGATCTGCTGGACTTGGACAATAGGCCATGTCTGTGAGGCAGAAGTTGCCATTTTAGTCATCCTGTAGTTTTAGATGTTATATATTTAAATGGGTCTTTTATTGTTTTTACTGTTGATTGTTTTTATGATGTAACCCACCCTGAGCCTGTCCTATGGGAAGGCTGGGCTAAAAATAGAAACAAACAAACAAATACACGAAAAGCTCCTCTGTGTGCCCTGCAATGAATCCAGGCATTTTTAAAGGGGGCACCTCCCATTTTTTTCTCTAGAGCTTGTCTTTCGCCTCTTGCAGTAAATGGTCACAATTTTGCTGAAGGTGCGTTCATTCTTTTTCTTTTTCTTTTTTTTTGCCATCAAGTTGCAGTAGACTTATGGCAACCCTGGAGGTTTTTCAAGGCAAGAGATTTTCAAACATGGTTTGCGATTGTCTGCAGCTGCATTGCAAACTGGTATTCTGTTGTGGTTTCCCATCCAAATACTGACCAGGGCCAACTGTGCTAAGCGTCTGAGATCTAATGAGATTGGGCTATGCTGTACTATCCGGATCAGGGCAGTCATCCTATACCCCCTGAACCTTTATCTCCACTGGTTGTGTGCAGAGCTCTTAACAGTCTATACTCTTTTGCTTTTTACTCCCTGCCATTCATTCGAAATCAGCCACCTGCATGCTGGGACCAAGATTTCATTCTAAATTAATGAATGGAGTTGGAAACCACAGCTTCCTGTATCAGTAAAACAGGTGCTTTGGAGGTACTCAGTGTTTCCTGTCAAGGGAGCATTTTAGCCTGCAACTTCCCTCATTTTCACTTTGGCTGAAAACAAGGGGAATCGATTCCAGAGGACACTTCTGTAGAAAAGTGTTTTTAATTTTTTTTATTATTTCAAAATGTTTATTAAACTTATAATCAATATAAACATGTTTATACAAACAATGCACTTATCCAAGACTTCAAAAAGGAAAAGTAAACAAATTAAAATTAAGAACAATGTTATGCAGTGCATTACTTAACTTAAAGGTATACACATTTCAATACTTATTGCTTGATTGCTAGTACTTTTGCTTTTGTAACTTATAATTTCCTATACTTAGGCAGTTAACATTGTACAAAACAGGCATGAAAAGTAAATCATTTTTTCAAATAGAAAAGTTTTAATACAGCTCATTTTCCATTTAGGTTCAGAGTGAAGGGTGGGGTATAAATCCAGTATCATCAGCATTAAGTAGATGGTGTTCAAGAGAGCTGATCCCTCTTTCTGAGTTTTGAGTCCAGATTAGCTGTTATTTTGCTTCAGCACACAGTTAGTGCAGAGGAATGGAGACTCAGGACTGTAGAGTAAAAATAGCAGGCCTGCTGAATGTCTTTATGACAGCAAACAGGAAGGAAGGACAGAAGCTGTATGCATTCATTGTTCCTTCTCTATGTTCCCAAGAGGCACCGTCATTTGTCCAGGTGTTTTCCGCTTTCTATCATATGCTAGATAACACCATATACAAAAGGGGAAGGCAGATTCAGATGCAACACTCTTACAGGTTCTGGCCATAAACAAAGCTTTGCATACTTTGCTTAATGGCAGAAACAGCAATATTCAACATTCCACACATGTGAGACCCTGCAATACTTTTTTATTTCATTCAAAAACAAGTTTCAGATAAAACTAAATTGGGGGCAGGGGAGAAAATTCCCAGCTGTTCTGAAAGATTCTTTCAGAAATTACAAAGTCAGTCCTAGTTAGCTAATATTAGAACTGCTGTAGGTAGATTTTGTGATGTCTAAAACCACACACTTTTTCATAAAGATGAAGTAGCTGTGAAGCTGGCCCTTGAACAGCTGTTCCATTTTTCCCCCAGAGTGGCTTTCCTGGGCCAGTTGGATAGGAGCTCAGCGTTTATCAAGGAGCAAGTGCTTCAAGAATTCATAAATGTGAGCATGTTTAATCAGAGGGTAGATTATTTGTATTGATTTCATGCCACCTGCAACCAACTCAAAACCTTCTTGCCAAGCAAACGTTGGAAAATTCTAGCTGTTATCTGTGAGGGAGATTTACAGTGCCATCCTGAGCAGAGATACACTGTTGTAAGAGCATTGACTGGGTGTTAGCTGGTTATGAGAGAGAGACAATTCCCCCAGAACTTACAGCAACTGTATCCCCTGTCACCTTCTGCTTTGTCCAGATAGGTCACTGTGGAAAGCATTCCAGTCACTGAGACTATAGGTGGGAAAGGAGATAAGAGTAGGTGATCTATGGATCTGTAAATGAAAATGTGCTGTGGGGGATTGGAAATCTGAAATTCTAGTGATATTCTTTATTCTACTGAGCAACGCAGAGCACTTGATAAACTGTTCATATAGAAATGAGAGTTGTACCCTCTTTAGTGTTCTTTTACAATGGAACAGGGCTTCTGTGTAAGTGAAAATGAAGGCCAGAGGGTTTTAGTTAGCAAGGAGATGAAGGGTCCTGTACTTTGTTGTATTAATGCTGTCAGTTTTGACAGTGATTTACATTTGAAATTCCTAGAGGGGAATGGAGCTATGGAGAGGTCGGCAAGCTGCAAAAGGAGGTAGCCACACGTCATTACACATTTAGGAAATCATTCTACTACATGGCACAGACAAATTATCTTTCTTAGTTAGGAAATGTTTAGATAGTGATCACATAAGTTTTTCCCAAGAGACAGCAAGAGAAACAAGATATTTTCTCCTTCTGTTCCTCTTCTGCTTTTGAAAGTGTCCCCCCCTCTTTCTTTTCATGTTTTAGCTAGGGTACCATAACCTAATGTCCTACTTCTTGTCTGCCTCAGAGTGTGCATATTCCAAATTGAAAATTAGATTATTTCTATCTAGTTTTTGAAATCTTTTTTTGGTGCTCAGGAATGACAAAGCTAAGGGTGTTATATCCTTACAGATATACCGTATATCTGTATAAGGATATACTGTTATATCCTTACAGATATATATATACAGATATATAAAACAGAAGAACAGAAGGTGTTAGCAGGCAGTAAGGATGTTATATCATGTACCCTGGGAAAAGTTATGAAAATCAGTGCTACGTTGGAATAATTTAGATACTAGAAATAATAATATAATTCCTAATATGTCTGGTGATAGAGAAGAGGCATTTTCTTAATTCTTCTTTTTTTAAAAAAGATCTCTCTCTCTGATCTGGTCATAGCCTTCCAAAATATAAAATATATGGGTAAGGCAGGATTATTGAAACAGAGCTCTAGGGAACCCTGTGAGTGTGTAAAGGGACTTCGGGCGGGGAGGGGGGTGGCCTGCAAATCCTTCCTCAGGGCAGAGATTGAGCCTTTTTCATACCCATATGCCCAACAAGAAAGTGGGGCTCACTCTGTTTAGTAGGAAAGGGGGTTATCTGCTTCAGGGAATGGAATGAAATCAGCTCCCCCCTCTTTCTGTTTAGCTTCTAGATTACTTCAGAACACTATCCAGAAAGCATGCTGACTGGTTACCAAGAACAAATAACTTGGCCCTAGAAACTCTTATTGACTAAGTGGCATCAAGAACATACAAATCCTGATATAGTCATCAGGTATAAACTGGGTTCACTCTATTATCCAGGGCAAAGAATACAGAATTAGAAATGCCACTGTTCAGTCATTGGCAGTAGAAGCCAATGGCTGGAAGTACAGGTTTTGTGTGACACTGACCTTCTTCTGTCCTCTAAAACGTTTTACAGGCTTCTTCTCACCCTGTCTAGTCTCTGGCTATATTTTATTAACCAATGAAGAAATTTCTTGCAGTCATGCCTATCAAGGGGTGAGTGTGGCACTTCTCCTGCCTCTGGCCCACCACTTGCCCCTCTGTTGCAACTGCTCTTACTACTGCTAGAGGGCCTGCTAGGCCTTAATAAGTGGGTTGCAACACCAGGATCTTCCTCCCCCACTCCTCTGAGTTCTGTTCCTCTACACTCAACCACAGTATCCTTGGCTTGCTTCTGAATCCTTTTCAAATAATCAGTGGGATGGGATGCCCTCTTGGCCATTTCTACCCCACCTTTGTGAGTAGGAAGAATTGGATATTGGAAGAAAGCTGTTATGAAGCTGGGCAAGTTCCTGACAGCCCCATCCATCTGGCATTATGCAGGGCTTTTATTTCAGATCAGCTCTGCCCCCCGACCAAGGGGCTGTTAGGTTGCTTCTTTCCTAAGAAAGCCTAAGTTGCTTCTTACCTGCAAGCCTGCCCTGGTTGCCCTATGGCAGGGGTGGCCAATGGCTGGGGCTGATGGGAGTTGTAGGCAAAAAAACATCTGGAGAGCTACCGTTGGCCACCCCTGCCCTATGGCTTGGGTGGGTTGTGCTGAGCCAGGCTTCACTTCTGAACGAACAAGAACCAGCTGGTGTCTGCTTGTTGTTCTGGCTGTTTACTGTCATTATGGAGGAGAAAGGAGGGGCTTGCATCGCTGCATCAGGTAAGGTTATGTGAGGTCCTGCTATCCAACAGTAAGTTTGATTAAAACTTGGGTTAGAATCTCTGGAGTGGCCTTATAGAATCTTCTGCCCTCTTGAGACTTCACCTTGTAGGCCATTGGACAATACAAACATTGTGGTTTTCACTGTGGTGTTTTGAGAACACTAAATGACAGGGGCCTCCATGGTGGGGCATGTGTAGTTTACCATATACTTGGGAATTGCCTGCTGTCTGATTGATCA
Source organism: Heteronotia binoei (assembly GCF_032191835.1). Taxonomy (NCBI): domain Eukaryota; kingdom Metazoa; phylum Chordata; class Lepidosauria; order Squamata; family Gekkonidae; genus Heteronotia; species Heteronotia binoei. Next base: position 135,235,145 of record NC_083227.1, on the reverse strand, counting down.
CGATGAGAGTGGAGAGGGGTGTTTGGGCATCTGTATAAAATTTAAAATCAAAATAATGGTCCACAGGTTGCTAAAGAGGAGAGCCAGTTTGGTGTAGTGGTTAAGTGTGCGGTCTCTTACCTGGGAGAACCGAGTTTGATTCCCCACTCCTCCATTTGCACCTGCTGGCATGGCCTTGGGTCAGCCATAGCTCTGGCAGGGGTTGTCCTTGAAAGGGCAGCTGCTGTGAGAGCCCTCTCCAGCCCCACCCACCTCACAGGGTGTCTGTTGTGGGGGAGGAAGGTAAAGGAGATTGTGAGCCGCTCTGAGACTCTTCGGAGTGGAGGGCGGGATATAAATCCAATATCTTCTTCTTCTTCTAAAGTTTGAAGATCTCTGGTATAACTTATTGGGGGCTGTCACACCTGGTAACAGGACATAACACCTCGCTGCCTTGCATCAGGCAATGATTTTATAGAAATCCATAGCTATAATATCAAAGTGGAAAAGGAGAGTGATGAATCTTCTTCATGGTCTCTGTGCATCACACCCTTGGGATCTACAGTTCTCTGAAGAACTGGTGCTTGTAATGTTGAAGAAATAAGAAGTGTTGGGAGTTTTGAGTTTCTTCCGGACCCCTCCTTGACAAAGACCTCTTTGAAATGGAAGATTATTAAGGCTACATCTCCATAGGAGGAGGCATGAGAAGTTCTTTACCCATAAGAAGAATGGATATGTGAGCACTACAGTAGAAGCACTTTCTGCCTTTCAAGTTTGGAGTTTGGACTGCATAAATTTCTGTGGACATTTTGAACCTGTATGTATTAATCGTTGGATTGAAATCCTGGTTGTAAATGAGCCTGGAGGAGTATTAATACATAAGAGATTTATATTTCTGAGTTGGTATTAATCACGGTATTGTATTGTTGTTTGATCCACCTGGAGGTTGGCTGCCCTAGGCTTGGCAGCACCCTCTGGGTGACTCGTTGCCACCTGACTGGCATGACATAACTAGGCCTGGATGCTTGCTCCTGTTCAGCAGCAGCCCTCCTATGACAGCCAGTATGATGTGTCAGTCAGCACTTCAGAGCACAGTCTGCCAGACGCAGCTTCTTGTTGTGGAAGCTGACCGAGTGATTTCAGATCAGTCACAGACTTTCAGCCTAACCCGCATCACAGGGTTGTTGTGCAGATCAAAGGGGGGAGAGGAGAATTCATCCCTACTGCAGAGAAAGACCGTACTTTTCTGAGGTAGAATTATGTAAGCTGCTTTCATCCCTACTGCAAAGAAAGACCATACTTTTCTGAGGTAGAAGCTTTAGAGAGGTGGGAGGATATGGAAAGCAATTACTCCCATCTCTTTTGCCCCATCCTTTCTTTCTCAATCTATGCCACCTTCTCTTACCCCACATTCCCCCACTTTCTCCATTTCCCTCCCAACAGTTGGCTTCTTGACATATCTTATCTCTGTCTTTCCCTTCCCTCCCCAGCCACTTCTGCCAAGGCCATGACACTCATCTACAGCAAATTTCTAGTGCCTGCTGTATTTCTCCTCACAATGGGCCTGATTACTAGTATGTTCATAAGAACACAGGATGGAATGTGCAGCTAGAGGGATAGTTCTCATTAGCATAAATTGCATCATCCTTTACTTAAGCAAAGATCCCCATGGCGCAGAGTGCTAAAGCTGCATTACTGCAGTCTGAACTCTTTGCTCACAACCTGAGTTCGATTCCGGCGGAAGCTGATTTCAGGTAGCCGGCTCAGTTTGACTCAGCCTTCCATCCTTCCGAGGTCAGTAAAATGAGTACCCAGCTTGCTGGGGGGGAAAGTGTAGATGACTGGGAAAGGCAATGGCAAACCACCCTGTAAAATGTCTGCTGTGAAAACATTGTGAAAGCCACGTCACCCCAGAGTTGGAAACGACTGGTGCTTGCACAGGGGACTACCTTTACCTTTTTTACTTAAGCAAGCAACAGTGGCTTGTTCCAAACAAACAGGATGATTCCCAAATGCTTCATAAATACTGCTGCAAGGTTTAGCATTGGCAATGTTTTTCTGTGTCTAAAGAGGGCATCATGCATATCTGTTGATCTGAATTACTAAGCAGTAGCGCTTGAATGTTTTTCCACTAGACAAAGTATTAGAACACAATCAAGGTCCAACTGTTAACTTCTTGTACTCAGAACTGATTGATGTGAACTTCCTTCCTGGGAGTAACAGGATTTGTGAAATCAGTTTTCTCTTCAATTCTTGGACCTCACAGTAGTACACACAGTGTCTATTGGATTTCCTGTGAATTTACACAGCCAGGGTGGGGGAAGTAAGAAGGCTTCTCATTGACTGTTTTCCTTGATAATTTTTGTTCTGGGCTTCAGTACTTTTTTGTAGGGGAGGGACGGTGGCTCAGTGGTAGAGCATCTGCTTGGGAAGCAGAAGGTCCCAGGTTCAATCCCCGGCATCTCCAAAAAAGGGTCCAGGCAAATAGGTGTGAAAAACCTCAGCTTGAGACCCTGGAGAGCCGCTGCCAGTCTGAGAAAGACAATACTGACTTTGATGGACCAAGGGTCTGATTCAGTATAAGGCAGCTTCATATGTTCATATGTATCTTGTTGCAGGCCTCATTTTAATAGAATCACAGAGTTTGAAGGGGCCATACAGGCCATCTAGTCCAACCTCATGCTCAATGCAGGATTAGCATAGAACATCGCTGATAAGTGTCTGTCCAGCTGCTGCTTAAAGACTGCCAGTGAGGGAGAGTCACCACCTCCCTCAGTAGCTGATTCCACTGCTGAACAACTCTTACTGTAAAAAAGTTTTCCATAATATTCAGCCGGTACCTTCCCACCCTTAATTTAAACCCATTATTGTAAGTCCTGCTGCCAATAGGAATAGCTCCCTGCCTTCCTCTAAGTCAGTGGTCCCCAACCTTTTTGGCACCAGGTTTTGTGGAAGATGATTTTTCCATAGGCCGAGGCGGGTGGGGGGGCCGATGGTTTTGGAATGATACAATTGTGCACTTTATTTCTAGGAAAATCACAAATACTCCCCCCCACAGCCTTTTTTACTTTAAATACAGACATACTTAAAACGTTAACACTCTTTACTTTGTTGCTGATGCCCTAGTGCTGCCTGGAGTAGGGAAATATACAAAACTAAACTGAAGTGTTTGTCTACAAAACTATAGTCTTTCCCAGAAAAATAGCTACAACTCCTAAGAGGCAGTACAATAATAGAGAGACAGCCAGGTATAGTGGTCAGTATGAGCCTGCTATTTGGGAGACTTAAATTCAAAATACTCAGTCTATAAAACAAAATGTGTTGGGTGAACTTGGTCCAGAGTCTGGGCAAACACTCTCACACAAACAGAGAGAGAGAGAGAGAGCAAGTCACTGGGCTCCAACTTACCTTTGCAAAATGAGACTGGGGGAGAGGAAAGGAAGGGAAACATCTTAACAAGGAGCACGCTACGCAAGCATCGTAGCACTTTCCCCCCTCCCCCAACTCCGCTCAGGCTTCCTGCGACTTGGGAAACTGAGTGGGGCTGGTGCTTGCATAGCGTGCTCCTTGTAAGGAGCACACTACACAAGCATCATAGCACTTCCTCTACCCTGCTCTGGTGACTCCAACTTTCCTTTGCAAACAGAGGAGGCAGGGAGGAAGATCAGCTCTCATGCAGCCTGGTGCCAACAGTCTGAGGATTGGTACCGGTCCACAGACCAGGGGTTAGGGACCTCTGCTCTGATAGCCATTCAAATACTTAAAGAGAGCAATTGGGTCCCCCCTCAACCTCCTGTTCTCCAGACTGAATATTCCCAAGTCCCTCAGCCTTTCCTCCGAGGGCTTGGTCTCCAGATAAGTTTTCAGAATAGGAGACCCTGGAGTATTGTGCATGGAGACTCGCTTCACTCCAGTGCAGGGATGTCAAACATACATCCCGCGGGCCGCATCCGGCCCCCAGAGGTCTCCAGTCAGGCCCTCCATTGTCTGCTCCCTTCTCCCTTGCCTGCTGTGTTTTGTCGCCAGTTTGTGTTTCTCCCCAGCAATCAGCCAGCCAGGAAGGCAGCCTCTCCTGGCTCTTTCCCTCTCCCCATCCCTTTTCCCAAAGGGAGGAGGTGAGAACAGGAGTATCAGCCAATGAGGGAGCTTGGCTCTGTAGCTCTGCTTTGTTGATTAAGCTTGCCAGGCTCAATCAATCACAATGCAGAGCTACTGAGTCAAGCCTTTCTTCCTTAGTGGCTGAGGCTCCTCCCTCTCCTCATCCCCTGGGGAAGGAAAGAAAGAGCTCTAGCTTCCTTTGCCCAGACCACCATCAGGAGAAATACAAAGAAAGCACTTTTAAGACTAGCAACATTTCATTGAAGGTATGAGTTTTTTGCCTTGCTATGGGGTGTGTGGGGGGGGAGAGAGAGAGTTTGGTTGGGCTTGTTATGGGTGCACCTGGTTTCCCCTTCTCTTTTCTCCTATATTCATGCCCTCTGGTCTTTCTCAATAGGAAAGCATGTGAACTATTTAGAAGAGCAATAACAACAAGTCAGAGTTAGGCTGAGAGAGTGTGTCCAGCCCAGGTTTACCCAGCAAATTTCCCTTGATTTTTCTTTCATATTTTCCTTTGATTTGTGATCTTGAACTTAGACTTTCCAGAAAGTAGGCTGATACTGACCACTGTACATGGCTGTCTCTCTGTTCTTGCACTGTCATATGGGAGTTGTAGTTATTTTTCTGAGCAAAACTACAGTTTTGTAGACAAGCACATAGCCCTCAGTCTGTGCCATGGTACCTTCACATGTTCTTGAAGCAACTTATGTACAAGAGCTCACAGTGCCCAGCTGCTTCTTGTTTTTCCCTGGGTCTTAGGCTCAAAGCATTGGCCATGAGATCTCTGTAATAAATGTCAATAAATCAAAAGTAGGTTTGCAGTTTACAGATGTGCACACCTGAACAATACCTGAACAGCATATTCAAGATTGGTACAGCACAGACATTGTTTGTAGTTTTTGACGCAATAATTCATAGCAAGAGTGACATTTATCAGAGACTGTAAAACAAAATGTTGCAAATGTGCTAAGGTTTTAAGCATGTTATATTTTAAGCAAAAAAATCTTCAATTGTGTTTGTCTGTGCCCTTTATAAAGTCCGCTATGTGGCATTACATTTTATGACACATATGGCCCAGCCCCGACAAGGTGTCATTTATGTCAAATCCATCCCTCGTAACAAATGAGTTCGACACCCCTTCTCTAATGTGCCAATTTTGGTTGACCTTGGTAACCAGCCATTATGTATGACCTCTGCAATTTCTCCCTTTCCTTGAGGCCTCTGCGTATGCACCGTGTATCCTAATGCAATCATACAGTGAGAACAAAAGCACAATATTTATTATATTTATTTACTTACTTCATTTATATCCCACCTTTCTCTCTTGTAGAGGAGTCAAGGAAGCTTATTCTCTCCCCCCCCCCCCCTCTATTTTATCCTCACAACAACTCTGTGTGGTAGGTGAAGCTGAGAGTTCATGATTGGCCCAAGGTCTTTCAACAAACTTCCATGACATAATAAGGGTTCGAAACTGGGTCTCTCAAATCCTGGTCCAGCATTATAACAAAATCATAAATAGTGGGGGGTCAGAAGTTGCACAGGCCTGCTGCAGCTTTAACTGAGCAGTAGTCTTGCTTCTCCAATTTTTTTTCTATTAAGAAAGCAGCAATTGAGGGAGTTCTTACTCAAAATGAATTGGTTCATTGTGTTCATTTGCTGTACGGTTACCTATTGCCAGTCAGGTTCTTCTCATTGAATAATATTGGATTGGGAAAGGTGGTTGTCTTGCTGGGTAGCTATAGAAGGCTCTGAAGGATACTGTGACAGAAGCAGAAGCTGTTAAGTGTGCCTGCACAGAGACCATGAACAATCTGAGGTGAGGAAATGTCCTTTTCCCTAAAAATATCCAGTAGGATTATTTATAATTATTTATCCAAATTCTTGGCATGAAATGGAATTGATGCCATTAGATAGATTACAGTGGTGTAAGACTCCTGTCCCTTGGGAAATGGTTATCGGAGGGACTGTGAGCTGGATGGAATTAGATCATCATCATCATGAGAGAAGTGAGAGAAGGTGGAGTTCGCTGTGGAGGGAAAGCAGTATTGCTCGAAGAATGGATTAGCTATTGATGAAGGTCCTGTAAAACATGGCTCTTTGAAACATGAACTATTTAAAAGAAGGTTATGTCATGTGACCTGTGAGGGTTCATTGGTTGCCATACCCCACTTGTTTGGAAAGGCTAATGTGCATAAATATATATAGGGTCTCTAGAGACTGACTAGTGAGTATTCAGCTCCCCCTACTGCCAAATCTATTTCTGTTAGGCAGAAGTATTTTTCACACCAACTCTGTCTCTGAAAAATAGACATTGACAGTTGCAGTGACTAGTGAGAGATATGTTAAATGGTTCTGTTTGTTTTATGTAATTGAATGTTACTGATGCTGACTCTGCAGTGGGCTTTCCTTTTACCATACAATCGCCTTTGCTCCCAAAATCTGTCTGTTTTTGGAATTAAACCAGATGGTCATTTGTTATTTAGTGTCTTGATTCAATTTGCGTCTGTACACTGTTTCATAAAATATTAAAAAATATCTTGTGTTTTACTAATAAGCTCCTGGTTATCCCTGAGAGAGGATGCTGTTGTAGGTCATGAGTGTTTGCATGCTCGAGGTCTCTGTTATAGACCACAAAGATTCATCACCATCTTGATGAGGAATTGCATTTTTTATGTCTGAACTCCACTTGTGGAGTGTGTCAAATTTGACTAGAAACATTAAATTGAGAAAGGCATGAACATCAACACTCTGGACTTGTCTAATCTGTTGAGCATCAATCCATTTTAATACAGCAATAATTAGCTTGGGATCTATTTGAAAAAACCTGTCTACTAGGCCTCCCTCCTGTATATTTGATAGTCTTTTAACCCTTAAAAAAAAAAGGTCTTCTGGTTTGAACACCTCCCCCAGAACAGATTTTCTACAGAATTTTCAGATCTGTACAAGAAAGTTGTGGAAAGCATGTCAAGGATCAATGCAAAATAAGATCTCTAGTGTACATCAAAGGTCATAGTTTGCCACTTAGATGGATCCGTAAAATCTAACAAATAAATAGATGACACTTTTTTTTTTGCAGCTCCTCAAGAACCTTCTGTTCTGATTCAGAGGGAATTGTACAATGGAAGTGCAAAAAATTTAAATGGGACTTTCTGTGGGAGGTGATATTACATGATATGGTGAGATTGCAGAAGATTGTTTCATTCAAAGAATTTAAAACAGTCACACGAATGCATAACATTTGGGACCAAATGGTCAAGATGAGAACAAACTGTTTAAAATAGCAGTGCATCCAGCCCCAAAATAATGTTAATTGATAACAGTGTGATAACAGTGAAAATACCCCAATACAGGATGAATATTTGGCAGGCTTGCAAAGAGTAGCAAAAAAGCTTGGAATGGAAGGCAGGAGAAGTAGAAACCAAATAGACACTGTGGCTAGGTTGGATTGTAAACATCCATGGTAAGGTTTTAAATTTCTTTCCTATGGTACAGTGAATCAACTGCTGTAGCTGTATGTGAGAAAATTAGATTGTAATCATCCACAAAGCTCAAATTCAGTATGTCTCAGCAGTGGAATCTCAAGCTGTTATGGTAGACTTATGGATCCATTTGACCTGTAATGTTGTTGGAGAGAGGGAAAAAAGACATTGTACATACAGTTGACTAGTCTCACTTTGAGAGTGGGTCCTCATACTTCTGTCAAAAAGTATATGGAAGACAACACCAGGCTTATATTTAGCCACAGATATTTCCTTCTGGTTTCCTTGAGGAGAATGGGAAAGGAGCAGGGAAGATGTGCATAATTCCCACTTCCAGGTGTGTTGCATGCAGAGCTGAGTGAAAATGTATGGTTTCATTCACCCAAAACGTGCTGGAGAGACTGCATATCAGATAATACTCTTGATTGGAGTGGCCAAACTTGCTTAACATAAGAGCCACAAAGAATAAATGTCAGATATTTGAGAGCCTCAAAACATGAATGTCTGATGTTGGAGAGCTGCAAGACAGGGAGGGAGGAAAGGGAAGGAAGCAAATAGATGAGGAGAGGGAGGTGGAGAGAAAGCAACTTTAACTTTAAATGCATTCTCCAAGCCACTGGCTGCCTTGGCTTGGAGAACTGATATAAAGAGATGAATGCCTCCTCCAAACTGTCCGACAGAGTGGTGGAGGCTTCAAGAGCCACACAATATGTATGAAAGAGCCACGTGTGGCTTCCCGGCCCCTGCATCCTTGTTCCTGAGCAGGCTCTTTCTCCTGAGAAGGCCTTACTGCAAACACGATCTTACTTTCACAATGCAGTAGTCCTTGTTGCTTCTTCTTGGTTGCTTCCCCACCCCTTGCTCCAGTAACCCCATGTGGTCCTCTTTCTCTGCCCTTCAGCTGGGCTGCTACTCTTTTAAGGGCTGTGTTTTGGTTCTGTCCCCTTTTAGCCCCCAGTTAGGCTGCTCAGGGCATGACACAGGTCACTGGAAAAAAATCAATATAGTTGTAGGGTTTCCATATAGCATTAGCATGCATCTTCCTTTTAGGCATAGCTCCAGACTCTATTGGTGCAAGAGGATTTCAAACTAATCATATCTTTAGCCAGCCATAGCAACTTAAGGGTAAGATTGCAGTGTTAGTTTGCTTTCATAGAGTCATACTGTGAGATGCCTTCTTTTTCATAATAATATCACTTGTCTCTCTAATGCACCAGTATTTATGAAGCCTTGTATATGCTATAAACACTTTGAAATCTTCAAGGTTTTTTATTATTTGTAAGGCTTGGTGGATGCTCTAAATAGTGTTACTGGATTCTTTCTTTTTTTTCTCAAATAAACAGCTATCTCTATTGAAAAATGAGAAACATCCTTTTTATATCACAGCATGCTTTATTTTTACCCTTTTCTTTGTAAAGTTCTCATATTTTGCAAAAGAATTCCCCAGTGAATCAAGGTGGCAGTAAGTACAATATGAGCAGTCTCAGAAGGCTGCTGGCAGAATTATCTTTCCAGTGACTTTCATAAGCTGATTTATTTATGGACACTGGATGAGAATACTTTAGACTGGAATGCAGATAAAAGAAAAGATGACTGACTAAAGCCCTTGCCACATAAAAATTGAGGATTTGCATAAGGGAATTGCAATAGAGGGTGATATATCATGCCTCTCTAGCACATTAAAAGGTAAAGGTGCAAGCACCAGTCGTTTTTGACTCTGGGGTGACGTTTTCACAGCAGACTTTTTACGGGGTGGTTTGCCATTGCCTTTCCCAGTCATCTACACTTTCCGCCCAGCGAGCTGGGTACTCATTTTACCGACCCGGAAGGATGGAAGGCTGAGTAAACCTCGAGCCGGCTACCTGAACCAGCTTTCGTTGGGAATGAACTCAGGTTGTGAGCAGAGGGCTCTGACTGCAGTACTGCAGCTTTACCACTCTGCGCTACGGGGCTCTGTAGCACATTAAAGATGAGCAATTTGGATATAAAACAAGAAAGGAAAATGCATTTTCTCTTGCTGTGGGATCATTCAGAATATGGAAATGATAAAACTCAGGCACTCGCAGGCTTCCTTTTTATTAAAAAAAAAAATTTCATGGTTCACCTATATCAGCCCTACTGGTTTGTTCTTTTTAACACCTTGCTCAGAGCAGAGCTGGCCCTATATTGTCTGGCACCCTAGGCAAGAGTAACTTCTGGCACACACACACCCCGTGCTGATAACATCACTGAGTCACATGGGGGACACCTAATTTGTCACCCCCAGAAGACCAGTGCCCTAGGCAATCACCAAGTTTGTCTAGTGGTAAGAGCTGGCCCTGCCTCCGAGGCAAATCTGGGTATGCCACAAGGGAATGTACTCAACAGAGAAATACAGCCAGTGACTGCTCCCTGGGGGATGTACCTTTGTGATAAGTAGTGCCTTCGGCATGCCCTCCTTCCTCCCTAAGACTAAGCACCTGTAATCAGAATGAATTTACATGCCTCTTCTGTTTATTCCTGCCTCCCTCTCTTCTCCCTCTTTTTATTGCATTCTGTGTCAAGTTTCAGACTGTAAGATCCTCATGGCAGGGACCTCTCTTCTTGTACTCTGTAAAGTGCCAGATACATTAACGGCACTAAATAAATAAAAACAAAACTTATTGAAATGTGTTTTTCTTTACTTTCCAGCTTTATATTTTTGGTGAAGGGGGGCTCATAACCAGTATCACATGAGAGCCTTTGTTAGCATCTAGATTTCACTGCAAGCAGCATCCATAGAACTATTAAAAGTTTTGCTCCTAGAGCCCACAGATGTGACTGATATTCATCGTGATTTCTGTGCAGTCCCACACAAGGATCTTGCCTTCAGCAACGGATCCATACTTTGAAGACTCCAATAGCTTGCTCGGAGCGTCTTTTCTGGTGCAACTTCCATTTCACTCTGGGGAGCAGGCATCAACTGTGCATGCCTGGAGCAACCGGAAGACACCCCTCCCACTCAGTTTCTTCCTAACTTCCGGCATGGACAACACCTACCTCACTGCGTTCCCTCTCCTTGGCTCGTGTTCCTTCTTCTTTGTCCGTCTGGTGTCGTATTTTTCTCGTTTTTGTCCCTCTACAGTGCGTCTTTTCTTCGTCCCCTGAAAAAAAAAGGCCCTGTTACTGAGCTTTCTTTCCCCCCATCTTTCTCCCCCTTCCCCCCTCCCCTGTCCAAAGCATATGGAAGGGAAAACAAATTTTAAAAAATGTCGGCGGTGTGGGACTAAAATCCCCATGACTGACGGACATTCCCACTGCCTGTTTTGTTTGGGTGAAGCCCGTTGAGTCGAATCCTGCCTTCACTGTGCCAACTTCAAGAAATAGGCATGAAAAAACCGAGCAGCACAGCTACAGAGTTTCTTCCTCTAGAAATCCCTCTGGGCGATGCCTGAATCGACTTCTCCACTGCCTCTCCCAGAAAGAGCAGAAGATTTGGCTGCTTCAGTTGCTGTTCAGTCTCTGAGAAAGCATAAGCCTGACAAGGAAGCTTCCTGCCACTCTGAGGCCGGACATAAGTCCTCTAAAAAATCTCAACACCACTCCGAGTCGTTGGCTTCGGTTCCCAAAAAAGCACGGGAATCATCTGCTTCGACAGTGCAACCGACTCCAGCCTCCAAACCATCAGCAACTGTCTCGACTCCGTTGTCCAAATTGGCTCTGACAACATCTACAACGAAGTCAACTCCTACAACAACTGTCTCAAAGACGACTCCGACAGCAACTGTTACTCTATTGTCCCTGGCCTTGACTTCGACCCAGCCCTCAAACCTGTCTCAAATATTGATTTTGACTCTATCAACACAGCTATTCCTTCTGCCTGAGCTCTCGGCTCCAACCGACATTATCACCAACATGCCACATATCCCATCCACTGCCCCAATGGATATCATCCCTATACCCTCCAGATCACCCCCGGTTCACAGCACTGTTCCTGTGGACATTCTAGAACCTGAACCCCAGGTTCGACCTCGTAACCGTATTCGTTCTGAGGCTTTCAAAAACATCGGGGTTTCTCCTCTGTACAGAGAGTCTTCTACACAGGTCTCCTCTCAACACTACAGACTTGAACATGACGTGTCCCGCTCCCACTCACTGTATGATAAAGAACGGTATTGAGACCATAGAGAGTACCATCACCACGGCCAACGGGGCTATTATTCCTCGGCATCTCAATAACCATCTCCCTGGTCCCATAGGACCCGCACACGTTATTCGCGATCATCCTTGGACGATGGATACAGATGACCAAGCTGTCCTCAAATCCATCTTCTGCTGATATAGCCTCAGGTGAGTGCCTGCTGAAACTGAGTATGCAAATGTGCCAGCACCCACCACCTCTCTTCTTTTCAGCTTACTAATCACTCATGCGTGGGACTGCACAGAGACCACGATGAAGATAAACAGGTTGCTTACCTGTAAATGATGATCTTCGAGGTGTCATCTGTGCAGTCACACCCACCCAGCCTTCCTCTCTGCTGGCTCCTCCCGGTCACATACTTTTCACTTCGCCAGTAGTGACTGGAAGAAACTGAATGGAAGGGGCGTCTTCCGGTTGCTCCAGGCATGCGCAGTCTATGCCTGCTCCCCAGAGCGAAATGGAAGTCGCACCAGAAAAGACCCTCTGAGCGAGTTATTGGAGTCTCCGTGGTATGGATCCGTTGCCGAAGGCAAGACGCATGTGTGTGACTGCACAGATGACCACTCGAAGATCATCAGTTACAGGTAAGCAACCTGTTTTTCTTGCTCATGGTCATATGGAACCAGTAGGGACTAATACGTTATCTAACAGAAGCCCTGTTTTGGTGCTTCCCATCATCCCTTCTCATGCTTATGTGCAGGTAAATTTGGGAAACAGCAGGGGGTCCAAAGAAATCTCTTTCAGGCATACACAATGAAAGATTCATGGTTGAAATCATAACTGATCTAGTGGGGTAAATCTGTGAGCCAGACTACTGAATCATTTAGGCCAGAGGTGTCAGAACTCATTTGTTATGAGGGACAGATCTTACATAAATGGGACTTCGTCAGGCCAGGCCATTTGTGTCATAAAATGTAATGCCAAGTATCAGAGATCTAAAGTTTTCTAAACTTTATAAAGAACCTAGACACACACACAATTAAAGATATTTTAGCAGTTTCTGGGTAGGCATCAAGTTGGTTCCCACCACAAGGCCCAAGGTGCAGAGGAAACTCCACATAGGCAGACTGGAGAGCCAGCAGAGCAGCACTGGGCTGCTGCCTCCATGCTGCCCGGAGTGGGGAGCAAACCCTTTCCCCAAACCAGCTCTCTTGGTCAATGCTTTGAGTCAGGCTAGGACCCATGAGAAAACATGAAATGGCTGGGCACTGCAAGCTTCTCTCCTCCCCTAGAGTGGCAGTGGCTCTCCAGAGTCTCAAGTTGAAGTCTTTCTTATAAGCCACAGCCTGGTCCTTTCAGCTGGAGGTACCAGGGATAAAAACTGGGACTCTCTGCATGCCAAGAAGAGGCTCTTCAGCTGAGCCGCAATCCCCTCCCTCCAGTCAACATGAACGAGCCCAGCAAAAAAGAAACCCACACTCCCCAGTGTAGCAAAGGAAAGCATAAAGGAGGCAAGGGGGAGGTGGAGCCAGTTACACTCAGAAGAGCCAAGGCAGAAGAAGCCCAGCCCTACCAAAATAAAAGAAACATGCTCCCACTGTAGCAAGGCAAAGCAATGAGGAGCGAAGGGAAAGGCGGAGCCAGTTGTACCCGGGAGAGTCAAGAAGCCCAGCAAAAAAAGAAAACAGCCCCTCCCCAACTGTAGCAAGGCAAAGCAGGAAGAAGTTGGTGGGGAGTCAAGGCAGAAGCCCAGCAAAAAAGAAAAATAAGCACACAACCCACTGTAGCAAAGCAAAGCACACAGGAGGGAAGAGGGAGGTGGAGCCAGCTGCACTAGGAAAAGCCAAGGCATATCGAACCCAGCTTGTGGGCCATATTAAAGCCCTGAGTGGGCCAGGCTTTTCACACCCGATTTAGACCAATTCCATACAACTTCTTGCACTGGCATCAGGAAAGGAATGGTCCCCTGTGCAAGCACTAGTCATTTCCGACTCTGCGGTGATGTTGCTTTCGCATCATTTTCATGGCAGACTTTTTATGGGGTGGTTTGCCATTGCCTTTCCCAGTCTTTTACACTTTCCCCCCAGCAAGCTGGGTACTCGCTTTACTGACCTTGGAAGGATGGAAGACTGAGTCAGCCTTGGGCCGGCTACCTGAATCCAGCTTCCGCCGGAATCGAACTCAGGTAATGAGCAGAGAGTTCAGACCACAGTACTGCAGTACTGCTGCTTTACCACTCGTGCCACGGGGCCACTGGCATCAACCTCCACATTTATTCAGAGCTGTTGCTCTTTCCCCCCCATGATTATCCAGGGTCAGCATTTGACCTGCATCTTTCCTCCCTTCCTCTGGATAGTCCAGCACCGGGATTTCCCAGAAGTTTTTCAGAAGTTTGTCCCCACTTGGCTCTGAACTTGGGGTTTTGAAGTGTGGAACTCAGCAATTCAATGTTAACCTTCCCACCTAATTCCCTCCCTTCATCCCCATCTGCTATTTGTCCATTTGTAACCCAAAAGGTGCTCCTCCCATCAGCCCTCTCCTCCCCATCAGCAGCCATTGCTTGAGTGAAGGGGTGGAGTGAAGGGGCTGGGTAAGCAACATGTACCAGTCTAGGGGTGTTCTCTCTGCTTTGCTTTCTATTCCCTTTGGTTGTTTTGAACTTGGGAAAAAACACCACAGGAGAGCCCAAGCATGGAGCTTCTAGTTTTTGCAGTCCAACCTCAGGTAGATCAGCCCTCTCCTCCCCCCAGATCAAACCTCCAGCACATTTACTGGGTCATTTTTTCCTTTTTTGGCTTTCAGTAATTGTGTTGCAACAAGGTTGCATTGTAACAGAACCACTCATGTGCTTTAAAACAAGGAAAAGGGAGGGGACAATACAGTAAAGGGAAGGGGGGGAGGAGTCACAGCACAAACAAATGGTGGAAATGCAGAAATCCTGAACCAGAGCAAGAGATAAATGTCCATGCACATGGCAGAGTAATGTGGAAGCATGCGTCAGAGCTGGCACAATTCAACTTGCAGGGAACTAGAGGCAAGTCCCTAATGCAGAATTGGTCTTAGAGTCAAGTTTAGACTCTTAGTCCAAGCCTTACACAAAAATGTCCAATATCTATCCCCCTCCCTTTTTATTTCGCACCTTATCACTAGTTATGGAACTGAGCTGCCTTACAGGTTCATGAAGTAAAAGAAGAGGCAAAATACTTAAATAAAAAAAATACCTGGGTCAGGTGATGTAAGAGCTTCATATGAAATGATGTATGTCTTTGAGTCAACTCATTCATATGTGAAAGTCATTGCTTGATGTTGTAGACATCAAGTGATATATATGCACATTAAAACAAGGCCTCCTCTTTGTAAATCTCCTGATATCCAACCTGGCATCTCCTCTTCAGAAATGACTGGTGCCTACCACAGAGTTGCATGCCAACTCCTGCTTCTCTGGACTTTATTGGAAAATCCTGAATATCTCACATCCATGCTATTCAACAGAACTGGCTGATTACCACCAAGACCAGGGCTTTCTCTGTGGCAGCTCCCACATGGTAGAATGTGCTCCCCGATAACATCAGAGCCCTGCAGGACCTCCCATAGTCCTGCAGGGCTTGCAAGACTGAATTTTTTCACCTTAGTGAATGGGAGTCAGCTGCCACGCCACAGAACTGACAGTCTTGGCCAAC
The DNA here is from genome assembly GCF_032191835.1 of Heteronotia binoei. Classification (NCBI taxonomy): domain Eukaryota; kingdom Metazoa; phylum Chordata; class Lepidosauria; order Squamata; family Gekkonidae; genus Heteronotia; species Heteronotia binoei. The sequence goes on along the minus strand of NC_083227.1, from coordinate 135,219,810 downwards.
AGCACTGCACTAGTATCATGAGTGTCATAACCATTAAAAATCCTGGATAATTTTGTAATTTTACTATTTTATTGCATAGTATTGTTTTAAGTCTTATATTTTGATGTTGTTTTATTGGTTGTTAGCCGCCCTGAGCCTGTTAAGGGGAGGGCAGGATAGAAATCTAATAAATAAATGAAGTGGTTGCGCTGTTCATGAACAAATGTGGTTGTACTTTTATTGAAGGCTAGATTCTAAAACACATCTGCTTCCAAGAGTAAGGAACCTGAATGCTTCTGGCTGTAATTTTCAGGAAGACTGCCCTGATAGAAATGAAAGCTTTTAACAGGGCAGTTTTCTGTACACCCAGAGATGAGCTCTTGGAAGTTTCCTGTTCTAACATCACTTATTAACATCATCCTGGATGACTCATTTTGGCCTTCCGTTTGTCTTGTTACTCCCATCTCTGGCATGAACTTCAAACAGCTTAAAAAAAAACCAAAACCAACACAATCTGCATACCAGACAGCAGCGGTGAAGGAGTGGTTGCATCTCCTGGCGATTTGCTTAAATTTTTTGCAGGTACAAATCTTTCCACATGAGAACCTGCAGGATTAGTGCTCTTTTTCCATATACACTTAGTGTTGAGAGCCAGTTTATTGGTGTACTGCTAAACATGCACATTTTTACCTTGTAACAATTAATGACTTACTATGAAAAAGACTAAACTACCTACTGTTAGCCAATGGCTGTACATAAATACTTCTGTTTAAAAAGCAAAAAAGACACTGCATTAGTAATGATTTCTTTAACACTCCCTGTATTTTACTTAGACACCTTTGGGTTACTAATACCTTTATTCCTTTATTTCCCCCTCCCCCTTTTGGTGTATTTACGCCCTGCCCACCTCACCTTCTTTTAGCCTATTATAAAAAGATTTCCTCTGAACATAAGGATGAGTCACTCAGTTCCTGTGACATTTTCTACCCCCTCCAATGGTTATGATCAATTTTTTCTCTTCTCTTATCTGCCTTTATCATGCAGAGCCTTTGAAGTTCAAAAGTATTATCTTGTTTTCTTGGTGGAAGACTCATCTTGACATAAAGTTGTTTTCATCTGTTATTGTTCCCTCCTTTTGGCTTAAGTACACTCATTCCAGGCTTTTTGATTAACATTCTTGGTATTTTGTTATGGTAATGAACTGGAAAGATTCCTTTTCAACCCCCCCCCCCCCCAATCATATGTAGTCATGATTGGGAATCATGCACACTATGCCACACCTGCTGTAAGAATATGGAATGCTTCTTGGTGTTCCAAAAGAATGTGCATTACCATTTTACTATCATTCCATACACTTGGTGGGCCTGCAATCTGGAATGAGAGAATATGGTTAATATTCATCATTTCAGACATAATGCGACAACACAATTAAATCAAATGATTGGAAGGAAAGGGAGTTCATGAGTCCAAAACGTGTCCCTGATCTTTTAACTATGGGTAGAAGAATGGGCCCTGTGGCGCAGAGTGGTAAGCTGCAGTACTGCAGTTCAAGTTCTGCTCACAACCTGAGTTCGATCCTGGCAGAAGCCGGGTTCAGGTAACCAGCTCAAGGTTGACTCAATCTTCCATCCTTCCGAGGTTGGTAAAATGAGTACCCAGCTTGCTGGGGGGAAAGTGTAGATGACTGGAGAAGGCAATGGCAAACCACCTCGTAAAAAGTCTGCAGTGAAAACGTTGTGATATGATGTCACCCCAGAGTCAGAACCGACTGGTGCTTGCACAGGGAACTAACTTTGCCTTTTAGAAGAATGGGAGTGGAACTTCACCAGGCCAATATTAGTTCCATGAAGTATTAAAAAAAACCTTTTTTAAATAAAATTATTTAAACTAAAATAACATTTTATAAGCAGAACAATTACAATTTTAGGTAATGATTAATATCCTATCAGCGTATGCAACCTTTGTCAATTATGAAGAAATATTGTTTTTTAACATTTTATTTTTAATATTTTATTAGGATACAGAATAAAAAATGTAAGGGAAAGAATAGAGAGAAAAACAAAAAAACATCAATTTTTACAGATATTAAAGGACAAACATTAATATGAAAATACAAGAAGAGTCATAATAAATCGCTATAAATATATAGACAGATTATACTACTATTTCCACATAATATATTTTCATTCTAGAAGGCTGTGAAGAAATATTCTGGGCTTACATATAGATACGTATTCAGAACACTCAGATCACAACCTTAGTTTCCCATAAGTTACATAACTCTGCTGGTGTAGCAAACATAACGACCTTGTAACAGAATTAACTTTGGTCCTATGAATGTGCAAGAAAGCTGTGGAAACAGCTGGCCACTTGAGAGTTGCTTATATCACTACAGTTTGCTGAGGACTCCAGTACTGGTAACCAGCATTTCATAAAGTATAACTTGATGGCTCTGTGCCTCTAGTGTATTACTGGTCAGTGAGATCTTTCATATTAGCTTTGTCATATCTTCAGTTCTAAATCTCTCGTGTCCTTTTGTAGCTTGTGGGAAATTAGTACTAAAATGCTGAGAACAAAGGCAATTTAAAGGTTTAATGCATTTACATGAATCAGTGATCAACACACAAAGGTTCACAAAACAATGTGAAAATAGGAAAACACTTATGCACAGGGCTTCCTCGGAAGTACTAAGAATTATTGGTCTAAATGACTGTTGTCTTCCACTTAAACAAAGATAACATTATGGTTTATTGGATTTATATCCCGCCCTCCCCACCGAAGCAGTCTCAGGGTGGCTCACAACCAGTAAAATCACAGTAACATTTCAACACATAATACATCATAATTAGAATTAAAAATTAAAACATTCAGGTGCTAATATCATTTGCATCTGAATCTGCCATATAATTTGCATCTGAATCTGCAATTCACCTTTTGTCATGTCTAAACTTGACACATCAGATTCTTCCTCACCTAATGTAACTAAGGAAAAAATCCCAGATTTCTTGACAGACATTCTTCACCTTTGCCCTCAGTTTCAGATAGAAAATACCTAAGAGACCTGGTTTGTAATCAGTCTGTGAAAGAAGCCTAGTCTCCCATCCATAGCAGAAAGAGCATACTCTATAGAGCAGGGAGCACCAAAAGACCTCACCAAACATGTTGAGGAAAAATACTTATTACAGAAGAATATCTGGCAGATAAGGGTGACCATCAGCATACAACAGTACAATCCTAAACAAAATTACACCCTATAAATCCATTTAAATCAGTGGGCTTAGAAGTGTGTCACTGTGCTTAGGATTGATTGTACTGTTAATATCTAACCAATAATTAAAATAGGAAGAATAGTAAGCAGTGGCATACCTCACAGTGTTGGTGGTGTGGAAATGATATTTCACTTGCTAAAAATGCTGTATAAATGAAAGACGATAATAGTAGAAGATCTTGCATCTCTGGTTAACATCATAGACTAAACTATCCATCCTTCCTGTCTCCTTATGATAATTCGCATCTAAACTGTAGTATATTAATCTGCTTTTTATATCCCAAATGTATAGTGGGTAGTTTTCATTCTGATAGATTTTTTAAAAAGACTTAGGTGGTTTCACAATAGGGCTGTATATTAAACCCCTAAAATAAAATCTTTGGAAGGAGGTAGTATAGTATCTGCACACAAGGTCTCTGTGGTGCCTTGTACATGAGTTATGATGAAGAGCATGGTATCCATAAGATATTGTTGTGTGCAAGTTCTCTGAATATGTGAACCACTGGGGGCAATTCCAGCACATAGGTTAAGGAGACCTATGGGGCAGAAATTTTTTTAAGTTACTACCCAATTATTTCTTCAAAACAGTTTTCCTGAGCATTCATGATTTTATAAAACTCTTATAACCCCACTGTAAATGGCTTGTTCTAAACAAAAAGTATATTTTATTATTATATTTTATTTCTTTGTCCATCCCCATATCTGTTTAGATGCTTTTTCCCTTTTTAAAGATGGTCATAAGAGCAGTGTTCACCATAGATTTTTATAGTATCAATGTTATACTTGCTGTTTTAATTCCAAATCCATTCTTAATATTTAACAATAATACTTTCCAACTACTTCCAACATGCTTGAGACAATGGTCCTAGTAAACACCAGGATCACTTTCCTAGGTAACAGCAAGCATAGATCTCATCAGAGCATATGTGGTTAGATTCCACCCACCCACCCCGCCCGGAGGCCTCTGTTGGGTTGGAGGTGAATGATGCTCTGGAAATCCTGCCCCCCCCCCACAACTCCCACTCCAGAATTCTGAGCTCTCAGGGAGTTGAGCAGCCCCCCTGCCCTTAACTGGTACTGAGCTCTTCTCGACATTCCATCCCTTCTGGAACATTTTTAGTTCTTATTAGGCTGTTCTAGTTTTCTATTTCTTTTGATTAAGTTATGAAGACATACTGGTTTTTTTGCCTGGAAAATTCCCCATAATAAGTAATTTTTCTTTTGTGATTCCACTGTGTTGCTTTCATTATCCACACAGGGGGGCAGACAGTTTAGGATCAAATAATACGATGCCACTTGGTCCAATAGAGAATCTGGGGAAATTCCACTGATTGCTTCCCTTTGTTATGAAAATTCACTCCTAGCATCTTCCTATTTTATAAACAGTTTTCTTTGATCAGGGCTTTACCAAATGCTTTTTGAAAGTCCAAATAAGTAATGTTTGTTTATCATATACTTAACAACTTACAAGGCAGAATGAAGAAGATAGTATGTACATAACTATGTTAATATTACCCAGTATTTGGGATACAGCGAAGATACAATGGAACAATAAGGGCCAAACTACACAATGCAGTAGTTAACATGTTGCGTCCAGGGAACCCCCAACTGTGGGGAACGACTTTAAAAATATATGTAGGGGGGCAGTTTGGCTTGGGACTGCACTGCACTGTTATGTGGAAGGGGCTCCTGCCTTCTCCATTCCATTTTTCTGAGCCAAAATAGCCTGGGGGGATTTGCTGCCCCGTGGGGCTATTTTGGCTTGAGAAAACAGAACAGTAGGGAGGTAGCCCTTCCCCATCAATGCTGAAGTCCCCAGCTGAATCAGGTCTATACAGATTTTTTAAAATCCATTTTTTGCAGCTTCTGTGTGGCTGTGAAGTTTAAGTAGGTCTACAGAATCAAACCCATCTCATTAAAAATCTTGCTGCGTTAGTATGGTCCCAAATTCTTCCCTTACTAATGAGTTACTCTGCAGTCTTAGGGACAAGGCATGGAGGGATGGCTACTAAGTCTTACCAGGAATAGTATGGGCATTGCTGCTTTCTAAGAGGCTTCTTGTCAAGGTGCACACCACATTTCCTATTAACAGATATTTAAAAATTGTATATCCACATCTTGACATACATAGCCCTCTCTGCTCTTAGTTTTGTGGAGACGTGTAATGCTCTTTTCTGAGCTACCTCTAAAATGTAACAGATTTCTTTCTATCCCCAGGGAGCTTTCTCTAGTCATATTTTGGCAGCCACCTTCCTTCAGTTATATCAAGCAGGATAATTGGAGGCTGTAATAAATGTAGGCAAACTGCTGAGGCCACAAGAAAGATGGTGCTGATCACCTCAGCTGTTCTTTAATTGCAGTCAAGCCACATCAGTTGATAATACTTAAGAGGTTAAGATTTTCTGCCTGAACTAAAAAAAAAAATGAGTTTTGTCATCGGTTAAAACAATTTTGTGGGCTAAGTCATCAACAGAACTCAGTTTTCTTGACATTTACTAGTATCCTGGGTCACCTTTCCCAAATGATCCAGCAGGCTGTTACCTAGGAAGGTTCAGGCCATAGCCTTTTGGGTCTTCTGAAGCGCAATAATTTTCTTCTACTTCCCTACTTTTTTAACTGTGTTAGGATTTTGGAATTTAAAATAATAAAATAAAACCATCTATCTTTCTAGGTCCACTGGCATCTTTTAAGACCATCAGAGTTTAATTTTGAATATAAACTTTTGTGTCAGGTATTTAATGAAGCGTGGATGCACATGAAAGCTTATACCCAGAATTGAACTTCACTGGTCTTAAATGTGCAACTGGACTCCAACTTTGTTCTGTTGCTTTAGGCCAACACAGGTAGTCAACTGAATCTGTCTGTCTGTCTGCCTGTGGTCTGTGTCAGAAATCTGTAATGCAGCTTCTCCAGAACCTTACTCAAAATAGCACACAGTAAAAACAATTGCAATGCCAACAAGTTATTAAAAACAAGCCAAGCCAATAAAAACAAACAAGTTGTACCTTCTGGATAGCGTCACACCAGCTGCTTTACATGGTGAAGGGCAAGGGTGGCCAAACTTGCTTAACATAAGAGCCACATAGAATAAATGTCAGATGCTTAAAAGCCACAAGACATGAACATCAGATGTTGGAGGGAGGGACAAAGGCAAATAGATAGAATGGAGGGAGAGGTGTAAAGAAAACAACTTAAACTTTAAATGCATGCTCCAAGCTGGTTGGCTTGGCTTGGAGAAGTGATTTAAAGAGACAAATGCCTTCTTCAAGCCAGCTGACAGGTTAGTGGGACCTTCGAGAGCCACACAATATGTGTGAAAGAGCCACATATGGCTCCCGAGCTGCAGTTTAGCTATCCCTGGTGAAGGGTAACTACAAAGGCAATCTAATCCTGTACATGTTTACTGAGAAGGAATGGCCTGTGGTTGGGTTGCTGTTGTTTAGATTTAATTGATCACCCCATCTTGGCCAAGGTCAGGCTCTGGGTGATGTACATCAGATAAAAACATAAGCTAAACAACAATAAATTTTAAAACAATAAAAGCAGTAAAAATTCTAAACCCTGATGGTGTCATGGTAATTAGGCTTATCATCCCGGACTGTCAAAGTGTGTGTGTGGGGGGGGGGAGTGAAACTTCTGGTGGGGGGTGGGCAGAAAGAACGGTGCCAACCGTCACTGTCTTCAATCACAAGCCTGGCGGAACATTTCTGCCTTACAGGCCTTGCAGAATTGCAAATGATCCCACAGGGCCTGGATGTCATCTGGCAGAGAGTTTCACCAGGTAGGGGCCAGGACTGAAAAAGCCCTGGCTGTAGTAGAGGACAGCCTTCTTTAGGGCCAGGGATTACCAGCAGATCGTTTTCAGCAGAGTGCAATACTGTGTCAGAGACATAGTGGAGAAGACGGTCCCATAGATAGTTTGGTTGCAGATTGCTCAAGGCCTTAAAGGTTAGAGCCAAAACCTTGAATCTGACTGTATTCAACCACAAGCCAGTGCAGCTGGCACAGCACAGGTTGTATATGTGCCACTCATGATGTTCTCAACAGGACTCGCACAGCTGCATTCTGGACCTGTTGGAGTTTCTGGGTCAGTCTCAAGGATAGGCCAGTGTAAAGCAAGTTACAGTAGTCTAGTCTGGAGGTGACTGTCGCATGGATCACTGTGGCTAGGTCTGAATGGGACAGGAGGATAGCCAGTACATGGGGGAGTAGCGTTGGAAGCTCCAGATTGGGGAACTCCTGGAAACTTGGGGATGGAGCCTGGGAAGGAAAGGGACCTCAGTGGGGCACAATGCTACAGAATCCACTCTCCAAAAAATCCATTTTCTACAGAGGAACTGATCTCTGTAGTCTGGACTGGAGATAAACTGTAATTCTGGGGATCTCCAGGTCCCACCTGGAGGCTGGCATCCCCTAGCTCTGTGGCTTTAGTGGTGCCTTTTGCTGAATAAATGTGCACAGAACTGCAACCACAGTATAATGTTTGCTGAGAGAGTGGTCCTTTTAAAAGTGGTCTTCCAAATTCTTGCATTGCCGTCAGATTTCTACCCATCCCATCTTTTCCTGTGATGGGTTTTTACAGCTGTCACCTGTTTTTCAGCTCCCATTGTGGAATATTTAGACTTTTAAAACACATGTACTAGAAATTTAGAACTAAATGAACATATTAGCCCAGAGACCTTAACTGAAGAAACCTCATTTAGTTGTGGCTTACTTACCTGAATGCGTATCTATTTTTATCTAACCTTTCCTCCAAGGAGGTCAGAGAGGCATACCTTATTCCTCCTCAATTTTGTCATCACAACAATCCTCTGAGGTAGTTTAGGCTTAGACAGTGTGACTAGCCAGTGTAATCCAGCAAGCTTTATGGCAGAGTGGAAATTAGACACCCTAGCCTTTGTACAACATTCTAACCACTAGACTGCACCATATTTCAGCCTGCATTTATGCAGATTAATTAGCTGAGCTCTAGTTTCTAGCATCCAATGTTGCCAGGTGCATTGGAACAGAAGTAGGGTAAGCAGAATGTAGATAAACAGGAAGGGTGGAGGTGTTGAAAAACATAAGTGGAATTTCCTTTCAAGAATACAGCCCTGGAGGTGAAGTAGGAAAAAGTATAATCCTCTGTTGCATTGCAGTTTTGTAGAATGAGCTGCTTTTTTAAAGTTGGGTAAGTGTAAAGTAGATTTAAAAGGCTCCCCTTTTCACTTAGCACTTTGCACTCAGTCTGCCCAGAGAAGTGAATCCAAATCTCAGGGTTTTTCATTGTTGCAGAGAATGTCATAACTGCAGTCACTAAAAATGATTTTGAATAGTGTAGAATAGAAAACCACAAGCCAAATCAGGGGCAGTACAACAGATTTTTTGCTGTACTTGTAAGAGTCGCCATTACTAGATAGACTGCAGTAGTGCTGTTTACCACCCAAAGGCATTTCATGGCAAATAAATAGAGGGACTTACTTATGCTCTGTCTTAAAGGTTTTTCAGTAACAACTCAGCCGAGTGACATTCACTCAGGGTCATCTTTCCTGGTATCCTGGAGAGTTCCCAAAGAAAGGAAATCTTGATTTGACAAGGTCCAAAGCTCAGTGAACACTTGTATCTTGAAGCAAGGCCTGTTGACTACCAAGTGAAGAATCAGATGACATAAAGAACTTTTGTTCTGGCTTGGAAAAGTGTGCTAGGATTATTTAGGGTGGACTTTGTGCCCATTCCAGTGTATGGAAGTTCACCCATCACTGGTGATGCATTAGCATATTAATACTCCTCACTGCACTGCCACTCATAGGTATGGAGTCTGGTAATCTCCTCCTCCACAGAGAGGTCTTCTAGAATTCCAGCAGGTTCTAGTTCCATTAGCTGCTCCAAACAGAAGCTTCTGGCTTGAATAATTACTAGAGGAATTGCTGTCAGAGGAGTGAGAGGCTGAGCCACAACACCATGTTACTTGCAACTGCTATGTGATCACTTTTTAGTTTTACCTGACTGGCATAGGAAGTTTGCTGCTGAGATAACACTGAAAGCAGTCCTGAGTAAGCAGGCACTATATCCTATGTACTGTGGAGCAATTAGCAGTACAAGAAGCCTCTAACAGCAATTACAGGCCATGAAGCATTTCTACTACAGCTCCCATGTGTGTCCTTGGATGGTAGTGATGATATAGGTGTGCCATCGAGCCTGGACTATTGGTATAAAGGTGCTTGGCTTCCCTTTCCAGGAACCAAGTGACACCTGACACCTATATTAATGTTCAAGAATGGTGTGAAAAGGCTGGTCAGTTTCCTCCTTGGTCTGGCTCAGAAGAGGAGCTAGTCCATTTTGTGCCTAACTACAAGTAGGGAGATTGTGAGAAACTTCAGTGTACCTGTGTGTTTTCACCATGAGCAGAGCTCTGCTGAACCACAGTGATGCAAGAATAAAATAAACAAGTTTCTTTTTGCAAAATGTAACAGATCTGAGAACTTTGAGAACAGGCCCAGGGACCAAGCTACCTCTCAGGTGGAATTTCTGTAGTACTAGAGCAAATCTAATTTAAAACTATTGAAATCAGTAGGCTAGTAGTAGTGTAAGAGTTAAGTGAGACCTGGGCAGTGGTGGTTTTCCCTTGCCTCAGTTACAGTGCAGAAGGTAACCTCACAGCAAGGCTGCAGAGAGTTCTGCTCAACACTTAATAACTTCATTACTCTCGATGTTCAGGCTTTGGTAGCAGCTGGGTTTTCCCTCCCTCCTTCCTTTCCTTTCCTGGGGCTAATGGGAACATCTTTACACCTGTTACATGGACATTGTGAAATTTCAGGAGACTTCCTTGGAAATGAAAAATGGTTTGCCCCCCCTCACACCTCCTGTCAGCTTTGTGTAAACATTGGAAACCTTCTGCTGTGTTTGCAGTATAAACTATTGCAGCAGGATTATGGGAATTTGAAGACAAGGGCTTTGTTTTTAGTTGTACCCATTTTCTGGCTTCAGTTACATGTCCTCAGCTATCAAATTGGCATAGCGATATTTATTTTAAGAGGGTGTTAAGAGACCTAAGTGTGTACATTTGTAAATTAGATATGGTGTGTTATTACTCTTAGATGAGAGGGTGGATGCCCTAATTAAGCTATTAATAGCCAGCCACAAGATCCGATCTGTACTCTACGATATGACATTAAGGGGCGGGGGAGAGAACGGTGAAAAAGATTTTTTTAAAAAAATGTCTTGCCCTCATTGAGCAAGTTCTTATGAATTCACAGAAACCTCCTGCACTGGAAGGAGTGTCAAATTCTGGTCTCTTTCTCCATGCAGATTTGCTCTAGCCATTGAAATTAATACTGGAAGGAGCATCTGCACCAGAGGGGGTGTGAACAGTTCCTCTGTGTATCAAGAAGTTTGTATACACTTCATGTCAAGGAGTTGAGATAACATGTTGTGATTTTTCTAAATTTTGCTTTATAGCTTTTAATTTATGGAATGTTTTTAATTAATTGGTTGATTAAGAGAAGCTTGAATTTCTTGAACTTTTAAAAGTCGGCTCTTCCTCACTTCCTTCGCCTTAGTAAATTTTTTAGATTAGATTTAACAAATCAGTGCACATTTAAATTGATGTCAACAACTCAGGTCACATTTAGTAAAGGTCAGTAAGTAGGCACTGAGCTCTGTCTGTTGCCAAAGTGTTTGTCAGTAAAGAAGGGGGTATTAGTCTTTTGGTTGGTTTACACATTACAGTTGTGGTGAAGAGATTACCTGGAACAGCATTTATTTATTTATTTATTTAACTTATATCCCACTCTGCCGCACCAAAGCGGGCTCAGGGCAGCTTACAGGTCAACTGAGATAATTAAAACAATAACACCAATGAAATAACTACTACATCAATATTAAAAGTGCTAAATCCAAAGTGGCAAAGTGCAGCCAGCTTTCTTTCTTCATATCATTTAATCAGACCTTCAGATAAAATAGAATGTCCCAGCTTCACGGTGTCTCCATTTGGTCTGATCAAGACAATGATCTCTGATTTAACAGTCAAAGGCTTGGTGGAAGAGTTCCATCATACAAGCCTTGTGGAATTGTAAAAGGTCCTGCAGGGCTCTAACATCCTTGGGGAGCTCATTCCACCAGCATGAGGCTGCCATTGAAAAAGCCCTTGCTCTTGTTATGGCCAATCTGGCCTCTACAGGGCTAGGGATTGAAAGGAGGTGTTGAAGCCCCAACCATAATACTCTCTAGGGAATATGTGGGGAAAGGCAGTCCCGTAGGTATGCAGGTCCCTGGATAGTATACGGCTTTAAAAGTAAGAACCAGCACCTTGAGATGAATCCAGTATGCAATAGGTAACCAGTGTAGTGTTTTTAGTGCAGGCTGAATGTGTTCCCACAAGGAGAGACCCAATAGCAGCCTGGCTGAAGCATTCTGCACCAGTTGAAGCTTCCAGATTTCAGGCAAGGGCAGCCCCATTACAGTAGTCCAGTCTTGAGGCGGCCATAGTGTGGATCACTGTCACTAAGACTCAGCTAAATTGAATTTGAAACATGGTATGATAGAATTTGGGAAACGCTCGTTACATCTCAAATTACTCAAAATATGGGGGGGTTTGTACGCATGCATTAACTAAGCCGGCTGTGTGCTCGTCCTCCCCTTCGAACTGGAGTTTTAAATAGCTCAAAAGAATGTAAATAGCTCTTTGGCAAGTCTATTTGAAGAACGAGCTTACTTACGAAGGTCTGAAGATCATAAGAATTCCTTTCTGGGGTCCCAGAGGGTAAGACAACAACTTTTACTATCAAATTAACGAGGCAACGCCCTGGTTAATTACTCAGCGGTCGCGGGTAACTCCGGAAAATAATCATCATGGCTAAGACAATTAAAGAATTATCTGAGCAGATATCAGCTTTCCAGACTTTAATAATGTCGTCCCAGGACCAGATGAGATCTGAAATTAAATCACTGAGGGACGCTTTTACAGAGTTGAGTGCAGAGCTCAAGGATACACGGAACATTGCAATCTCTGCTAATGAAGTTGGCCTTATCTAATAAACAAAAAATACTCCAGCTGAATTCGCAACTTACAGAGCTCTCTGATCGTAACAGAAGAGCGAATCTGATCCTGGGTGGAATTTCAGAGGAAATAAATAATAAGCTCCTGGAAGGAACCCTTATAGACTGGATGGGTGAGCAAGGAGTCACTCTGCAATCTCAGGATATTGAGAGAGCTCATAGACTGCAAAGGAGACAAGATGGGGGTGCCCCAAGGGAAGTCATAATTAAATTTTCAAGGGAAAAGACTCAGCAGACAGTTTTCAAGACTTTGAAAAAAAGGAAAGACCTTTCTTTTAGAGGAAGGAAAGTTTGGGTGAGAGAAGACTTCTGCCAGGAAACCATCAGAAAGAGAAGGCTAATGAGACCCTTTGGGCAAAAATTATATGACAACAAGATTAAATTCTCTTGGGGGTACCCCTCCTCAATAATTATTTTTAAAGACGAAAAAAGGCTGGTGGCCCGCAACCCTAAAGAAGCAAGAGATCTCCTCACTCGCCTGGGCATCGCCACAGACGACCTAAGAGACCCGAGAGAGGAAGAAGAAGAAGAAACAGTGGAGCTCGGTGTGGACCCGGGAGAAGGAAGCTCAAGTAGACAAGAGAAAAGGCCAAGAACGGACTACCAAAGGGAAGTATAAAATATTTTGAGCTAAATTTAGCTATAAGCTTGAAAGGGAGGGCGGGATGCGTGCCCCCTGGAAGGTGGAAGACAGGATGATGGTTTCATCCAGGAAGTTGTCTGTGCCACAGGGGAAGGGAATAAGGGGGGGGGGGGTTCAGTAAGAAGTATAGAAAAATACCCTCAGCCATTAGGGCCCAAGTCTGTTACATATAAAGAGAAAAACAGGTTTCCTACCTGTAACTGGTGATCTTCGAGTGGTCATCTGTGCAGTCACACCAATGGGAGAGGCGCCGGCGCCGACCCTGATGGGTAAACTTCAAAAGCTGCGGATTTCCGCCTCTCCGCCCCCGCGCGCATGCGCAAACTCCCCCCCCCTTTGCGCATGCTCGCCGGGACGGGAGCGGACATCCCGCCAGTTCTCTTCTGACCGCTGCGTTAGCCCACATAGGATGGACCGGCAGCGGAGGGGAAGGAGGGCGGTTAGTGTGACTGCACAGATGACCACTCGAAGATCATCAGTTACAGGTAGGAAACCTGTTTATCTTCTTCGTGGTCTCTGTGCATCACACCAATGGGAGACTAGCAAGCAAGGACATACCTGGAGGAGGGCGCAACGGTCCATCAGCAAGAGACAGACTGTAGCACAGCACGGCCCACCGCCGAGTCCTGACGCCGCCTCATATCCAGCGCATAGTGCGACACAAAGGTATGCGCCGACGCCCACGTGGCAGCCTTGCAAATGTCCTGCAGCGGCACTCCCTTCAGGAACGCTGCCGAAGTGGCCACCGCTCGCGTCGAATGGGCCCGCTCCGAACGGGCTGTAACAAACACTATCTAACTAACTAAACTAACAACTAACTACAGCTAACACTAAGAAAAACCGATTTAGACAAAGTCCAACGAAGTTCACCGACCGTAGCGAAAAGATCAACCGATCAGCGCGGCGGTCAGAAGAGAACTGGCGGGATGTCCGCTCCCGTCCCGGCGAGCATGCGCAAAGGGGGGGGGGAGTTTGCGCATGCGCGCGGGGGCGGAGAGGCGGAAATCCGCAGCTTTTGAAGTTTACCGATCAGGGTCGGCGCCGGCGCCTCTCCCATTGGTGTGATGCACAGAGACCACGAAGAAGATTGGATAGATCTTTAAGAGTCCTTTCACTGAATGTGAATGTTCTATCATCAAATCTTAAGAGATTCAGAGTAATTAAAATGGCTAAAGAACAAAGAATAGATTTGTTGTGCCTACAGGAAACTCACAAAAAAATAAATGATAGAAAACCATTGATAAAAGATCTGAGGTGGCAGGTTTTAGCAGAAGCAAGAGGGTCTTCCAAAGCTAGAGGCGTGGCTACATTGATTCGTAAGGATATTAAGGTGGAGAACATGGAAAAATTAGTAGATAAGGAAGGTAGATACCTCTTAGTTAAGTTTAAGCTGGAAGCCATAAAAATCACTATAATAAATGTTTATGCACCAAATAAAAGACAAAGGAAATTCTTAAACTTGGTTTTTAAGACGATACAACAGTTTTCAGAGGGCGAACTAATTGTAGTGGGCGATCTAAATATGGACATAACTAAGAACAATAGTATTAACCTAAGAGATTGGGGCTTGAAGGACGCTCATGAGTTCACCAATACGAGACCCAGCCCGACACATATTTCTTGTAGACATAAAACAGCATCCCGCTTAGATTATATAATTTTGGAAAAAAATAATAATATGGTGGTTAAAGAGATCAAGACCCATCCAATTTTGATTTCTGACCATGCCCCTCTAAGTATTGAATTGGAATTAAATCTTCCCTCGAAAAATAGACCTTGGAGGTATAACAACTTGGTAATGACAAAAGAAGAGGATAGGGAATACTTAATGACACAGTTAAAATTATATTTTAAAGAAAATAGAGGAACTGTGTCAACTAATATATTGTGGGACGCTGCTAAAGCGGTAATAAGGGGCCATTTGGTTAGGAAGGAAAAAGACATAAAAAGTGAATGGTATAAAAAAGGCAAACAAAACTTAAGGAATTGGAGGAGTTACAAAAAGAAATAGTGGGAAAGTGTAATCCTAGTTTACAGATTAGAATTAAAGAGATTCAAAAACAGTTGGAGGCCCTAGATATGGCAACAATGTGGAAAAAGGAAATAATGGTTAAGAACGACTTCCAGAGGAATAGCATTAATACAGCAAAAAGATTAGCTAATTATTTGAAAGTTAAAAAGGCAAAACAATCAATTAGAACTATTAAAATTAATAATAGTACAACTCAAAACTCTAAGGAAATCACTAAGGCATTTGAAGACTTCTATAAAAATTTATATATGAAAAAGAATATAACGGAGGTGTGGGACGCACCTAAGCTAATTATAGAGGAGGAAGCAAAAGCCTCACTGGGTGCTGAGATTACACTCCAAGAGATAAAGGAAGTAATAAAAGCGCTCAAAAAGGGTAAATCACCAGGGCTGGATGGCTTTACTTCTGACTTTTATAAAGAAATGGTAGAAATTATAGCACCTGAATTGCAGGTAGTTTTTAATGAAGTCTTGGAAGGAAAGAAAGCCCCGGACTCATGGAAGGAAACAGAAATAATTTTGATATTAAAGCCCCAGAAAGATCCGGAAGAAGTAGGTTCATATAGGCCCATTAGTTTACTAAATCAAGATTATAAGATTTTTGCTAAGGTTTTAGCAAATAGACTTAAGAGAGTTATCCCGTCAATCATAAAAGGGGACCAATACGGTTTTATTGAGGGTAGATCTATTGCCCATCCTATTAGAAATATCTTAAATGTATTGCACCATGGCCAAAAGAAAAAAATAGCTCTGTTAAAGTTGGATGTTTATAAAGCCTTTGATACTCTCTCACATGAATTCTTGTGGCAAATATTAAAGAAGATAGGTTTAGAGGAACGGTTCTTACACGCTATACAGGAAATATACAACGGAGGTAAGGCCAAAGTTAGAGTCAACACTGACCACTCACAAGCGTTCCCAATTCAAGGGGGGGTAAGACAAGGCTGTCCACTATCCCCGCTTATATTTATAATAGCTATAGAGCAACTAGCAGAGCGAATTAGGAATGCCGGGAGAATAGAGGGGTATAAGTCAGGTATTGAAGAAATGAAAATTAATTTATTTGCGGATGATATCATAGTAATTATGTCTAACCCAAAAGACGGAGTTAAAGAGATTAAGATAATTTTAGATGATTTTGAAAAGTGTTCAGGGCTCGGAGTGAATATGGCAAAATCAGAAATTCTATACCTTAATGTTAATAGAGAGGAAAAACAGGAAATAAATAGGATTACGAATATAGGAATGGGAGCCAAGAGATTAAAATATTTAGGGATAGTCCTGCAAAAAAATATGGACAAAATGATAAAGGAGAACTATGGTAAAATATGGAAGAAAATAGAGAGGGATATGAATAATTGGAATCATAAAATACTAGGGATATCATCTAGAATAAGATCTCTTAAAATGTTCATGATACCAAAGTTAATGTATTTATTCCAAACGTTACCCTTAGGTTTGAGGAAAAATCAAATTGAACAATGGAATAAAGCAATCAAAGTGTGGATTTTTAATAATAAAAACAGTAGGTTTCATAAGAGAATTCTATACAACCTTAAATCAGAATTAGGTTGGGGAATCCCAAATTTAAGTAAATATTATGAGGCCTTCCAACTAAGAGCGTTACTTGATTTGAGTGAGGATAAGGTACAGAAGTGGATTAATTTCGAGAATGCGGTCAACAGTGGCATTGGAAGATTTGGATTTTTTTCCACAGTGTCGACAAAAGATCTAAAATTAGCTATAGGGCCCAGAAGAGCAGCATTAGAAACCTGGATGAAATGGTACCCACAGTGGCTAGGGAAGGTTTCAAGGTGGAGCCCCCTAGAAGCTATTGTTAAGGAGGTGCATGCTATAAAATGGTGGGAAAGGCTTAAAAACAAAGGCTATTTTAGAGTGGACGAAATGTTTAGGGGTGGTAAGCTAAAACCCTTACAGGAAATTATAGAAGATTTAGGTAATCAATACTGGTTAAACATAGCAGGCTTGCATAAGAGAGTTAAGATGATCAGTGAAAAGGGAGAGCTTTGGTTAGACACTCCAATGGAAGAGATATATAAGGTAATGGCCAAACAAAGGAAGGGTCTAGTGGGGTTATTATACAGAAAAATGATTTCAAATAAAGATAAAATAATTGTACATTTACAAAAGATTTGGAGTCATGAAGGTCAGTTAACAGAGGGGTTGGCTGGGAAAATCTTGGATGGTCTAGAAAGGATTAAAGTAACCAAATTTAAAGAACTGGAATATAAATTTTTCACAAAATGGTACAAAACTCCCGCACAAATAGCCAATATATTCCCAGGAGTGAGCTCCAAGTGCTGGCATTGCAAACAATTTAAGGGTTGGTTTGCACATATGTGGTGGGAGTGTGAAGAGGTAAAACCCTTTTGGGGGGAAATTATTCAATTTATTAGAAAAGTCTGCAATGTACCATTAACCATTGGCTTTAATATGATGTTGTTAAGCATAATAGGAAGTCCGGCACAAAGTAGACCCATGCAAAACCTTGTCAAGGCAATGATACTAGTGGGGAAGGCGGTCATCGCCTTGGGGTGGAAAGATAAAAGTAAATGGTCAATAGAAAGCTGGCACAGCTATTTGTTTGATTACATACAGTCTGACATCGTGGCAACAATCAACAAGGATTCCACGTGGGAAGATAAAGTCAAGGAAATCGAGACCAGATGGAACCCTTATTTAGAGTGGATCTCAGGAGAAGCAAGGAAGGACATTCAGTGGAAGATCAGGACTCTGTGCCCTTGGCTGAGGGGAAAAGACTAAAAGAAGATGGGGAGGGTTGGGGGGGGCGAGGGTTATTTGTAATTTCAACATCCATATGCTGTAATGGCCAATTGTACTAAAGTCAATAAAACATAAAAATATTTGTTTAAAAAAAAATTACTCAAAATATTTTTCTTTTTAGGAGATTCCTTATTAACTACAAGTAACCATATACTGAGATCCAATTATGCTTATTTTAAGTCCAACAATGTTCTCCTAAATCAATCTGACTATAAGATATGGATGTTTACATACTTGTGTTTACTCGATTCCTTATCAGTAGTGATTGGGCATTATGTATGCAGGTACTAGATTAAAGGATGATTAGGTTTTCATAAATCTTTTTAGAAAATCTACTTTTTTAAAAAAATTGTAAAACATTGAAGAACATAAGAGAAGTCATGTTGGATCCGGCCAGTGGCCCATCCAGTCCAACACTTTGTCACACAGTGGCCAAAAAAACCCGGTGCCATTAGGGGATCCACCAGTAGGGCCAGGACACTAGAAGCCCTCCCACTATTGCCCCCCAAGCACCAAGAATACAGAGCATCACTGCCCCGGACAGAGAGTTACATCTCTATCCTGTGGCTAATAGCAACTGATGGACTCCGCTCCATATGTTTATCCAATCCCCTCTTGAAGCTGTCTATGCTTGTAGCTGC
Source organism: Heteronotia binoei (assembly GCF_032191835.1). NCBI lineage: Eukaryota > Metazoa > Chordata > Lepidosauria > Squamata > Gekkonidae > Heteronotia > Heteronotia binoei. Next base: position 135,201,407 of record NC_083227.1, on the reverse strand, counting down.
CACCACCTCCTGTGGCAGTGAATTCCATGTATTAATCACCCTTTGGATGAAGAAGTACTTCCTTTTATCTGTTCTAACCTGACTGCTCAGCAATTTCATTGAGCGTCCATAAGTTCTTGCATTGTGAGAAAGGGAGAAAAATACTTTCTCCACCTTCTCTATCCCATGCATAACCTTGTAAACCTCCATCATGTCACCCCTCAGTTGTTGTTTCTTCAAGCTAAAGAACCCCAAGCATTTTAGCCTTTTTTCATAGGGAAAGTGTTCCAACCCTTTAATCATTCTAGTTGCCCTTTTCTGGACTTTTTCCAATGCTATAAAATCTTTTTTGAGGTGTGGTGACTAGAATTGTACACAGTACTCCAAATGAGGCCACACCATCTATTTATATAGGGACATTATGATACTGGGCGATTTGTTTTCAGTTCCCTTCCTAATAATCCCCAGCATAGTGTTGGCCTTTTTAATTGCAGTCACACACTGTCTCAACATTTTCTTTTTTTTTCTTTTTTTTTTTTTTATAAATTTTTAAAGTTTATTAAAGAAATCAAACAATCCAACAAACAAAAAAATACAAACACCCCATCCACCGTGTCCACCCACCACCTACCACCACATATAAAAAGGAGCCTTAAGAGTATATAACGTAAAAGTACTAATGTCTCATCTCGAATCCCAAACTTTTTGCCCATACATATACAGGTTCCCACGTTTTTATACATTCTTGCCAGTTCCCATCTCTCAATCTTATTGTCAAAATATCCATTTCAGCAGATTCTAATAACTTAAATAGAAATTCTTCCTTACTCGGGATCTGGGGGGATTTCCAGTATTTCGCGTAAAGAATTCTAGCAGTTGTGATCATATATATCAACAATTTTTTTTCCTTTCGCCCTAGGTTTTCTCTACATACACTCAGTAAATACAATTCAGGTAGATGTCTAATTGTTATCTTTAAGACCTTTTGAATCCATATATTTATCTGCGCCCAAAACTTCTTGGCAAGTTCACATTTCCACCAAATGTGGTAAAATGACCCTTCAACTTTTTTACATTTCCAACACTTATTATTATAAGTTGGGTTCATTTTGGCTAGCCTTGCAGGGGTAAGATGCCATCTATACATCATTTTGTACAGGTTTTCTTTGAACGCTGTCGATTTGGTCATCTTAATATTATACTTCCAAATTTTTTCCCATTCTTCCAAATCTATTGCGTAACCAAAGTCCTGTAGCCATCTTACCCAGCTTTCTTTAACCGTTTCCGTTTGCATCTCATATCCTAGTAGCCAACTATAGATTTTAGAGATTAGTTTTTGGGGCTCATATATCATGGTATCCAATTCATTTGCATCTACCTCTTTAGAGAAACCCAAACCTTTATCAGATTGATACATTGATTTAACTTGGCATCTAACCCACCAGTCCGGGATAGTGTTCGTTTCCAAACTTAAGTTATTGTCTGTATCCAGCAATACAGCATAATTTTGGGGGGTTTTCCATTCATACAAGTTCGGGTGAGTAGCTGCCTCAACTGGTGATACCCATAGAGGAGTGTTCTTATAAGTTTTCCTTTTAGTTTCCACCCAAATCTTATAAAGTGCCTTTCGGATTTCATGTCTTTGAAAATCATTATTTTTTTGAGAGGTTTGATACCAGATATTTGCATGCCAGCCTTTGGTCAAACCTACCCCCTCTAATACTAGTAATCTTTTATTTTCCAACAATAGCCACTCTCTGATCCAGGCTAAACACGACGCCTTATAATATAGGTACCAATTCGGTAAGGCCATGCCCCCTCTTAGTTTATTCTCTTGGAGAACTTTTAATTTGATTCTAGGCTTCTTATTTTGCCAAATAAACACCATAATCATTTTGTTAAGTTTTTGAAAAAAAGATTTGGGTATTTCAACTGGGATCATCTGGAATAAGAATAGAATTCTAGGGAGAACATTCATTTTGAGTGTAGCTATCCTCCCCAAAAGGGAGATTTGCAGGTCTCTCCACTTCTCCAAATCCGCTTCAATTTCCTTGCAAATCTTCTGATAATTATCTTGGAAGAGAGATTTCACATCGTTCGTTAACTGGACTCCTAGATATCTAATTCTCTTTTCATGTTTAAATCCAGATTTATCTTCCAATTGTTTAATTTGTTCTTTATTCATATTTTTAGTTAAAAATTTGGTTTTTTGTATATTAACTTTAAATCCAGAAGCTTCTCCAAATTGTTGCAGTGTTATTTTTAATTTATCAATTGATGAGATGGGATCGTCTAAAAAAAACAGAAGATCATCCGCAAACGCCTGAATTTTAAATTCTTCATTCTTTATCTTCAATCCTCTAATTTCAGGATCATCCCATACCTTTTGAATCAAAAATTCTATTACAATTACAAAGAGAAGGGGAGACAGAGGGCAACCCTGCCTAGTCCCCTGCTCTATTTCCACAAAATCCGAATTCTTTCCATTTATATTAATTCTCGCGCTTTGTTTGGTATATATGGTCTCTATAAGTTTCCTAAAATTCTTGCCGCAACCAATAGCTTCCAATGCTTTGCTCATAAATTTCCAATTCACATTATCAAACGCTTTTCCGCGTCTAATGAAATGCCTGCAAATTGTTTGCCGGGATGTTCTTTATAATATTCCAAAACATTCAAAAAATATCTTAAATTTTGCCGCATCATTCTTCCCGGTACAAATCCAGTTTGATCTTCTTGTATTACGTTTGTAATAACTTTCTTAAGTTTATTGCTCAATATCATTGCAAAGATTTTGTAGTCTGCGTTTAAAAGAGAAATCGGCCTATAGTTTTTAATTTCTACCGGATCCGTTCCTTCTTTGTGTATTAATGATATCAATGCCTCTCTCCATGATATTGGGAGTAGAGCTGATTCCTGAATTCTTTCTAACAGCTTCTTATAAGGAATTAAGAGGAGATCTTCAAAGGATTTATATACTTCCACCGGTATACCATCTAATCCAGGCGCTTTGTTAGATTTCTGTTGTTTGATTGCCTCAGTTACCTCATGGATTGTGATGGGGCCCTCTAGTAAATCTTGCTGTTCTTTCGTTAATTGCTTCATATTAACGTTTTTTATGTATTCTTCTTGTCGTTGTTCTACAATTTCCTGTCTTTTATAGAGTTTTCTGTAGAAGCTTTTAACAATTTGCCCCATTTGGTCTTCTTGAATGATCTCTTCCCCTTCTTGATTTTTGAGTACTTTTATGATTTTTTTCTCTTTCTCTTTCTTAAGTTTATACGCTAACCACCTACTTGTTTTGTTTGCATTTTCAAAGTAATTTTGTTTGGACCATTTCAGTTTTCTTTCTAGTTCTTCTGTTAACCATAAATTGATACTATGCTGTGTAGCTTGGATTTTAAGTTTTATCTCTTCAGTACTGTTAATCTTTTGTTGCTTCTCGTTTTCCTTTAATTCTTTCACCAAATCATTGTACCGCTTCATACGTTCTCTATTTCTCTTCGCTGTATAGCTGATGGCCAGACCCCTAAAAAAAGCTTTAAAGGTGTCCCAAATATTCTGAAAACTTGTATCTTCTTCTGTATTCCGTTGAAAGAATTCCTTTATTTCCTTTTTAGCTTTTTCCAAGAAGGCTGTTTCTTTTAAAATTTGAAGATTCAAAGTCCACCGATTATTCCTTGGGGGGTGTTGTAAGGTCATCTGTACTGGATTATGGTCCGCAAACGTCTCAACATTTTCAGTGAGTTATCTACTACAACTCCAAAATCTCTCTCTTGGTCAGTCTCCACCAGTTCACACACCCATCAACTTGTATTTATAGTTAGGACTTTTGTCCCAATGTGTATTACTTTGCACTTGGCCACGTTGATCTCACTAGCCACACTGACACCCACTTGCCCACCCTTGACAGATCCTTTTGAAGTGCCTCACAATCCTCCCTGGTTCTCACCACCTTGAACAATTTAGTGTCATCCACAAATGTAGTTACTTCACTGCATATTTCCAATTCTAAATCATTAATGACAAGTTAAAAAGAATTACTAATTTATAATATCTGGAACTCACTTTAGTGTGACTTTTCTGAGAACAAAATGGAGCTTGTTCCCTCTAAGCTGCAGAGTCTTGTGAGCAAAAATTCTACTTTGTGAGCTAGTGGCATTAAAGTTGTGAGCTATTGCAAAAATTAGTGTGCTCTGGAGTCATCCTTCCTAAATTAAGACAAAAATGTGTGAGCTGGAGGCTAAAAATCTGTGAACTAGTTCACACTAAGTTTAGAGGGAACACTGGGCCCAGTACTGAGCCCTGTGGTACCCCACTGTTTTCCACCTTCCACTGTGAAAATTGCCCATTTATACTCACTCTCTTATTAATTAGCCAGTTTTTTAATCAGTGAGAGGACTTGTCCTTTATGACTGTTGAGCTTATTTAGGAGCCTTTGAGGAGGAGCTTTATCAAAAGCTTTCTGGAAGTCAAGGTAAACAACATCAATTGGGGTCCCCCTTGTCCTTATGTTTGTTCACCCCCTCAAAGAACTCTAACAGATTAAAATACATTCTTTTGTAATCACAGTTTGAAATTTATTTGTCAAAGTTCAAAAATTTAATAAAATTGAATTTTTTTTAAAAAAGGACTCTTAAGTCTTGTAAGCCAGACGTCACTCCCTTTTCTTTCATTAAGAGATTTATGCCTTCATGGGTGATGCTGGCATGTGTCCTACAGTTCATTTTCACTAACATAAAGACAATTAATTTATAATTTAATGAGTTGAAGACTTCATAACAGAACATGATAAGCAGTCAATTGTGCACAGATCATGCTGTGTCTACTGTTACTGCTGGAGCAATGACCCTTGTATTAATATAATGTTGCTTACTTGGAAATGAACTCCACTAACATTTTGTCGGACACAGCACTATGTGGGCCATTACGTAATAATTCAGGTTAGATAACTACATGGAGAGCTTGAGGAAGTAGATGATTATCAAATTGAGGAGTTAGGACAAATTTGAAGAGATGGTTTTGCAGAACTATCTATGCAAAAATAATTTTAAATTGCCAGTTCAGGGTGCTCTACAAGCTCCGCTTTGTTCTCAAAAGAATCACATTAAGGTGAGTTCCAGAGATTATAAATTAGAAATGTACAAGTGACTGACAACCTGACCCTGCTGCTTACTGAACTGCCATGACATGTCATGGTCAAGGCTGGTCGCAGATTACAGTTGGTTTCGCTGAAAGCCACAGCCCCATCTCACTGGTGTTTAGTCCCTTTACAGATCATCAGAGCCATAACAAGAGGGGGAACACCACCAAATTGTCACCTATGACTTTCAGTTTTTTGAGGGGTGAGGAACACTTGCTGTGCTAGGATGCTGCTTTAGCCAGTGTGTTATATATCCTTGTTTTAAACTGAAGTAGCCCCTTAGGACTGGGCTGCCAAATAACAGAATATCACCAGCGTTTTCTCCTCCATGATTATATTTTTAACACCACCACAGAGCGACATTTGAAATGTAGTTAGCTTATATTCTCTGGTTCTTAGTTGCTTGTAGCCATTATCAACATTAGACAGGTGATTGCTAGACTGGAGGAAGATTTATTTCTCTCTGGTGGGAAATATCTCACCTCTGGCTTCAGCTATGCTTCGGTTCAGATTTCTTCTACAAAGTGATAGTTTTGGACAGAAACCCTCAGGGATGACATACCCTATTAATCATTCAAGAATTGTGAGTGTATAGCTCTCTGCAAGCTACCAGCACTTTGAACATGAACCTTTAGCTATCATGGTAAAGTATCATATGCACTGACAATGTCCAAAGGCTTCCCCATCCACCTGTAGTTTGTACATGTATCAGTATCAAAGTCTGAAATTCCAGGAGCTGCCCATGGCCTGCGTGAACCAGTAATGTTCCTGCCAGCGATTGCCTTTTAATATTACATGTATCCTTAAAATACTTTTAATTCTTCATTTTCTAACAGAACCCTCGGATTGTGACTCTGTATATAGTTTATGCATGGTTATTTATTTATTTATTACGTTCGACTTATATTCCGCCCTCTCCGCAAGCGGACTCAGGGCGGCTCACAACATCATATCCACACGATTAAACCAATAAAACATATAAAACTATAATTTACATTTTTCAGTTTTTAAAAACATATTACAATTTTTAAAACCATTATATAGTGCTGGATCCATACATTATAGGCAGCATTAAATTTCCAAACAGTGATCACCGGCATTCTACGTGATGTCCGGTGGCAGCCGTCTTTCCGTCAAGCATCGAAGGCCTGCTTGAACAACTTGGTCTTACAGGCCCTGCGGAACACAGAGGAAGGATCTGGATTAACAATTGCATAGAATGAACCTTTTTCTGAGAACTATTGTAGAGAAGGACCTTTGCACTTGTTCCTGGGATACCTCTATAGTGCAAAGGATTGTTTCCTCTAACCGAATAAACTATTTAAGCTTATGGTAAACTTAAAACTGGGTGAATACTCTTGATAAGTGATTTTGTAGGTAGTAATGACAATGGTATAGAGTATTTTTTTAATAAGTTCCATAATTGTAAGTCATACCTTGATAGTTGTTGGTACCACATTGGCACTTATGTAGTTACATTTATCTACAATGTTCATTCCTTTGTTGTGTTTGTTTTGAAAACCAATAATCTGTTAATTTTAAAAAAAGATCAGAACTGTGGGATATCCTTACTTGACTTTATTTAGCATGGTCCTTTGCTGGGGGCAGGGAATATATATATATAGTGTAAAAATGAGACAGAAATCAGGCAATTACCCCTAAATAAACCTGCAGAAATACTTGTGGCTGTTACCTTTGTTCATGGATAAGCAGCCTTGAATATGCACACAGAATTATCTTTGCACTTTTATGCCAGGCTAAAAATAAAGCCTTCTTTCCACTGAGGTTCAAAGCCCAGTGCCTCTGCAGATCATCAGTTGGACACATTTCAAACTATCACCTGTTGCAAGCTGCCTGTTCTGTAAGCGAGTTATATAAGTAAGATTAATAAAGGCTTAAAGCTTGATCATGCAGTGTAGCTGGATCAGTTCAGACATTCTTAGAGGCAGTGAAAAAGGAGATTTATTGTGGCCCCAGCAATTTGCAAAAGAACACTAAGTTTTACATTTAAAGTGCTTTTCACATGGCTTAACACAGTTAAGTTAAACTTAGGTTGTGAGAGTACTGGTGTTCATAGTTCATCAGTAATCATCACATTTTTAAGACACAGTTCTGTTGGGTCTGCTAAGGAGTTGCTTCTTCTGGTCCCTTATGAGTCGACTCATTCATTTAGGTCATCTTCAGAGGTCTTGCTTCAGGTGCCATCCATGTAGCCATCTGAGGCTAGATGGATGGCAACCCAATAAAGGCCCTTCTTGGTTGTGGCACCAAACCTTTAGAACTCCCTCCCAAGGAGAGTTAAGAACATAAGAGAAGCCATGTTGGATCAGGCCAATGGCCCATCCAGTCCAACATTCTGTGTCACACAGTGGCCAAAAAAAAATTTATACACACACACACACACACTGTAGCTAATAGCCACTGATGGACCTCTGCTCCATATTTTTATCTAACTCCCTCTTGAAGCTGTCTATGCTTGTAGCCGCCACCACCTCCTGTGGCAGTGAATTCCACATGTTAATCACCCTTTGGTTGAAGAAGTACTTCCTTTTATCTGTTTTAACCTGACGGCTCAGCAATTGTCTGTCTCTTTCTGTTATTATCTCCTTCCGGTGGGTGAGGACTTTTTTGTTTTGTTTAGCATTGCCCCACTATGTTACTTGCTCTCTTTCCTGATTGTGTTGTTATGTGTGCTACTGTGTTTGTATGTTTTATTGAGTAATGTTTTATCTGTGTTAAAAGCTGTTTTAGTGCCTTGGTGTTTTAATGCTGAAATGTTTTAATGTTTTGCTGCCTTGGGGACCCTATTTTGGAGGGCAAGTGGCATACAAAAATGTTTTAAATGTTTACAAAATAAATAATAAAATTATATATGTGTGATAATATATTATATATCCTAAATATTAAGTAGATGCTAAAGTAAGATCTTTGATTTGATAAAGTCTGAAAAAATTGTCTGTAATTGCTTTTCCAATTAGAAAGAAATTAATTATTCTTTTGTTAAGGAAGAAATCTTTAGAGGTATGGCCATGATTTAAAAGCTTGTGAATGACAGTCTGAATTAAATCTGTCATGATGTAAAACTGACTTTAGTGCAGAGATGTCTTAACTAATGCTTAGAATGCTTATCCCAGATTTTCATAAATTGTGATGGGATTACTTTGCCCCACATTATCTCTTTTTTGATTAATCTTTTAAAAATTGTCTAAAGACATTTCAATATTGTGTTGCTTTCTTTGATACTAGGGTTGCCAGCTGGCCTGGAGAAAAATGTCCTGCTCCTATAATAAGAGGCTTAATTTGTGGAAATGGGCAGCTGAAGATGTTCATGGCATGAAGGTAAATAACATCACATGGTAAATAACATCCCACTAAGCCTCTGTTAAAAGGACAGGACATTTTTTTCCCTCCAGGCAACCCTATTTGATACCATGAGTAGTTTGGGGTTTTTTTTTTGAGGGGGCGGGGTGTTAAATCAAGATTTCAGATATACCACCTGGGCAGATTCAGATGCCAACAGTACATCTGGGAGGGCCAACCAAGCATCCATTATACTTCCATTTTTGTAATGTTTGAAAAACTTTCTATAAGGTTATATTTAGTATTTCCAGTTCAGGATACGGATAAATATTGAAATCATACAGTTGCATTAAACAGAAATGCTTGATCAGTAAACATATTGGTATTTGTAATTTAGGAGACATTATGTACATGAGCTTTTAAAATGCTTTTGGACACATCTGTCACCAGATGCTTATGAGTAAACTTTGCAGTCTATGGATAAAAATACAGATCATTAGTGCTGTCCTAAGTAAGCAGAGTTAACACTATTTTAAAGCTTATAAAAGTGTAACTTTAGGATGGCGCTATAAGGAACAGGCATCAGTGATTAGGGATAAGTGGACAGTTTTCACGGAGAGAACTAAGCAGTGGGAAGCCACAGTGTTCTTTATTGGGATGAGTACTCTTGAACTTACTCATAAGCAGTCTGAAGTCAGGAATGATACCAGATTATTCGAGAGGATACACAAAAGTGATGTGTTATTAAGCTCTGAAGTGATCTGCATATATTTTGGGTTTGATCCAACGGGGCTGCTCATGGCATATCTTAGTGAAGCAATTTCCTTCCCTTCTTTGCGTAATGAAAAAAAAATGCAGGGAACTGAATTATCACAATGTCCCTGATTCAAATTATTTCCTGACGGATGTACAGCATGCTGCACTTCCATTGCTTTTTTGTCAGCATCCATGCACATTGGCATTTGTGTCACAATATGATATTTCAAGGGAGAAATATGATCTTAGCAAATACCATGGCAAGCTTTAGCTCCTGAGTGTTCTGAGAGCTGTCAGAGCTGGCATCACAGCCTGCTTCTCAGCCTGAGAGCTCTTTTGGTGATGGGATATTATTATGCGTGACAGTGTTGTTGTGTGCATGGCGAGTGTCATGTGTAATGGTGGAAAGCCACTGGAGAATGGCAGAAAAACTGACAGCAAATGCCTCTTCAGTTCACACCCAGAAACTATGTGGACAGATATGGACCATTTTTCCTTCCCTATCCTCATTTCTCAGTGTTCGAGACCAGTCTGTATGTGACACCTTCCCTTGCAAAACATCTCATGTTCCGGCACCTCCAGCACATACAGAATGTTAGAAGTACATGTCATACCACTGAGAAGCAGTTGTCTGCATGAGTGGCCATAAATACCCTAACAGAACCGTAGCACTCAGAACTCTAAAATAAATTGCTGGCATGTAGTGAGAAATTAATTAATTATGTGTTTCCATTAGCCTCATGCTCCTGCCACACAGAAAAGGCTGCCTATTATGTCTCTGAATAACTGTGCCTCTTGCCTCCTTCTAATCAGCTTCTATTTGGAGCAAATATTTCTGTGATTGAATCTTTCCTGGTATATAAGTTGCTATGCATGTGACAGACAGAATGCATGAAGAGTTCTACTGGTTTTGTCTTTCTGTGTGTCTCCTACCTGTTCAGGCAGTTGTATAGCCATTCCTTTAACCAGTTGGAACACACCTGGCCAGGGTACAATTTAGAAATCACAGTCGCAGAAGTGCTTAACCATGCAATCCTAAGCAGAGTTACACTCTACTAAGTCTGTTGAATTCAGTAGATTTAGAAGAATGTAACTCAGTTTAGGACTGCGCTACAAATGTTACTCTGTATGAAGCCTGTTGACTTGAATGCGTCTTGTGTACCCGCCTTTCCTAGAACTATGCCCAGAAGATCTAGAATACAATATTAAACAATTCAGATTTTGCAGCCAGAAAATGTCTCTTGATAGAAAGTAGTATGAAAATTGGGAATATTTACTTAGTTTGCTTCCTCATACTGCACCCAGATTACGGAATTTGTGGTTGGGGGAGGGACAGCAGGGAGAAAATTAAAATTCCTTTAAACCTTGGAAAGCAGAGATGAAGAATTGTCCTCTAACTTCTAGAATCATAACTCTTTCCCCATTCTAAGCCTCATTAGACATGCCATGAGCATTTTCTTTGCAATCATAGGTGCTAGGAATTTCTTGCTGTTGAAAGTTAGTGAGGTAATGAATTCTGTTAAAGTGATTTGAGCCTATCAGAGATTATGGCCAATGCACATTTATTTTTAAGTAATAAATTTTCTGAAAGCAACACAAGGTCTCTGAGTTTCTCCACCTTTTACCAGAAGCAGGGAGTAGGGATGGGCACAAACTGAAAAACAAACTGTGGTTTGAGCACAAACTAAGCTGGTTCATGAACCATTTCAAACCAGTTTATTTAGTTGTGTCATTCCTAAACCCAAAAATTAATCAACTTTTCACCACGGAGGCTTGGGTGGTTCATTTTTGCAGCTCATTTCCCAGAGAGTATGGTGCCAATTCAGTCAATTCCTATGCAACATTGAGGGGGGGGGGGGGATGGACTTGTGGAGAGCTATAGAAACACCCAACTCAGTTGTCCATAGCTTGATTGGCAGTTCTGGGAGCTAATTACAGAGCTCCCATTCTGCTTTATGGAAGCAGGTATTAGCTGCTTTGTAGCATGAAGGGAGAAGAGTTAGTTGTCATGACAGCGGAAGAATTGTTTGCTGTGTGGCTGATTTAGAGGGACATTGAAGGACTCCTTTTCCCCCAATACAGTGGGACAGTTTTTTAAACACCTCTCCTGACTGGGAAGGTGTTATTTGCTGTGGTTTCAGGGACCAAACCTGAAGCTAGAGCTGAAGCTGAACTTTTCTGGGGACACCTGCTTTGGGGGCTATAACTTGAACATCCCAAATCCAGTCTTCATCAAACTTGGAGGGTGGGTGTAGGAGAAGCTGCTGAAGACTCCTGTTGCATTTGGCATCTCTAACTCATAAAGGGGGTGTTCTACTACCTCCCAAACCAAATGAACCATTAACTGGATTGGGAAAATGGCGAATCGTGTAAGTTTGTGCTTCATTTGGTTCATGCAATCAGATGAACCATGAACCAAAATGAACCACCATAGCAGGGAGGGTTTAGAAAAAAGCATACCCCTGTCTTGAACAAGCACATCTGTCCAATCTTATCTTTCATATGTTAGTGGCAACAGAGTTCTATGGGCCTATTTCCTTCTTCTGGAAGCCCTCAAAAGTATAGTTGCCAAAGCTTGCTTTCTCCATTTCAGTATAATTTATAAAAATAAAAAATCTTGGTTACCCCCCCCCCTCCCCGCCTCTTGAAGTGGTAGTTTGTACATGTGATTTTTCTGAGTAATACCCTCAGTGAATTCTGGGGGGAATTCATAAGTGTCATAAGGAAACATTATGAGAAGATTGATGCAAGCAGTTTTAGCCGTAGGTAGGGTTATTTGATTTCAAAATCAGAACATGAGGGAGATTGCTGTCAACAGCCTTACAGTAATCCGGCAAGGCAAAAACAAAATAAAGTAATTATATCTACTGGGAGGGAAATTATTTAATTCTTTGTGACATGAGGGTGAGGAAGAAGTATTTAAGTTGTAAAAAATTAATAGATCCAAGCACACAAGTTTCTAACTTGATTTGTGCCCAGTGATTTTCCTGCACAGTGTGAGGTGAAACTGAAACCAAAGGTATGATCCATTCTGTGTCCTAGTCTACAGGGCTTGCATAGTAGCACGACATCTGTATTTTGCCATCTTTTTGTCTCTAAAAGACTAATAATAGCAGCATGGGATGGTTAGCTGGCAAAACTTTGGAGGGTGAAAGGGGTAAACCTCATCTCCCTTCCCCAAACTATGACACCACACAGCTATAATTTATCTTGAAAAAATTCTGGGAAGGTCCAGTCGCTGATCTCACAGTACATTGTTTTTGCTGTGACCCTAAGGAAAGGGAAAGGCTGGGGGGGGCGGGATATGATAAAGGATCATAAAGTTATTAGGAGTGTGGAAACAGTGATTTACACTTTAATGTCTGATTCTGATGGCTGCTAATGGAGCTATTAATGTAGAAGTCTTAAAAATAACTACAAATTCATGGTGGGTAAGTCTAATAATGGTTCTTAACTGTAATAACTACAAATTTAAGCTCCATGTTAAGAGGCAAAATACCTTCCAAGTACCAGATGATGGAGATGGACAAGAGAGAGGTTAATGCCATTATATCTTGTTTGGGCTTCGCAGAATAATCTCTCTGGTTACTGTTAGAGGCAGAACACTGAACTAGATGATCATTGGATCTGTTCTAACAAGGCTGTGCTTACAGAAGCAAGGAAAAAGAAAATCCCACGTGCACTAGATTTTTTTTATAATTTTGAAATAAGTACCTTCCAAGAGCCAAAACTGACTTATAACTGACATTCCAAGCATAAAATCTTCCAAGGTAATGTTTGTACAGAACCCTGAAGTTCCACAGGAAAATGAAAAATAAGACTGTAGATGTATTTTTAAAACTTCAGAATTTAGTCATTGGGCACAAATGTTGCACTATGATTGCTTCCAAATGGAGATTTTGTTCTCGTTTGGCATCCAAACTGGAGCAGTTGTGTGGTTGACAAGTCCCAGTAAAGTCCCCCCTCCCCCAATGTCTAGCAACTGTCAGTCTCCATGCAGCACAGTGCCCCTCTCCCAGCTTGCTTGACCCTCTGAGGGGTTTCCTCACTCATTTATCATTTGATATGCTGCTATCAACTCTCCATTCTAGAAGTTACCTGCCAAGAGTGCCAGTGCTCTCACCTTCCTTTCCTGCATTTCTGATTTTAAGTTCTGCCTAGTTCCTGCATCTCTTGCTACCCAGTGACTGATTGCCATGGAGACAACTGAGAGCACTTGCATGCTCCCAAGCAAATAGCGATTTAGGAACTGACCACTTCCTTTCCTCTGGGGCCCATTTTCACTAGTGTGTTTGAATGGCGGAGGTCTCTGTGGTCAGAGAACTACTAGCATTCTAAACTGCAAAAATTTATTAAAAGTAAAAAGTCCACAAGTGCAACAGAAAGAGCAAAGAATACAAAAGAGCGCTGTAAACATGTAGGTCCCCTGATTTCACTCTATACATTTCCAAGTTTATGTTATTCTAAGGCAGACTCTTTAACTTGGAAGTTACAGAGTTCTGAAAGTTACCATTACCTTGGAACCTTTCTTCAGACAGACACCCTGTTATCTGCTTGATGTGGCAATGGCAGCCATCAAGATTGAACTCAGATGTAAGAACTTCTTCTTCCAGATGTATTCAGCTAAAATGGACCTGAAAGAATGGTCCCCTCTCATTCTGTACCACTCCCTTGTGGGTTCAAGAATCCTTTCCTGAAATCTCCAGGTTAGACACATTGTAGCCCCCCCATACCAACAAGTAAGTCTCTGTTCCTTCTAGGTGTCAGATTCCAGTGAAGGTATGAACTGACCATTTCATTATCTCTGACCTAGATGACCATTAGGATTTCCAAGTATGATGGTTGGTATTTGGGTGAGAGCAGTGACTTCCCCTTTCCTTGCCTGACTTCTTCCATAAGAGAGAAAACTTTAAAAATTGAATATAGGGCTTTGGTAATTAGTGTTATTTTCCTGTCAAAAAACTGAAAAGGTGGGGGATACTTTACTCCTGTTCCTCATGTGTTCTTGAGAGATTATTCAACATTTTAAATGTTTAGTCATAATTACTAAACTTTTTTTTTTGTTTTTTAAAAAAGTGTTTACATCCTCAAATCTAATTTGACTGGTAAGTGTAGGCATTAGATCTCTATGGCATTCACTCCACATTATTGCTAATTTTGAGTAGCTGTTATTCATAACCATATAATGCTAAAAATGCCATTACGACACCCCAGTGGATTACAGTTAGAGATTTGCCTCCACTTTTGGTGATGCCTATGATTAATCAGATTTCACAGTGTGCCTCAGAAAGCAGACTTTTGGGGCGCCATTAAAAAGAAGCAAATCAATTATGTTATTATTAATTATGTACTTCTACAAGAGGGCAGCCTTTGGCTTTACTGACGTACATACCAAAATATTTTTGGCTGTTTCTGATCTCTGTTCAGATCTTAGAGATGTATTTGCAGTTACCTGGAAGTAAGTGCTGCAGTTACTTTTTGATACGACAACTAAAGCCCTTAGAATTGCGTTTGGGACAAGGATGAAGGAGGCTCCTTTCTCATTGCTGCCTTTTTCTAGTTAGCTGATAAGAGGATCAACTTCTTGATTCTGCATGAAAGTGTAGCTTTGAGTGAGAGAAAGTGTAGCTTTGAGTGAGAGAAAGGGCCTCCCACAGTGTGGACACAGTAAAAATGTTTCATTGAAATGGACTTGTCTGCCCTGAGACTGCTTGGCATGTGAGTTGCTTAAATAGTGAGATTTTCCAGCAAGATCAGGGGTGAAAAACTCAAAACTTTGACTCATTGCTGAACATTTAACCTTTCGTCATTCAGGAAGCCCTTTTTCTTAATACCACAAGTACTCCACTGTGTGTTAAACCTATATGTAGTCTTTAGTAAGTGTACACATTATTCTCTTCCCACAAGAGTCCTTTTAAAAAGCATCTCCTGGTTGAAAGGAAGGTCATAGCTGTTAGTTCCCAGGCAGACCATTAATTTTGTGCCATCAGTTTTGACAGCACCTCAAAGGTACCTGCCCTTTTAAAGGAATCAAAAGTCAGCACTGTTTTTGAGCTGACCTAGGCTGGACTTCTGTAATGAGTAGGTGCTTCAAAATCACTTGTTTTGAAACAATTTTGTCTATTCTGGCATATCCGCTCCTGTAGAATGAGAGACATTGATTTTGTGAGATGATGCCTTCAGTAGAATCTTTTAGTGGATGTGCTCTCAAAGTATTGAGCCTTCTTGAGCCAGAAATGACTGAAAACTATGGGCAGCTTTTCACTAAAAATCCCAACCATTTTAAGTCACATTATCCCAATAAACTTTTAGGAACTATAGCTCTGTGAACATGTTAAGGGACCCTTTATAATTGAATTCTTGACTTTCTCACAAAACTATGATCTCTTTAGGAGAAATCCTTACAGTTAAACCAGATAATGTTTGTAGTGAATTTTTTTCTGCTCAAAAATAGCTACATATGTAGTAATAGAATATAACGCAGGTATTCCTTTATATTTTTGTTTCTCTGAGCACTTAACACAAACACATATAATTTCAGTGTACAAACACATATATCACATTCCTTCCTCCCTGCATCCTTCACTATTTATGTAATTTATTTATACCCCACCTCTCAGGTAGCTTGGCTCCAAAACAGCTTACAATTCGAATCTATTATATATTAAAGACAGTTGCCAAGATGCCCAGTTCCATTTTTTTTTTACACTACTATGGTGGAAATGTGCCTGCTCTAGTCTGCAAACCCTATTCTGCTCTGCCCTCATAGGTTATTCTACAACCTGGAGAGGCTTTTCTTTCTCTGTGTCCAGTAACTGGCCACCACCACCTGACCTTTTGCTGAAATTACCTGTTGGGAGAATCAGAACTCCCATCTTCCCTTCCAAGTTCCAAGGCCTTGCTTCTGGGTCTTCCAAGGCCCAGCACTTGGTTACCACGGGGGCAACTTACTGCCTTCCACACCCCAGGAGGCATAGCCACTTGCCAACTGCTTGCTTTCCCCCTGGCACTCCCTTTAAAATAACGGCCCAATAAAGTGGAGGTCTATGTGGTACAGAGAACCACTGCTGGCAACAAAAGTTATCAAGTATTTATTAAAAAGAAAATGTTTCCAAGCATACTTTTAACACAGCACCAGACTGAGCAAGGGACCCAACAGAAACTGGCAAAACACAAATCCTCTGCCCCACTCTCTATACATGCCCTATCAGATGTTAAAATATAAGATAGGCCCCTTTAGCAGGAACAGCTCCCTACAAAGTACCTATTACCTTGAAGTTTCCTCCAACTCTTTAGGCCAGCAGATGGTCAAAAGTGGCTGCCTTCCCAGAGGAAAGGTCTTCATCCTCTTATGGTCTCTGTATCCCAGGAAAAGAGAGCTTCTTCCTGTTGCAAGGAGATTTTATCATATCTATTTCTCCACCCACTGATGCAGCCAGGCCAAGGCAGCATTTCCTGGACATTTCTAGAATTCTCCTTCTTGAAGACTTTTTAGCCTTAAACCCTCCAAGACTCTGTTCCCTGCTTGGAGAAGGGGAAGAGCTTGACAGACTCATTATCTCTCCTGCTAGATCTATTAGCATTTGAATGAAAATGAGCTGAGGTAATCTGGAAAACCATTGCACAGATTCCTCTCCCATACCTGTTCTCTGCCCAGAGCAAGGGAAAACTTTTAAAAATCACAATGGAGGCTTTTGCTCAGTGCCAGCCTATCAGGAGTTAAATGCATTTCTTCACAACTACAAAGGAAGTATCACCAAATACTGCTACATCTATTAGGGTCTAGCAGAACATTGAGTAGCTGAGCCTTGTCAGTTGCAGGAGTTGATGTGTGGGAGGAAATTTTCCCAGATGTTAATCCTCCACTCAAACCCCACCTTCCAACTGTTGGTACCTTTAGGTGATCCTACACAGTGATAAACACTTTCCAATAACCTTCCTTGAGAGATCAACAGTAGGGGGCTGCTGTTAATGCCTGGCCGCAACAGTGGAATTGAGAATGCCTCCTGGAGACAGAGAAACTGGGGTATTAGTGGGCAGAAATACTCTTATCTCTTCTTTTCTTCTTTTCCAGGATCATTCCTACACTAGAGCACTCTTCATCACAGATCTCTCCAAGCAATTTGTCCAGCTCTGATAGCTTCGAAGTCACCAGGACATACTCCCAACGAGTAAGCCGTTATGATCTGGATGAAATAGATGCTTGCTGGCTGGGACTCTTCAACATGGAGCTTAAGGAAATGGGTAGGTGATCATGGTTCCTTTGTTCATCATTTGGGTTGCATACACATAGGCTTATGCTACGTCCTGAGATGTGATTACTATAATGTGTTCAACATGGGGCTGCCCTTGAAGACAACAATGGCAGTGGCTGGCAGATGGCTCAAAGTCTGGCAGCTCATCTGTTGTATGGAAGAAGCAGCTTTGCACCTATTGCTCCCATCTTAAAATATTTTCTAGTCACTGTCTGTTTGTTTCCAGATTGAGTTCAAATTGCTTGTCTTCCTCCGGCATGCTTCTGAGAATTGTAAGGCAACTCCATTTATCCCAGCAGCATATGTTCTGTGTTCCCTCTCTTGCATACCCATGAGCCTTTCCACTAATTAGTCTTGGACTTTTACAGTAAAAACCACTATATTGTGGAACAAAATCTAGTGGCACCCTAAAGACTAACGAAGTTTCATTCAAGGTATGACCTATTGTGTGTACACGCACTTCCTCAGATGCATGTTGTGGAACAATGTTAGGAAGGCACCCAGCCTTTTGTTCTTCAAGAAGCTGTGCGACCCTGAGTTGTTGAAGGGAACGTTTGGGGTTTGATTAGTAGCAATGATGCACTGTTTCTCTTTTTTTGTGGCTGGCTTTTGTGTGTTTATTAGCTGGATATATTGTAATCAGTATTAATTAATTCAATGCACCAAAGCCAATACCCATGCTCAGCCTCTACTCCCCCTCCAATTTCTAGGGAAGATTTGGCTTAGGCAGATGCCATTTTGCACACGCAGAAAAAGTGTTCATGTCATAACATAATTTCCTTAGGTCTGCTTCCTGTATTTCTCCTTTCAAGATGAAAAAAATTATGGGAAATTCCTGTACAGAAGTGCCTCCAGTATCTTGTTTGTCAATACTGATTCCAACAATTACCATATTGTAGTAAGAACTGCAATCTGAAAAGAGCAACTAAGGGGGAAAAAAATCACTGTAGTAGTCCAGAACCAGAGTTATTGCTGAATTAAACTGAAAAAAAAAAATGAGAGAAAAAGAGACATTTTGTAGAACTACCTTCAATTGATTAGAAACTGCTGGCCTTCAAAATGTATAGCATTCCTTTTAACTCTGCTTTGGTTTTGCCAGTCCCTGGTTTCTCTTCTTGTACGTTGTTGAAAAACTAGAGAGGGGTGTGTGCTTAAAAACCACTGGGGAAAAAGAGCACACAAATTTACAACTTCATATGGAAAGGGGAGAAATACCTTTTATATCCTTAAGCTCATTCCTCTGACTGCACAGAATTGCTCTACATAGTACAATTTCAAATGCCTTTGTTTTATAGGCATTCAGAAATGGGATTTTAACTGTGATTGAATGTCTCCCAATAGTAAACTGGTATTCCTGGGCTTTTTTAAAAAAAATGTTTTAAAAAACCATCTTTCCTCAGAAAAGCTTGCAGTGGCTGCCTTAAGATGTTGTGACAAGCAATAGTCACACTTTTGTGAGGTACAAACACAGTTTGTTGCTGTGCTCTTTTGCACTCCTTGCCCCTCTTATTAGCCTTCCTGCCTGCAGTTTGGTGTACAACGTCCTTGTTTGATCAAGGTCCAGTTCAGTGTGATGTCCACACACTATGTATGGAGTAAGTAAACTCGAATTTACCAAGGCACCTGCATTCAGACATCAATACGGAATTAATGCTTTGAAGTTTAACATCAAGCTCCATGCCCAAAGGAAGGTGGGAGAGGAAAAAGAGGAGCAAGCAGTCATCACAAGGAATTGCACTTGCTCCAGAGTTTCATTGCAGCGTATGATGTCTGAATGAAGCCAACATAAATAAAGTGTATAATGAATTAATCACTAACAAAAGGGAAAAAAGGAACACTTCTCTTGTCATCACCACATACCTGTGACAGGCTACTGAACTCAGGAAAAATATGCTAGGTAAAGAGCTGTCAGCTGATAATGGGATGAACATTTAACTGTGTTGGATGGTTTTATTGGTTGCTACTGCTACTTTGTGTGATAATAAAGCAAGTTAGTCCGAGGTAATTTGGATCAAACACAGAGCAACATTCACATAAAGAACCTTATAGACAACACAAGACCTTTTTTCTTTATGACAGAAGCTGGACCACTGATCTTCATTTATGTTTTTCTTAAGATTTCATGCTGTATAATGTGATCACTGTGCAATGTACAGAAATTCTAAAACTGACTACAGAGGCTTCAAAGACTTGGGGAGAAAAGTCCCCTTTATATATAAACACATGCAACTCTTTCTGTTTCACACTAACCATCCTCTTTCTCTGTCTTTCTAGCTCATGCATATTTCAGAAAAATACCTTAAAACAGAACTAATTTCAAATGATTCTCCAAAATAGTATGAACACATCTGAGTATCCCTTTTTAACTTAAGTGATATAGTATTCCTTGTCTACCTTCGGAAGTATGATTGGGCTCAGGGCTCCCAGCACCGGCCCTATTGCTGTGAAAATGGGAGGTGGCCCACCTTCCTGTGCCAGATCAGAAACAGATTTGTTCTGCTGCTTTGTTGTTGTTTTTGTTGTTCAGTCGCACAGTCACGTCCGACTCTTCACGACCCCATGGACAAAGTCACGCCAGGCCCTCCTGTTTTCCACCATCCTCCGAAGTCTGCTCAAATTGGTGTTTGTTACCTCAGTAATGCTGTCCAGCAATCTCATCTTTTGCCATCCCCTTCTTCTTTTGCCTTCTGTCTTTCCCAGCATCAGGATCTTCTCCAGAGAGTGCTCCTTTCTCATTTGGTAGCCAAAGTATTTGAGTTTCTACTTCAGGATCTGACTTTCCAGGGAACAGTCTGGGTTGATTTCCCTTAGGACTTACTGATTCGATCTTCTTGCAGTCCAAGGGACTCTCAAGAGTCTTCTCCAGCACCACATCTCAAAAGCATCTGTTCTTCTGTGCGCGGCCTTCCTTATGGTCCAGCTCTCACAGCCATACATTACTACTGGGAGCACCATTGCTTGGCTATACGGACTTTTGTTGGCAAGGTGATGTCTCTACTTTTTATTGTACTGCCCAGGTTTGCCATAGCTGTCCTCCCAAGGAGCAAACGTCTTTTAATTTCATGACTACAGTCGCCATCTGCAGTGATTTTGGATCCCAGAAATGTGAAGTCTGTCACTACTTCCATGTCTTTCCCTTCTATTTACCAAGGTGTGATGGGGCCGGAAGCCATGATCTTAGTTTTTTTGATGTTGAGTTTCAAGCCTACTTTTGTGCTCTCCTCTTTCACCCTCAACAAGATGTTCTTTAGTTCCTCCTCACTTTCTGCCATTAGAGTAGTGTCATCTGCATATCTGTTGATGTTTTTCCTGGCAATCTTAATTCCGGCTTGTGTTTCATCCAGGCCAGCATTCCACATGATGTACTTTGCATATAAATTAAATAACCAGGGTGACAATATGCATCCTTGTTGAACTTCTTTTTCTATTCTAAACCAATCAGTTGTTCCATATCCCATTCTGACAGTTGCTTCTTGACCCTTCTACAGGTTTCTCAGGAGATATGTGAGGTGGGCTGGTACTCCCATCTCTTTAAGGACTTGCCACAGTTTGTTGTGATCCACACAATCAAAGGCTTTAGTGTAGTCAATGAAGCAGAAATAGACATTTTTCTGATACTCCCGTGCTTTCTCCATAATCCAGCAAATGTTGGCAATTTGATCTTTAGTTCCTCTACCTCTCCAAAACCCAGCTTGAACTTCTGGTAGTTCTCAGTCTACATACTGCTGAAGTCTAGCTTGTAGGACCTTTAACATGACTTTGCTGGCATGTGAAATGAGTGCAATGGTGCGATAGTTTGAACATTCCTTGGCATTACCCTTCATTGGGATTGGAATATAAACTGATCTTTTCCAATCCTGTGGCCACTGTTGCGTTTTCCAGATTTGTTGACATAATGTGTGAATCACTTTAACAGCATCATCTTTTATGACTTTGAATAGCTCAACTGGGATACCATCATCTCCGCTCATTTTGTTGTTGGTAATGCTTTCTAAGGCCCATTTGACTTCACACTACAGAATGTCTGGCTCAAAATCAGTGATTCACTGTCATGGTTGTCAAGGACATTGAGATCCTTCTTGTATAATTCTTCTGTGTATTCTTGCCACCTCTTCCTGATCTCTTCTGCTTCTGTTAGGCAAGAGGCTAAAAAGGTAGACAGGAGAGAAGAAGGCGCTAATCTGAGCAGGCTTCAAGCACTGGTATGAATCTTGAACACAAGAATTTGAGCAGCCAGTAGATCCACAAGGTAAGGGTATAAGCACAATTAGAGCACACTGAGTACCTACTGGCAGAGTCTAAAGCAGCATTCCAAGTGGAGATCCAGAGGAGAAGAGAATCAGACAAGAGGGCACATAATGTGTGTTAACAGGGAGATTCTGTAGTACCATAAAGGAGTGATACTAGTAGAAAAGTACACTTTGGGGTAGATTCTGGCTTCAGGGTGTTAGCCTTGAATGAAAATAAAAGTTTCTCTTTTCTCAGCCAAACAGAAAGGGGAAGGGAGGGAAAGAAAATTCCCAGATCCTAGGAATATCTCTCAATAAGGGAAAGAGGGGGAGTTTCAGGACAGAGAGAAGATGTTTTGCAGGAAGCCTTGGCTACCTCATTGAGATAATATTTTCAGCAGGATGTTTTGGCAGGCCTGTTTTGGGTCAGTGTGAATATATAATTTTTAGTTGAGAATGCTAATGTGAATCTAGGTCTTTGCCAGATGGAATATTAATACAGCAGGATTTTATCTATCAGAGTGTTCCTTTATTGGAAGTCTGAGGACTGGACAGTGCTAGAAATGGTAGTTCTTTATATAAGAGAATGAGAAAGATGGAACTGTCCAACTTCGCCCGCCTGCTATCGTTGCCGGTTTTTCACAATACCCTCAAGTCCTTTTGAGAAAGGCAAACTGCAAGGGTAGTCAGATAGATAACAGGGCATAATGGCTGGCTCGAAAGTTGGCAACCCTACTGCTGGACTCACAGATGGTGCCATGACAGCTTCTGTTGAGATGTTGTCTGCTTGGTGCTGCACATGTAGCAGGATAGGATCTAGCAGCCTGTTTTCCTTTAACATTTCCCAAGCACCCCTACTGCCAGTATCTTGGGTAAGGTTATAGAGCGGGCGGTGGCAATTCAGCTACAGGGATTCCTGGAGGACACTTCCGCACTGGATCCATTCCAGTCCGGCTTTCGACCAGGTCGCGGGATGGAGGCAGTTCTGGTCACTCTCATGGATGACCTCCTGCGACATCTGGATCGGGGCGGCTCAGCAGTGCTGTTATTATTAGACCTGTCAGCCACTTTTGATATGGTTGATCATAAGCTACTGACTAGCCGCCTTGCCGACGTGGGGATTCAGGGGTCCACCTTACAGTGGTTGACCTCCTTTCTCCAAGATCAGGGACAAAGGGTGGTGATAGGGGAGGAATCATCCCAGAGGCACTCACTCATATGTGGTGTGCCTCAGGGTGCGGTTCTGTCCCCGATGTTATTTAACATCTATATGTGCCTTCTTGCCCAGATTTTCAGGAGATATGGACTGGGTTATCACCAATACACAGATGACACCCAGCTCTTTCTATTGCTGGGCGGCCAGTCCGACTGTACCCCGGAAAATCTGGACCTGGCTCTTCAAGCTGTAGCATCTTGGCTCAGGCTGAGTTGGCTGAAGCTGAATCCGACAAAGATGGAAGTTCTCTATCTGAGCCGGGGTGGTCCAAGGGGAGGTGTTCATCTGCCGGCTCTTGACGGGGTACCATTGATACCGGCCCCTAAGGTCAAGAGCTTGGGCATGCTCCTTGAATCCTCCCTTACAGTGGAGGCCCAGGTAGCAGCCACTATTAGATCTGCCTTTTTTCATCTTTAGCGGGTGCGGCAGTTGGCTCCTTTCCTGGAGCGCAGCGACTTAGCAATGGTGATCCATGCTACGGTCACCTCAAGAATAGATCACTGTAATGCTCTCTACATGGGGCTACCCTTGACGCTGACTCAAAAACTACAGCTAGTGCAGAACGCTGCGGCATGGCTGTTAATGAGGCTTCCCCGATGGGAGCACATTCAGCCAGTGCTGAAAAGCTGCACTGGCTACCTATTGTGTTCCGAGTCCGTTTCAAGGTGTTGGTATTGACCTTTAAAGCCCTTTATGGTCAGGGACCTGTCTATCTGCGGGACCGCCTTTCGCCATATATTCCCCAGAGAGCACTGCGTTCAGGGGCAAAAAATCTGTTGTCCATCCCTGGACCAAAGGAGGCCAGGTTGCGTTTGACACGAGCCAGGGCCTTCTCAATGGCAGCACCAGAATTATGGTATGCTCTCTCGGAGGCCATAAGGGCCCTGCAGGACCTTCCTACATTCCGCAGGGCCTGTAAGACCAAGTTGTTTCGACAGGCCTTTGACGTTTAAACTGAGAGAGAGCTGCCACCTGACATCAGTAGAGTACTTGGTGATCACCATCTGAAAAGCAGAACTGCCAATATAGTAATGATACAGCACCATGAAATAGTTTTTAAATGTTTTTAATTGTATTAATGTTTTATAGATTTTATTGACTTATTGTTCTTAAATTGTGTAATTGAATGTTGTAAGCCGCCCTGAGTCCGCTTGCGGAGAGGGCTGGATAGAAGTTTAACGTAATAAATAAATAATAAATACCTTGGCATTTGACCCTGTATATTGCAAGGGTATGGCTTTTCAAGTTATAGTCCATTTTAATAGTGTTAATTGGTTATTGAATGTAGTTGGAAGCAGATTATGCTATTAATCATCACTCTGGGATGAATTAGGTATATAAAACTGTACTCGAGAAATTATGTTCACAAGAACACTTATTTCTTTCTTTAATTTCTTTCTTTAATGCCTAATTAATCTGAATTTGGATTATAATGCATCCAAATTCAGATTAATTAGGCATTAAAGAATGTGAGTATATTATTTTCTTCCTCCTCTGTGATGTACTGTAAGAGGAAGTAAATATTAGGAAATGGGCTACCAGATAAAGATGTGGATTTAACCATAGAATCCAGACTCTGAAAGCACAAATACCAGCCCTAGAACTTAGTGCAGGGGCGTCAAATGTCTGGCCTATGGGACAGAACCAGCCTGTTAGGGCTGTAATCAGCCTGCAGGGCTCTTTTCTCCTCTGCCTGTCCTCACCCTTTGAAGCTCTGATGCTGGTGAAGTTCCTTGCTCTTTCTGTCTTTGCTGGTTGCAGCAGGAAGCAAAGCTGCAAGGAAAACATGGAATGGATTTTCAGTTAAGGTTTCTGTGCTCAGTTAGATAGGGTCCAGAGACCTTACTGGAAAATCCATTCCATGTTTTCCTTGCAACTTTATCTGTGCTGCAATGCATTTCAAAGGAGTGGAGATCAGTTTCACTTTCAGCATTCCTATAGCCAGCTGAAGCTTATGCTTCCTGGAGTTGTGTACTTGCAAATAAAGGGTTGCTGTTTTGAGCCAACTTGTCTCTGCTGGATTGACCTGACCTAATACTCTAACCTGGGAAACCACAGCCAAAGGGGGATTTACACTGGAGAGCCATTGCCAATCTGAGTAGACCCTGGGGTGGGGTGGGGGAAGAGAAAAGCTTGTAATGCCATTTCATTGTTTTCCCAGGCTCAGAACATTATTAGTTTCAGCTGTGATCCTTGTGCTTTTTCTTGATGTTTTATTTCAAAAATTGCATTGCAAAATCCCACTATTCCCCCACCTTTCCATTTTAAACAAAATATTGCAAGAGTTTTAAGCATGCTTGTATTTTAAGTTAAAAGCAATGTCTTTAATTGTGTTTGTGTTGTTTATAAAGTTTATACCTCTGCTACCTCACATTACATTTTATGTAATGTCTTGACCCCAGTTCGTTTCGATCCCAGTTCATTTTGACCCCAAGTGTCTCGACCCACACATGTCTTGACCCCACAAAGTCCCATTCGTGTCAGATCTGATCCTCCTAACAAATGAGTTTGACACTCCTGACTTAGGGGAGAAAGGCTCTCAAAATGGACAACTGACTAAAGAAACTTTTAGGCTGATAGATGCACAAATAAACCACATCAGTGCTGAAGAGGGGAAAACCCAAAAACCCTGTGTGGTTTGCTTGATGGCAATAAAATAACTGGGGCACAGATTCAGCAGATTTATAGTGGGTGTCTACATAGTTTCTAATACAGGAAACCATTAAGTAGGCTGGGTAGATGCAGCTTGCTTTAAAAAGCCACTTTTACCCTAAATGCATCATTGATTGGTAAGAGGAGCAGAATGCTGTGTATTAAGGATTGTCAAGTGTGGATCTTGCTTTAGTTTAATAGCTGCATTCTCAATCAGTGTACTATACTTGGTGTGATGCAGATGAGAGGGGTATGGAGGCGGATTCAGGCAATTGACCTGTAGAGAGCAGGTGTCCCATCCAAATACTTTTTATTGCATTGACTCAAAGTCATAGCAGCAGGTACAACATCTAATTACCATTCTCCTTTTATAGATTGCAGTACTGTCTCTCTATTCATTTGCTTAAGGACACTCCAGAGCTGTTTCACTTAGCCCATAGTTTTCAATGGATTACAGAATGCAGAACAAAAACATTTTTTGTTGCTCCTGAAAAAGTTGGCTGCCTGGCTGAATACTTGTGAACCCTTTTTTGTCATCAGAGCAACTGAGCTACTGTGCTTGCACCCAGTCTTCTAATGTTCTGTTGGACCTTTTGGTGGGACAATGGCCAGAAACCTGTTTTGCTGGCTTGCAGAGAGGCTGGCCTCAAGGATGGGGTTGTGGGTGGAAGGAGGTAGGAAATATGACAAATGGGACAACTTCAGCAGCTCTTTGGAGTTTTAACCCACACACCACTCTGCATATGCATCTCTTGCTAACTTTACTAGATCTTATCTTGGACTGTTATTATCCAGTTGGACAAGCTGGTATGTCCCCAAATAGCTAGTAGCTATGGGAAATTGCAACTAATCAGGCACAAATGGCCCATCTAGCAGTTCATCATGCTCCCTCCAAGGATTCCTTGTTGCCCCAAACAGGGCCTTCCCAGAGTTTGAGAAGCAACATTTCAGTGCAGTCTCCAGTAAGATCAATGGTCTTATTTCTCCCTCAGAGAGAAGGGAAAGCATTTATTAAATTGAGCTTGGCAGTGTGGGAGCAAAGTTCTGCTCATGAGCAGGTGATTTCCTGCTCTATCTGTTTGTATTGCCAATAACAGCTGATTAGAAGCACTGTCAATAGATTCTCTGTGTTAGGCTTCCCCTTCCCCTGACGGGGAGTAGTTGTCAAGCCCGACTATTTTAATATAAGATGGCTGAACAAATGTCAAATCAGTGTTCTGGTCCTTCTCCATTATTTACAGCCTAACCACCACGTTTGCCTTGCCATCTGGCAAAGAATGTTTATGTTACTGGAAAAGGCATGCTATGTCGGAAGAGTGCTCTCCCTAATTTTTACAGGCTTCCTTTCACAAGCTCCTTATCAGTTTGAGATGTCGTGTTAGAATGCTTTTGTAGTGTAAAAGAAAGTTACTGCTGTACCCTTTGAACTTTAGGTCTGAATGAAGCACTTTTTTGTAATGGTTTATGATACCCTATATAGCACCATGCAACCTCTGGTATCTCAGTATTTCCAAGGACCATGTTCCTTGAGCACCTTTGAATTCCTAAATAAACCAGTCTATTTGAAATAAAACAAAGGACTTCATTATTGGGAATATCGGGGCTTGACAGTAGTGCACCTGGAGTAGGTTTGGAGTATCAGGTACCAGAAGTCAGGCAAGGCAATGTTGTTCAGTCCAATGATCAAGGTTCCAGAAAGTCAGGCAAGGCAGAGTCAGTGACTGAGTATCTATTGTACACATTGTATCTGCACCTAGTGGCCTCCCTTGTCTGGTTTTTATAGCCATATGCTTAAGGGGCATGCTTTCATCCAGCTGCTTGGGAATAACCCTGCAACTACTCAACTTGGTTATCAGCAAGCAGCTGGCATCAGGCCAGGAAGTGTGCACTTTGCCATCTTTCCTGTAGCTCTGTTCTTAGCCTCTGTCTGTGGGTCTCTAAGGTTGTGGTTGATACTGGAGGGCTGGAAACAAACTGAATTTCACCTGTTGAATCAGGGCTGGAGGGTATTGTTGGCTCCATACAAACTGTTGTCTGTGAGTCTTGACAAGCCTGCAGCTAATCTTCCTGCTTGCTGGCTTCTGATGACTTCAACTCCCACATGAGATCAGGGCCCTGCAGGACCTTTAACCATTCCACAGGGCTTGCAAAATGAAACTGTTCAACCAGACCTTTGGTTGAGGTGGGGGTGTCCAGTGAAAAAAACAGCTGCCCCTTCTGAAATCACTAGCTGCATGGCTGAGATCAAACAAATTTTGGAGTTTCAGTGCCACCAGTTCCAGATTGGTGTAATTGTTTTAACTATGATTTAATTTTCTTTGTTTACTGATATATTTGTGGCATATTACTTGTGATCTGCCCTGAGCTTGTTCATGGGGAAGGCAGAATATAAATTTGAAAAATAAGAAATATAGCTACACAGGGCTCATATTCTCCTGAGGATTCCTTGCTGTTGCTGACCCCTGGCTGCCTCATGACAAGTAGGCAGGGAGAGGCAGACATCGGACTAGGGATGTACATTCAGATCTACCTGATCAAAAAATCTACCTGAAAAATACTTCACTGGTAGATTTCAGGTAGATTTTAACATCCCAAATGTATCCAGGTTTTCTCAAGAAAAAGTGCGGGGGGGGGGATGTCTGAATATATTCAGGAATTGCCATGTAGATCCAAAATCAGTGGAGAGGTGGGAACAATCTCTGCTGTTTGTTGTGCTTCTGCTGCAGTCTCTTTAAAGTTTAAAGGAACTGCAGAAGATAGCCCAAGGATCAGCTGAGCCAATGGGGAGCCAAGAGTTCCCACTGGCTCAGTTTGGGGTTGGTTTTCAGGCAGCCCAGTTTAAACTGGGCTGCAGAAAAAGCCATGACCAGGATCTGCTCTGTTGCCAGGGTTTGGTTTGACTTCTTCTGCAGCCTGGTTTGAATCAGACTACAGGAGAAGTGAACCCAGCCAAGATCAGCTGTGCTGCTGGAAGAAATGTGCTGCACACAAGACAGCAGCTCCCAGAGCTTGTTTCTCCTGTAGGTTTAAACCGGGCTCTGGAAGAAGCCAAGCCAGTCCCAGGATTGGGCTGGCTTAAAAAAAAAAAAAAGCATTTTTCTTTTCAGGCCCATTGTACTTGAAAAAAATTCATGGTTTAAAAAAAAAAAACCCACCAACTGTACCTATTGGAAATCCTGATAAATTTTTTTTGTTCAATAGATCTAAACCAAAAAATACCAATTAAATAAATATTGCCCTAATTGGAACTGTAGGAGAGGCTTCCAGCTATTCATATAGAACCCAACCATAAAACAAGGAGTTGGCCTTGGTGAATATAGATGAATCACTTGAAATACAGCCTAGTATAGTGCTGTTATATATGTCTTTTTAAATAAGCACTCTGTTATTTTTAAAAGTATATAACAACAGTCTTGACCTTACAATCAAGTTAAGGTTAAGGTAATCAGTAGTCTCTATTTCATATTCTGCAAACTCAGTTTTAGGGTCCTGAGAGGTAGCAGAGTGGCCTGTGTTTCGAATGTTCTGATTACGCCTATAATCCAAAGTGTATCTAATGGCTGGGATAATCATGTGAGATCTTATCCCATTGCATGGCTTGACAAGGTGTTTGATTGGGATCAGACTCAAGACGCCCTCACAGTGGTGAATGGCAACTCTCAAGTGCTCAGCTTCTCAGAACTCAAAATGGTTCTTCGGAGTGCTGAGTGCTGCTCTATACTATACATCTTGAAGCTCTTCTATGGAAGAGTATAAACAACATGGAATAATTTAATCCAGTAAATTGGACATGCAAAGAGCCAAAGAATGCCATAGGGCATTCCCATTTTGAAAACTCTGCTGCTTGTACAACATCCAACATCTTGTTCTTGCCTCTTCTCCCTAACAGTTTGTGTAATATTTTTTATAGCAGCTGCATTTGGTCATGCATATAAATTTTGTTTCAGAGGTGGTTAGGCTTTGGTGCAGAGACATACACTCTCTGTGTAAAAGAGCCACTTGCATCATGTTCCACATCAAGAGTGCCCAACTCAAAACAGTTACATGGGCCAGAATCAACCTTGACTGAAACTAGGCAAGCTGCAGAGTGGAAGTGTAAAGCATCCCCATGAGTTTCATTGTGCAGGACGCTGAGAATTTGGCATTCAGGGTTCAAACAGAGAAGAGAAACATGTCACCTTATGTGCATAAAATGCAAACTGCAGGCATCTACCCACTGCTTCACATACAGGGATAGAAAGTAAAAGTATATCCCCACTGGCCAACTCTCAGATCTCTTGAAATGAAGCACCCAAAGCTCTATGTCCTTCACTGAAGCTCCTGTGCTTTCATGAGAACAAGGAACTGTGATGTGGTTAGCATGTTGTAGTAGGATCTGGGAGACCCTGGTTCGAATTCCTCCTCTGCTGTGGAAGGTTGCTAGGTGGCATTGGACCATTTGCACACTCTCAGCCTAACCTACTTGACAGGGTTGTTGTGCAGATAATATGCAGCAACGAAGAGGTAAGTTGCTTTTCATTCTCAATTGGGAGGAAGTAGGGATATAAATGAAGTAAAGAAATGAATAAAATACATACCCTGGAGCAGTTGTGAGAGTTTAGAAGCAAGAATAACTGCCTTGGCAGCCTCTCTTTAGCTTGCCTGATAATTGCCACCTCTCTTTTGTGGCACAGCTTCATTAGCATTTCTCTGCTTTGATGCTACTGAGCTAGCCCCAGTAGCTGCAGCCAGTTGTGGGCCTGGAGTCCTACAACTTCTATTGAGCCACAAAATTGGTAGTTGCAGGCCACGTATCCCCTGCCCCCTGATCCTTATGTTGTGCCACCACTTTTCTACAGGAACCAAGCAATGGTGCTTAGGTTGGGGCTCTGCAGCTGAAAACAGCCACTTGGGGTTGGGATCAAGTTCAGCTGTCACCACAGTGGTGTCTAAATGCTTCCTCTTCACAGGAGAGCGAGTTTGGTGTAGTGGTTAAGTGTGCGGACTCTTATCTGGGAGAACCGAGTTTGATTCCCCACTCCTCCACTTGCACCTGCTAGCATGGCTTTGGGTCAGCCATAGCTCTGGCAGAGGTTGTCCTTGAAAGGGCAGCTGCTGTGAGAGCTCTCTCCAGCCCCACCTACCTCACAGGGTGTCTGTTGTGGGGGAGGAAGATAAAGGAGGTTGTGAGCCGCTCTGAGACTCTTTGGAGTGGAGGGCGGGATATAAATCCAATATCTTCTTCTTTTTCCGAAATAAATTGTTTTGATGGAAAAGTGGGATGTATAGTTTTTGAAATGAATGAAGATGATTATTTGCTTCACTTGGTGGCCCAGCCTTCACTAGCAAAGGTCCCATAGGAATACATACAGGATGCAAGCCCTCTTTTTATACACTTGTGCACACATAGCCTAGTATACTGATATACATTTTGCTATCTGGGATCAAATTATAGGAGCTCCTGCTGTATCATATAATAAATCCTACTCCTACTAAGGTTTATAAAATTTCCAGAAATTTTGAAGCCTAGGTTAAGAAACATTGGGGGGGGGGGGAGGGGTGGTTTCCTAGAAAACAAATGGAAATTTGGGGAAAATATTTAATATATACAAGTTCCTGGGGTGGGGGTGGGAACTAAGGAAAAAAACATCGCCCCCCCCCCCGCCCATGTATTTATATATTTCTCTTTGCTTCTCTACTCCTACTTACTTTTCTGATTTATTTTGACAAC
Organism: Heteronotia binoei; assembly: GCF_032191835.1. Lineage (NCBI taxonomy): Eukaryota > Metazoa > Chordata > Lepidosauria > Squamata > Gekkonidae > Heteronotia > Heteronotia binoei. Next base: position 135,170,167 of record NC_083227.1, on the reverse strand, counting down.
CCCCCCCCCCTTTGGTTATTGTTGATGAGAACAGAGTCATTCAAGTGCTTATATGAGTTGGACCTAGTTTACATAACTACTTTTGCCAAAAGTAGTTCATGGTGCTTTACAGATGTTTTTAATCTCCTTAATTCTTTCTTGTTCCATTTAAATTTGAATTCTACTCTCTCTTTATTTCATCTTTTTAATGCTATGTAGATATAGAAGAAATCTTTTTGAATAAATGAAACCTTGAATAAATTAACATTCCTGGCTTTTGGCTTGCTGTTTTGAAGAAGTGTTCAATACTGTTCTACTGAGGAAGAAAAATGTTTGAACGAGGGTTCATCATCTTACAACATGTTTTATTTCTTGTGAATGGGATGTGGGGAGCCTTTTAAGGACTCTGCTTCCTTTAATTGTTAGATCAATTCCCTTCTAAATCCCTTCCTATCAAACCACAATTAGTAAAGATCATCAAACTTGTTCACACATTACTGTAATCTGCTCTCTGTGTATCATAATCAGAAAGAAAATACACTGACAGCAAATTCACCCACTTCTGTTGCCAAGCTGTGGTTTTATAGAAAGGAACTTTTCTTTTTAGTATAAAACCTTCAAGGTGGTGTTCTAGAATTAGTTCAGGTCTAACACACACACACACACATCCTTTAATAATTCTGATCTCATTTACTTGGTTGGGACTGTATTTTTTGTAGCTAATATGTTATGCAAGAAGCAGTCAAGTGCAGGCTAAATTATCTGTTCTCGCTTGAATTAAGTATATTACACAAGTAATCATTTTAACAGTTAGTTGTTGCATTAATAGAAAAACCAGTAAACCTTTGGCTACTTAACAGTGTGTGTTAATAGTTTTCAGTTGAGGATGCAGTCATTTGCAAGAAATTAGATTTGGGGTCATATTTTATGTTTTTTTCAAGAACACATTTAAAACAGCTCTCTGCTACATATCTGAGTAGGTTTCATTGGCCTTCCATTAAATATTTTACTACTTTTTTACAGACCGCATATCAAATACAGTTAATTTTTCAAAATGCATTATTAAGTTCATACTATGAAGGACATAAAATCTGTCAGATAATCAATACCTGATGACTACAGAAACCCAAGGTATCTTCCATTGTAATGTTTGCTTCTGGAATAATTATTTCAGAAAGATGGAATCAAACAACCACGTAGATACTGGTGTAACAGCTCTATGTGCAGAACCTCTTGATCCATGTATACTCCTGAAAAATCCATGAGAATTACCAATTGTGATGTAATCAATACATATCCTTCCATCAGAATCACTCTTGCAGCACTCCCAGGTAACTTACATTGGCATTGAAATAATTCTCACTTGTCTGTGGCCCCAGAGCGTTTATGTATATATCCTAAAGACTGGTTTATAGGAGAGTGTTTGGGCAAAGATGGACAGTTTTTGACATTTATTTATTTATTTATTTATTTGAAATATTTGTATACCCACCTTTCTCGTAAGCATCCCAAGATCCAAGGTGGGTAATAACAGTATAAAATAATTTGATAAACAAACATTAAACAACAGATAAAACCAAGAACACGCAGAGTATTTCCTCTTTGCCCAGGCTCATGCAAGGGCAGGAGGAATATGTTCCAGGTAGCCATTTTGTATTACTCCTGTGCTGAAAGATCTGCACTGGTGACTAAGGCACAATTGCTAGTTCTTACTAAATAACCTGAGGCTAAGTACTTGAAGGACTGGCTCCTCCTGTGTTATCTAACCTGCCAGTTAAAATTAACCCCTTTAGCTCTGTTCTCTGTGCTCCCACCTTCAGAGCTGAGAAGCTTGGCAGCTAGAGACACAGGGCATTTTCTGTGGTGGCATCTTGAGGCTCTTCTGGTTCCTACTTTCCTTAAGGCACTAGGCTAAAAATGTTTTACCCATTTGGAGTTTTTAAAATTTTAACAGTTTTTAATGGTCTTCTTCAAGTTTTTTTGATAGAAGAACAGTTGGTTTTTATACCCTGCTTCAAGTCAAGTCAAGTTTATTGCATTATCTGTTCTCGCATTATCTGTCATAGTAAACAGCATTAAGAAAAACAGTGCAGCTTAGCAGAAAACAATCACATTAGAACCCATAAAATAGCCATCAAAACATAATATATAATTAACAACAAACAACTGATCCTATAACAGTACAGAAAGATTCAATGTGAGCAAGATAACTATTAATTGACTGCATTGGCATCAGAGGGGTTTAACTGAGGCAGTAAATTTTGCCATTTGTAATGTGAACCATTTAGTTCTGTCTGCAAGTAATATTACAAGTTTGGACCAATCCAGTCATTCTGGATGTCTTGTTAAAATGTTCCTGAGGTATCATTCATTATCTTGGGCCCCAAAAAACCCACATGGGCCAGGTCCTCGGCAGATCTCTGTCAGAAGAGCAGACTTGCTCATTATATGGGATAGTTTTGTAAGGACTTCTTAACACTGCTAGTGGTAAGATATGCAGTCATGCGTTAGTAAAGGCCTTCATATGCTCAAAATTTAATAGCTCAGTAAAATAAGCAGGAAGTTTTAATGGAGAGAGAGAGAGAAAGCTATAAAGGGAGGCTACTTTTGAGGTGCCTAATAATACAGCATCAACTTGAGACAACCATTTGTATCAAGCAACCTTTGTTTTATTAACTGTTTGGTTGCAAAAACAACTAGCTTATTTAATACTCTTTCAAGAAACTGAGTTTGACTACTGCATTTAATACATGACTTCTCCATTAGTTAAATTTCTTGCTTCATAAGCCAGGTTTAAAAAAATTCAGAAGTGGACAAAAAAGGGTTTCCAACCAAGAATTAATGACAGCATTGTAGACTAGAGTTGATATTGGAGGCAAAGCCAACTCAGATCTGATTACAGCCGATGCTATTGAATATGAGTCTGCTAATTTATGTTGAATAACTTGAAGTGGGTGCAGATTTCTAAATCCGAAGATTGGAATTCCATATAATAACTGGGAAGTACCTTTGTTCTGTACATTTTCGAAAGTTGGACACCAACCAGCCTCCTCTTGTTCTATAAAATCTGAGGATACCTAACACCATCTTTTTGAAATTCTGCTTTGCATGTTTAATATGTACTGCCCAAGAGCCAGAATTGTGGAACCTTAAGTTTTTGAAAAAGGTCATCTGCTATAATGGGAATCCATCCATTGTCTAATTGTGGAGATGTATCCTTCTGTTAAAGACCATGATCATTGTTTTGTCATAATTTACATGTAATAAATTATTTCTACGCTAAAGGTTAAACTGTTTCAGCAGCCTTCTAAGGCTGACTTGTGTATGGGATATAAGCAAAGTATCATCAGCATAAAGAAATATTGAAATGGATTTCTTACCAAGCCCAACTGGGAAAAACTGTGTTCCTAAAAGATGTTCAAACAGTATCATTTATGTAAAGACTGAAAAACAGAGGGGGCAAGATATAACCCTGGCACACTCCTTTTGAAGTTGCAACAGGACTAGACAATTAGCCGTGAATACTTAGTCTAACCTTAAAAGTGGGATTGGTTTATGCCCTGCCTTTCTTTACCTCAAGGAGTTTCAAATCAGCATGCAATCGCCTTCCCTTCTTTTTCCCACAACAAGCACCTTGTGAGATAGGTGGGGCTGAGGGAGTTCTGAGAAAACTGTGACTGGCCCAAGGTCAACCAGTAGGCTTCATGAATTTGCAACAACTGGGGTGCGGTCACACGTCACATTAAAAGCGTGTGTGTAGCACTCAAATTTGAACAGCTGAATATTGATTCGATGCAGGGCCATTCAGACGAGCATCCAAGAATGCAACTCATTCTGTTGTTGAGTGTTCAGACATCCAATACTACCACGCTCTTTTCTTGGAGCATGCGTGATCAGGTGGTGATTTCTGGGAGGGGGGGTCCATTGAACATGCACCCAACTGTTTGGAGGTGGGAAATCAAACGTTACTTCAGGGGGGGGGGGAGTTTCCAGAAATCCTCCACATTGAAAAAAAGAAATTTTTTTCCTGTTCTAAATAGTGGGATAATGTTTCTCCCCCCCCCCCCTCCGATCCTGTGTTGATTGGAGAAGCAGAAGCGTCACCTCAGATTCCCGGATGATCTGGCAATGCGCATGTCTGCTGGGGCTTTTTTTTTTTTTTTAAAGGTGAGAGGCAGTATTGCGCGTGAGCTGTCCAAACAGGAACAAGCCAATCTTGTGCAGCTTTTTTGAAAAAGGACAGGACTTTCTGTGCTATCAAATTAATGCGCCATTGAGGCGTAGCAAGCCAGGATGACCCTGGATGACGCTCGATTGCCAGATGTGGATGTCTGAATGAGCACATTTAATCCGTCAGCGAGACGGAGCTGTGTCGCCACTAATGGTACGTCTGGCAGCACCCCTGAAGGATCTTCTGAATGATAGGAATCCCATGTTTATACTCAAATTAGCTAAATTTGGCTGGTTTGCCACCAGAACTAGAAAATCACTCATAGCTCTGAAGGGTAATAGCTAGGCATTTCCTTTTTCTCTCTCTCTTAGTTGGTAGTTTTTAAAAATGTATAATTCCATTATAAACTGTATGTATGTTTTATAATTGATTGTAGCAATTTTACCTCTGTTCTCTCAGCACAATTTATATGGGTTACTGTAACCAACATTGGTTTTATCTGTATTGTTTTGCTGGCTTCTGCTGTGAATAAACTTGAACACCTAGAAGTCTTCATATGAAGGAGTGGGAATCAAACCTCGTTCTCCAGATATAGGGTTGCAAGGTCTTACCTGGCTGCCAGTGTAGGAATTGTCCTTGTGCATGCACAGCATGCCTGGCACATCACCCATAGAGTTATGGCACCATGGGTGCCATAATGCAAGAGTGACCCCTTGCAACGTGCCCAGCTCAATTATGTCACTTCTGGGTGACGTAATCATGCCAGGCATGTCAAGTGCCAATGGAGTTCTTCGGGGGGTGGGGCTCTCCCTGCCAGCTAATCCTGTGCCAGCAGGTTGGAGGCCGTGAAATCGGGGGGACACCTGAGGCTGGGAAACCCTATCTGGATTACAGTCCACTCCTCTTAACCACTGCACCACTAGTTTTCATTATTTCTAATGGCTTGTATTATTTGGTTTGGTGTAGTGGTTAAGTGCGCAGACTCCTGTCTGGGAGAACTGGGTTTGATTCCCTGCTCCTCCACATACACCTGCTGATGTGACTTTGGGTCAGTCACAAGTTCTCAGCAGAGCTGTTTTGTTCAAGAGCAGTTCTGGGAGAGCTCTCTCAGTCTCACCTTCCTCACAGGGTGTCTGTTGTGGGGAAGGGAAAGGAAATTGTAAGCCACTCTGAGACTCCTTCTGGTAGTGAAGGGTAAGGTTTAAATCCAATCTCCTCTTCTCTCAGGGCTTTTAAAAATGGTTTTTAATTGTAAGCTACCTCAAGCAGGACTCCAAGCAGGTGGCATAGAAATGTTCTGAATTAATGAAGAAGAAGAAGAAGATATTGCATTTATATCCTGCCGTCCACTCCAAAGAGTCTGAGCGGCTCACAATCTCCTTTACCTTCCTCCCCCACAACAGACACCCTGTGAGGTGGGTGGGGCTGGAGAAGGCTCTCACAGCAGCTGCCCTTTCAAAGACAACCTCTGCCAGAGCTATGGCTGACCCATGGTCATGTAGCAGGTGCAAGTGGAGGAGTGGGGAATCCAACCCGGTTCTCCCAGATAAGAGTCCGCACACTTAACCACTACACCAAACTGGCTCTCCAGTCAAAGTATATTCACTAAAATAGACTTATGGGGCAAATAGAGTGTTGGAAACACAATAGGTATTGATTGAGAGATGTTGAAACTTCTAATGAGCTGCAGTTTTCAAATCAGGCACCCAGCTGAGACAGTTATCATTTTTAGCTTAGAGGAAGAAGAAAAAAAACTTTCTCAGAGGAGGGAAACATCCATAATCTTAGGGTTGCCAGGTGGGGGGACTGCAGTCCTCTTCTTGGGAGTCTTCAGCACATGCACAAAGTGCACACATTAGAATAATGTCACCCAGAAGTGATGGGTGCAGATTGTCCGGAAGATGTTCTGTCATTTGGGGGGGAAATTCTATGGTCACCATAGAGTTTTACCCAAATTAGCATTTGTGTCTTCTCATGCAATGCTCCTGGCACAATGATATTGTCTCCAGGTGATGTCATCATACCAGGCACATCAGGAACACCACAGCTCTTTGGTGGTGGGGCTCCCCCACTAGCCAGCTCCATGGTGGCAGATGGAGGCCCTGAAAGCAGGGGAACCCCTGCCCCCATCGGGGGGATGGGAACTCTTAATAATCATGCCCATGGATTGCTGAACTCAGCCTAAAAGCTCAAGATATATATAGCCACCATTATTCTTTGGGATGGTTCCTTGCAAGTTATTACTACTATGAAGAAAGACGATAGAAAGAAGCACAGAACCTGGTTTTGATATTTTACTTTGCTTTAAGGTACGATACTGTGCATATATTGGGTTGGATCCACTGGTGAATTTTTGTACATGCTTATAGGGGGCAGTTTTTACCAAGAAAATTTTATAAGATAGGGTAACTTCTGAGAAATTCCTATTCCTAGCTATTACCTACATTATCTTTTCAGGCAGAACAATTTAAGCAGGGTCAGATCTAATGGTCTTGGCAACCTTATGGGGTATATGGGGACGGTTTCGACCCCCTCAGCCTGGAGGAAGTTGACAGGATCCTCTTGGCTGCCCGCCCAACAACTTGTAAATTGGACCCATGCCCTTCCTGGCTTATTAAATCTTGCCAAGGGGATCTCAGATATCCTATACGGGATATCATAAACAGATCCCTAACGGAAGGGCTCTTTCCAACGCCGCTTAAAGAGGCTGTGGTCCGTCCCCTCTTAAAAAAACCATCTTTAGACCCGGCCCAATTGGCACACTATAGGCCAGTCTCAAATTTGCCCTTTCTGGGCAAACTTATTGAGAGGGCAGTGGCGAGGCAGCTACAGACTTTCCTGGAGGACGCTTCCATCCTTGACCCACTCCAGTCCGGACGGAGACGGTGTTGGTTGCCCTGGTAGATGACCTTCAACGGCATCTGGATCGGGGTGGCTCGGCAGTGCTGATGCTGTTGGACCTATCGGCGGCGTTCGATACGGTCGACCATCGGTTACTGACTTGCCGCCTCGCTGACGCGGGGATTCAGGGGCTTTCCTCTTTCCTCGAAGGTCGGGGACAAAGGGTCACAATTGGGGGGGAGCTATCCCGGAGGCACACACTTAATTGTGGAGTGCCCCAGGGAGCGGTTCTCTCTCCGATGTTATTTAACATCTATATGCGACCTCTTGCCCAGATTGCCCGAAGGTATGGGCTGGGGTGTCACCAGTATGCTGATGACACCCAGCTCTATCTACTTATGGAGGGTCAACCGGTCTGCGCCCCAGAAAATCTAGATCGGGCATTACAGGCCGTGGCTGAGTGGCTCAGACTGAGTGGACTGAGACTGAATCCTGCGAAGACAGAGGTCCTTTGTTTGGGCCGTCGTGGACCAGGGGGGGGAAATCCCCCTGCCAGTTTTTGACGGTGCGCCGCTGATGGCGGCGGACAGGGTCAAAAGCCTGGGGGTGCTACTGGAGCCGTCCCTAAAGATGGAGGCTCAGATAGCAACCACTGCCAAGTCCGCGTTTTTTCATCTTAGACGGGCAAGGCAGTTGGCCCCCTTCCTGGACCGCGACGACCTAGCAACAGTGATCCATGCTACGGTCACCTCGAGGTTGGATTACTGCAATGCCCTCTACATGGGGCTGCCCCTGTGCCGGACCCGGAAATTGCAGCTGGTGCAGAATGCCGCGGCCCGGCTGTTATTGTGCCTCCCAAGGTGGGGGCACATTCAGCCGGGTCTTCGGGCTCTGCACTGGCTTCCAATAATATACCAAGTCCGGTACAAGGTGCTGGTCATTACCTTTAAAGCCCTATATGGCTTGGGACCTGCCTACCTGAAGGACCGTCTCTCCCCACACGTTCCCCAGAGAGTACTGAGGTCTGGGATGCAAAACCTTCTCACCATCCCCGGGCCCAAAGAAGTCCGTCTCAAGACAACCAGAGACAGAGCCTTTTCTACAGTGGCCCCCACATGGTGGAACCAGCTGCCGGAAGAGGTGAGGGCCCTGCGGGATCTTACTCAGTTCCGCAGGGCCTGTAAGACAAGCCTCTTCCGGTTAGCCTACGCCTGACTAGATAAATGTAGCTTATCAGACTTCAGTGAAATATACTGTATAGTTTTAACGTTAAGATTTTAAGGTTTTTAGGTTTTAAACGCTTCGACTTTTTTAAATGTAATAACTTTGCACTCTGTTTATTGTTTTATCGTTTGTTGTGAGCCGCCCTGAGCCATTTTATGGGAAGGGCGGGATATAAGTCATTGAATGAATGAATGAATGAATGAATGAATGAATGAATGAATGAATAAATAAATAAATAAATAAATAAATGTGTGAGCAGGCAGTGTATAAGTTCCTTCTTTGGTGTAAAGTCCTAAGAGCCAGTTTGGTGTAGTGGTTAAGTGTGCTGACTCTTATCTGGGAGAACCGGGTTTGATTCCCCACTCCACTTGCACCTGCTGGAATGGCCTTGGGTTAGCCATGGCTATTGCAGGAGTTGTCCTTGAAAGGGCAGCTGCTGTGAGAGCCCTCTCAGCCCCACCCACCTCACAGGGTGTCTGTTGTGGGGGGAGAAGATCTAGAAGATTGTAAGCCACTCTGAGTCTCTGATTCAGAGAGAAGGGCAGGGTATAAATCAGGGGTGGGGAACCTTTCTTCTGCCAAGGGGTCATATGGATATTTATAACATCATTCGTGGGCCATAAAAAAATATATCAACTTAAAAAACAGTTCTCCGCCAAGGGAGAATGATTCAGGCCAGGAAAATTAATTAATTAATTTTATTTATTTGATTTATATCCCACCCTCCCCGCCAAGGTAGGCTTAGGGCGGCTCACAAATTTAAGGTCACACAGTTACATTGTGTGACCAAATAAAATAAAACAACAATAAAAACATATAAAACATAAAAACAATTTCTAAAAACATCTACTTATACTAGTATCAAGGTTTCAGGCAGCGATCTAAATGGTGGTTAACCATTCTAAGAGGTCCTAAGATCGCGATAGCGTGAAGAGGTAGACTGTCGGTGCTGCTGCATTTTCATATCATTATGAAAATGCATGGGGGAAAAGTGCCATTTTGCAAGCCTTGCGGAACTGTGGAAGCTCTCACAGGGCCCTGATCTCTTCCGGCAGCTCATTCCACCAGTTAGGGGCAGCAGTGGAAAAGGCCCTGGCTCTTGTTGATTTGAGCCTCGCTTCTCTGATGCTGCGAACTGTCAACAGGTTTTGAGACTCAAACCGAAGTGCTCACTGGGGCATATGCAGGGAAAGGCGGTCCCTAAGGTATGCAGGACCCTGGCCATATAGGGCTTAATAACCAGCAATGCAAATAATTGTTTTTATATTTGAAGTCATGTGTGGAGAGCCTAATCTGGCACACACACACACACACAGCCCGCCACCCTAGGCAAATGCCTAGGTCCAGGGCTTTTTTGTAGAAAAAGCCCCGCAGGAATTCAGTAGCATATTAGACCACATCCCCTAATATTAGCATATTAGGTCACACACTCATTAGCATATTAGGCCACACCATCTGGGGTAATCATGTGCAAACTGAACTGTGACAGTAACTTTTCCAGGCCCTGCAGCAATTCTGGCTGGCCAGCCAGGCCTCAGGGAGGCTGCCACACAATACATCCCTGCCTGGCCCTGGGGAGGCTGCTGCACAGCGCAACTGGGCCCCATGATCCTCGCTGGCCAGCCAGGCCCTGGGGAGGCTGCCACATGGCTCGGTTTGGCCCAGCAATCCCCGAGGGCCATACCAAGTGACCTCGAGGGCCGCATACAGCCCTCGGGACGGAGGTTCCCCACCCCTGGTATAAATCTACAGTCGTCGTCTTCTTCTTCTTCTTTTGTTAGGGTTTAATAATAGATTAATAATAGTAGAATAAAGGCTTAAATAATCCAAAACCTGTCCAAACAACATAACCTAAAGCTATAATCCAATAAAATTTCTCTTGTGTTTGCCTTATCAGAACTTCAGAAAAGATCTCACAACTTACATTTGTTATTTTCACATGTCCTGTTTCCCCCTTTTATTTGTTTTGTTTTTTTAAATTGTTACAAACCACTAGAAATCATTGCAAAGGGTTAAAGATTCAGATTTCAAATAATATTTAAAACTGGGTAACCCCTGAATGAGAACTGCCTCAGGACAGTTGTGTGAGAAGCAGTAATATACAAAGGAGGAAAGAGAGGCAGATATGATTATAAATTAGCTTTTGAAAACATTTTGCTATCATCTTAAATTTAAGCAATAATTGATGTTGGTGGGTGGCATAAAAGGTGATAATTGGTTCCTGTAAATCTTTTAAAGTGCATTTGTGGGATATGCTCATAATGAAATATCTGATAGCTTCACTGCACAGAATTGGCTCTTATGCTGGTTGTATTTAGTTTGGTTTAGTTTACATAGAAAGGTTTCTGTGGCACTGAACCCTAAACCATCCAAGCTTATGAAAACTTCACTCTTAAAGGAATGGGCAAAGTATTGGTGTTCTTTTTTGTACTCTCTCAAGCAAAATTATTCAGAATTTAAAAGTAAATATTTTGAAAAAGGAAGAGAATATCATCCTGAAGAAGTCACTTGTGAGTTGCAGCTTTACATCCATATCCTAAATGGAAACAAGTCCCACTGAGTTCAAAAGAAAATGCTTTCATTGACTACCACTAAGTCCCATTTTCCCCTGGATGGAGCTCTAGTCACTTGCTTTGTGGAAAGGGATAGCTTATTAGAAGAAGTTTCTTGAATTTGGTGGGGCTCCAGATGTATGTGTGCATCTTTCTGTAGAGAAGAGCTGAAAATCCATGTGTAATTGCTCCCTGATGGAGTGGGTTTTATGCCCTTATGACAAGGGTACTGAGTGTCTGGTTGGGAGCATAAACTTGCAGCCTCACAGGCCGGAGCCAAAAGCAGGCCAGACAGAGGCAAGGCAGGCCCTCATGAGGCAGCCACATAGAAGGGCCAATTCAAGACAAGGGCAGCTTTGACCTTTGAGGAGGACTCATGGCCCCAACAGCAACCACCATGCAGATTCCATGACTCACCCAGGCCCGACGGCTAACTACTGTTCAGCAGCAGCAGCAGCCACCACTTGAAAGCCTATGTGGTGTAGTGGTTCAGACTAGGATCTGGGAGACCCAGGTTCAGATTTCCTATCTGCCATGGAATCTTGCTGGTGACCTTGCTCTAATTCTCAGTCTCCCTGTGAGGTAGGTAAGAGTTATTGTCTCTGATTTACAGAAACCAATGGAACAGTTTCTAGGTGACTTGCTTTCAGTGGCGTAGGGAGGGGGGGCGGGTCGCCCCAGGTCTGGGGGGCCCCTTGGCAATGCCAAGGGGCCCCTCAGAAGCCGGCTGCACTCGCCGCCTTCCCCGCCCGCGCGCAGGGCCCGGCGGCGGTGGCGGAGGCCGGAGAAGCGGCGGAGAGGCCGGCGCTGGTCGCTGGAGGGCCTCCAGCGACCAGTGCCGGCCTCTCCGACGCTTCCCCGGCTCCGCGACCGCCGCAGGGCCCCGCGCACGGGCCTCCAGTGCAGGCGGAGGCCGGGGAGGGCGTCGGAGAAGCCGGCGCTGGTCGCTGGAGGCCCTCCAGCGGCCTCGCCACCTCGCCGCCGGACTCGCCGCCTCGCCGGACTCGCCGCCGCCGGACTTTCCGCCGCCCTGGAAGCAGGTAAGGAGGGCAGGCAGGGAGGGAGGGGGCCGAAAGCGGGGGGCGGCTGGCGGGAGGGGGCGGCCTTCCTTCCCTCCCTCCTTCCTTCCTTTCTTCCTTCCCTCCTCCCTTCCTTCCTCCCTCCTTCCTCCCTCCCTCCTTCCTTTCTTCCTTCCTTCCCTCCCTCCCTCCTCCCTTCCTTCCCTCCCTCCTTTCTTCCTTCCTTCCCTCCCTCCCTCCTCCTTCCTTCCCTCCCTCCCTCCTTCCTCCTTCCCCCCTTCCTTTCTTCCTTCCTCCCTCCTTCCCTCCTCCCTCCTTCCCTCCCTCCCTCCTTCCTTCCCTCCCTCCCTCCTTCCCTCCCTCCCTCCTTCCTTACTTTCTTCCTTCCTCCCTCCCTCCTTCCTTCCTCCCTCCCTCCTTCCTTCCCTCCCTCCTCCCTTCCTTCCCTTCCTTCCCTCCTCCTTCCTTCCTTTCTTCCTTCCTTTCTTCCCTCCTTCCCTCCTTCCTGTCCTTCCTTCCTCCTTCCCTCCCTCCCTCCTTCCTTCCCTCCTTTCTTCCTTCCCTCCTTCCCTCCTCCCTTCCTTCCTTCCCTCCTCCCTTCCTTTCTTCCCTCCTCCCTTCCTTCCCTCCCTCCCTCCTCCTTCCTTCCTTCCTTCTTCCTTCCTTCCTTCCCTCCTTCAGCGGGCGCAGCGGCCCGCTGAAGCAGCCTGTCGGTCACCCTTCCGGGTTCCTGTCCTGCATCTTGACCTGTGTTATTCGTGACAGGCTGCTTCAGTGGGTCGCTGCGCCGCCACCCCTGGGTCCCACAACGATGGGGACCGATGCCACAGGGACGGGCTCGAAACACTCTATAACCCCCTCAAAAGAACAGCAGTCTAGCTCACTTCCCCCGAGCCCTGCCGCCATAAGCCTCAAGGGGGCTCATTTTGCGGCATCTCCGGCGGTAGGGTGGCACCCGCACGGGACACATATCAAATGAAAGAGGGGGCGCAGGGCTATCAGAAACAGCCGGCGGAGGGAGTCGGGAGCCCACCCCACTGGGGGATCCACACTCCGAAAGTGATGAAGGTGGCGCAGATAGAGCCAACAGAGCAAACAGGACAAAATAAATTGGCTGCATTATGCAGCACAGTTGAGAAAGTGCCTTAATCCCATATACTGATGAAGTATATACAGGATTTGAGAACAAAATTGTTTCCGGCGGTGATATTTGGGGGATTTTTGGGGACGTCATAGGAAGTGCTGTGAAGTCACTTCCTGTTTCCGGCAGTGGCATTTGGGGGAAATGATGTCATTTGGGGGAAGTGATGCCACAGGAAGTGATGTCACTTCCTGCTTCCGGCAGGTGGCGCGGGGGGAAATGATGTCACAGGAAGTGATGTCACTTCCCATTTCCGGCAGGTGGCACGGCGGAAAATGATGTCACAGGAAGTGATGTCACTTCCTGTTTCCGGCGGCGTGCACACACGTAGGGGGGCCCACATAAATCTTGGGCCCCGAAAGCCCCTAGCTACGCCCCTGCTTGCTTTGAATGAATGGCCGAAAAGATCCTAGCATCAAGTGCTGAGGAAATTCTTACTCATGGCCTTGTGGTCTAAATAGTACTCCCCTGCTCCTTTAAAATGACATTCACTCACCTGTTTGTGTTATTAACCTAAATAAAAATATACATACAAGACAAAAAGATCCAAGGGAGAAAATCTCTTTGTATTTGTAATACTGTAGCCATGTTTTAAAAATACACTTCTGACTGTTTATAGGTACACACATCTTCTTGAAGAAACTATCAGTTTGTGAATCAACTAATGACACAGTGTGGATCTTAAAATTGTTTCTCATGAACAATTTTATCATCCTTTCCAATATGTTCTGCAGGCTGAAAGGAGTTCTCATTTCAGTAAATTGATTTCAGTTAAAGTGCAGTTTAGTTGGAAATAAGTCTCAGTTTTTGCACAAGCTGGCTCATCTGTTAATATTTCTTCCTGGTTTATTAAGCAGTTCATTATAAGAATTTTTTTAAAGTATAAAATACGTATTTAATAGAAAAATCTTCTCATAGTAAGTGTCCCAAAACCCCACATATCTACCAGGAAGCATCGTTATAGAACAGTGGTTGATGAGAGTGCAAAAAACACAAAAATATGGTGTGCAAAACTTATTTGCATTGTTTTTTATCAGTTTTTTTAAAACAGATGATCCAAATACAAGCTGTGGGCTTGTGTTGGCTTCTCCCAGTGTCTAAGAGGTTCCCAGTCTTATGAGAGGCTTCAGATATTCATAGCCTTTCTCTCACTGCTTACAGCAACAACTAGAGCAGGTTGTTTTTCCACCAGCAGGGCTCTTTTGCCATTAAACAACAGAAATTCAGCAGGCAGAACTTTTCTCAGAATGTAGAATAAATGTGGAAGGAAATCTGAGTTCCTTCCTGATATACCACTGAGAAAGGTATAGCAGTTCAGTTCCTCTCCTCCCCACCCCCACCCCCAGCAGATTTTTGCAGGCAACAGTTGTCAAACAACAGTTGTCACCAGGCCTCAGATTCAGCAGGAGCTCAGAGGACCCCAGCTCCTGAACCTTTCTGAGGGTTCCCCCCTTCCTCGCCACCTACCTTGTCCAATGAATAGTAGATGCATAACAATCCCTGGATTAGGAGAGCGAGCAACCAGCTAGCCACCCGGGGCTTTGCCATGCCCCCAGCAACCCTCATTAACCCCTGGAGCAGCCCATGCCACCCTTTCTCCACTTCTTACGTGATTTTGGGCAGCAGGTGGCTTGCTGGTTTTTTGACCGGGAGGGGGGGGCCCGGCCCAGGAGAGCTCCAGGCCAGCAAGGCCTGCTTGGGTTGGCTGCATCTCTAGCCAGCCCAAGCAGGCCTCACTCACCTGGGGCTTTCCTCTTTTGTGTCAGGTTGCTTTTGGCTGGTGGGGGGGCAGCATACGCTAATGAGTTATGCTAATGAGCTACGCCACCTATTTTTCTATTTAAAAAATTCACATTATACCTCATCTTACAGACTTCTGAAGAAGGAATCTGAGTGGCTCGTTTCCAGCTAAGTGCTAGTTTGGGGTTGGGAGGAAAGTGCTAGACAAAGTGCTAGTTTGGGGTTGGGGTATGCCATGTGAGTAATGTCTATACAGGCATTATGTCAATGCCAGTACAATTACATCTTAGCATGATGTCTGAGGTGATTGTCTCATTGCCACTATTGTAAATCCAAATCCAGTTCAAGAGACCTGTTCAGGGTAACTTAACTATTTCCTGATATTCTGTAGTGAGAACTGCTAAATAGCTACTGCATACTAATGGCATTGTTTGGTGTTTACTTTCTTTCTAAATAAAGTCATCTGACATAAGTGCTGGACAAGCACTCAGTGACCAAATCCGCCTCTACAGAACACTGTCAAAAGGCAATGCTGCTCAGTTGGGGGGAAAAAATGAATAGCAATAACTTTATATGGTGCTGAGGAAGATAAATGGAGCATAAATGGAAAAAGAACTTCACCCCCAGGCCTTGTCATTTAGCGATTCATAAGACATTAATCGCTTTGTACCCGTCAGGTACATTTGTCACTTGAATAGGCTCTGGGGTGCTTGTGAGCTGAGCTCCACAGACTAATTATGGTACTAATGTAATTACACAAACAGAATAGATATATGTGTGTAAGCAATACACAGAAAGAAGAGATTGGTCACATAATCAACAAGGCCCAATTAGTGGGGAGCATATTCCTGTTCCTAAAGATACCACTTGAAACTTTGTTCCCATTTAAAAATCCAACAGATTACATTGATAATAAGTTTTAGTGATATTTTTTATGTTCATTTTGTTTGTAGTTTAGGCTTTTCTCCTTTAATGCGCATCTCTTCATGTGTTTACACAATTTTAATCTCTACAAGATATAACATTCTTGAATTGTATTGTCTGTCTGTGATTATTTAAGTTAAAAGTCTGAAATAAAAGTTTTTTAAAGTGCAGTGTTTTCAGGCCTTCTGCTGAAGAGGAACTCAACTTCAGAGCCAAGTAAAATCAGGAGATGGAAGCGGTTTCTCATAAACTCCTGTTTCTTTCTTGTGGGTTCAGTTGGCAGTATTGCTAACAATGAAAAATTTAGAACCTTGCCTTAGCCACAGGGAATAGGCTGTAACAGAAGGTGTAGGGTAGGATAGAAGTTTCCACTTAGCATGAAATAAGCACTGTCTTAGTGCTTTTGTAACCTTCTCCAGGAACACAGGTTGGTTTCATATTACCTTTAGAAATCCTCTTTGTATGTTCTTACTTCTTCACCTTTGCCCTTGTTCATGAATAGCAAATTATTGGACATGCTCAATGCTGAACAATTTAAAACCATAGCTATTGCCATCACTGCAGCTCAAGGCAATAGCTATAGTTACTGCACATTAATTATAATGCAAAAATGCTGAGGATGTAACGTCCCCTAATCTCCATCCACCTGTTACTTTGTAGCAGAAAGGAATAGATTTCTAAATGATGACATATTTTTGAGTTGACTGCCTTGCTTTGAATTAATTACCAACTTGTTAATTTGTATAGATAAATACTAGGTTGGCTCTGTACAGGTGACATTTGGAGAATATCTGCAGAACGCAGCTGTTGATTTCTCATTTAATAACACAGAACATTTTGCTTGGGCAGACTGTGTTTTAACTTGAATGAATTGTTCAATTAATGTTTTCAACCCTATGAGATAGTATTTCTAATAATATATAAACAAAGAGGCCTTGCACAAGTTAGGTTTATCATATGTGATCTGCAGCACACTAGATCTATGCCACTGGAAAATAAATAGCATGCATTAAAGGCAGTAGGATACACCAAAATAGCAACTTAATAGAAGTAATTTTTCCCATCAGATTCTTCTTCGTATGCCTTTTGATACAGCACAGCTAAGGTTTAGAAAATGTGCAGCAACAGAGACACAATTTGTAGAAGATGGCAAGAGGGCAATTCCTATTGAGTTTCCTCTCCTCTGTGAAGCCTCCCACCATGTCCATGACACTGTGTTCTTGAGGGTCCCTCAACTATGTGGAACCTAGAAAAACTGATTAATTAACTTGTTTATTCTCTAAAGATCAGAATACACAACCAAGACGTTTTCCTTCTCAGTATGCTAGGGTATACCTTGCTAAAGAGTACTTATATGTATGTTGAATGGTCTCACTTGGACAATGTCTTTCTACCCCCTCTTCCAACCCAGACCAATAGCTGTATTAATACTTGAAGCATGATCATTGCTTTAACAGATTGCTAGTGAAGGACTCTTCAAAAAGTCAACCAACTGGAGTACTCCAAACACTTCAGGCATTATATACCAAATTCGGTTTCCGAAAGCATCTCGTCATCTGTCAGGTTTGCTAGCAATAAACCGGTACTGTCAAGTTCCTTTGCATGTTCTGGCATCACAACTCTAGCATTCGAAAGAGCTATGGTAGGGAATTGTGTTGTCTGGCTAGCAGAATTCCAGACTGATACAGACATGTAAGATGCCGATCCAGATTCTTGCCTAAACTTGCCAAGGCAAGCAGCCTGAAAATGGATAGCTCTTTGAGAAACTTTAAAGTTGCTCAAATGTTCAAGCATCTAATTGAAACAGCTGCATGGAGTCTGAACCAAATCAAAATTCCATTCCAAGAAAATCTAGATGCTGCCATCAGAATAAATTATGCAAACTGCATACATTTTGATTAATAACTTTCCCACTTCTGCAAATTACTCCCCCCCCCCCAGGCCCTTAACCCAAAGCTTATGCAAACAGTATATATTTTGATTTCTTCCATAATTTATTTTGCATACCAGAGTCAGATTTTTAAAGAGTGTCATGTTCTTGGCAAGAGCTGTGGTGACAGGAAGGAAGAAAAGGGCCTGGAGATTGAGATTTGATCGTCTGTGAGGGGTACCAGGGAAAGAGCTATGAATAACTGTCAGGCAAGTAGGACAGAGAACTGTTTTGGAAGTCAAAGATGTTGTTTCCAACCACTGAAAGTGCTTCCCAAAAGCCACTGGCTCTTATGCACTGAATTGCTTTAAACTTAAAGCTTTTGCCATGAACATATCCTAAATGGCTGTTAATGATTTTACAATGAATATGTTTGAACATTATAGATACACCACAGGATTATTTTGTACCATAGCCACAACGCATAAGCCATAATTGGAAATCACTTTTATGTTCCTACTTATGAGTGAAATAAATTATTTTATCCTAGGCTAGTGAACTAGTCGTCATTGTGTCATTATTTTTATTTGATGGTAGACATTTCACATGTTTTCCTATGTATATTAATCCATGATTTGATTAACTTACATTTTAGTGAAGAAAATGACAAGTACAACCCTTAACAACATGTCAGCTTGTGTCTTATAAATGAGTTTCATGCACTTCCTTCAGCACCTATGTTTGCACAAGACCCCATTGAAACCCACTGATTTTGCATAAATGGAAGATTTTTTTTTTTAGCATGTATGGAATTAATACATAGACCTGAGCTATAACATGTAGCTGCCAGACTATCTGCAAACGAATACTTTTCACACTAGCTAATTTTCTGGGACACCTCACTAAACAAGCAGAGTTTCTCAGAAGGATATATACTTAGAGTTGTAAAGCCAGTCCCAGGCTGAAGGCTGGAGACCAGATACTTACATGGGTTGATTGGGTTACATTCCCATTAGCTATGGACAGAGGTAGGATAAATTTATTTAGATATGTATGCCCTGCTTTTCTCCCAAAGCAGCTATTCTCCCCTCCTCTGTTTTAGCCTCATAACAATCCTGTTGAGGTAGGTCTGGCTGAAAGTGGCTAGGCCCAAGGTCACTTAGCCAAGCTTCCATGGTAGAGTGAGGGTTAAAATCTGGATCTCTCAGATGCTAGAATGACATTCTAACCACTTCAGCACACTGAAGGAGAAAAAAGTCAGAGGAATAAAGGCTGGATTCAACCATGCTGTCTACAGATTTTCCAGTAATGATTGTCATTAATGAGTACTACTATTGTGGGTGTGTCAGGTGAAAGCTAGAAGTTGCTCCTACCAATAATGCTTGTTTGGTATAATTCCAAGATAATGATTCCTGCTGTGGATCAAGCACTGACAGTATCACATTCATTGCTTGCTATTGTTACTGAGAAATCTGGTTATAATGAGAATAAAAAAGCAAGATTAGAAATGCAAAAAGTAAGCAGCTTTCTGACAGCAGGAGAGCTTAGTGTGGGGAAAAAATGACAAAAATGGTAAAAGCTTTTATAGAAAGATACCTTATAAATAAAGTTAATTTTTCTCTAGTGCCCTTGGAATGTTCTCCTTTTCTTGTGCATCTTAAGCAAATTATCAGCATCAGAGTAGCTAACCTCATGCCTCTGCACTGTGCATCATCCTGCTGCTTTAATGGATGCATCCTTTTTGCCCCCCTAGTCGAAATAAGAGACAGACACAAGTATTGGGTTTAAACCGGGCCGCTTTATTAAACTCACTTAATCTGTGAACTTGGCAGGGGTAAGACCTATCCAGACAGGCCCCTGGGGTCACCCACGGACCCCGCCCTGTCAAAGGGCGAGCAACCCTGCCCCCAGCACAAACCCGCCATATTCGGGTTGTAACTGAGCGGCCAGGCCTCCAGCCTTTCTCCACCTGGGCTAGCATCGATCCCCCATGGAAAGATCCGCCGCAGGTGAGGCTCCCCGTGATCTGCATTCCCCGCACTGAGCCGTGTAGCCCATCTGTGGTTCATACAGACCACACGCACCAAAGGTGCTAGGCCATAGGTGCTCCCCTGAAACACTGTGGCCAACACATCCCCGGCCAGCGACCAATTTATAATCCACCCCAAAACCTAACACTATCAGGCAGTACAAGGTAGGCGAAAAACAACTCCACATGGGCCAATTATGCGGAGATGAAAAAATTCCTACCTGGCCCCCAACAGGGCGACCGGTTGAAACCTGTACTGCCAAGGGAGGGTGGGAGGGCAGAGAGCCAAGAAGACAGCCGCCCTGAGTCGGGCGGGGCCAGGGCTTATATAGCCCTGGCGCCACGCCCCACTCAAGCCCCGGATGGGCTGGGGCTGTCAAAGCCTGCTCTCCTTCTTCCAGGAGGGCAAATGCGGCCCCCAGCCTGAACGCCGGCGATGCTGGCTTGGCTGGGAAGGGCCGAGCCTTGCCCCCCTAGTCGAAATAAGAGACAGACACAAGTATTGGGTTTAAACCGGGCCGCTTTATTAAACTCACTTAATCTGTGAACTCGGCAGGGGTAAGACTTATCCAGGCAGGCCCCTGGGGTCACCCACGGACCCCGCCCTGTCAAAGGGCGAGCAACCCTGCCCCCAGCACAAACCCGCCATATTCGGGTTGTAACTGAGCGGCCAGGCCTCCAGCCTTTCTCCACCTGGGCTAGCATCGATCCCCCATGGAAAGATCTGCCGCAGGTGAGGCTCCCCGTGATCTGCATTCCCCGCACTGAGCCGTGTAGCCCATCTGCGGTTCATACAGACCACACGCACCAAAGGTGCTAGGCCATAGGTGCTCCCCTGAAACACTGTGGCCAACACATCCCCGGCCACCGCCAATGCCAAGCCTCAGCTTAGGCATTAGCGCCCCAACGGGCGGCCCAGAGCCGACCGCAAACCCTGCCGAATCTCCTCCAAAAAGGCCCAGTTGCCCAACTCTGACAGATGGACCCCATACGACCGATACAGGTCAGCATCATCGACCCGTATGGCCGGATGAGGGAGGAAAATTCCCAAGCCATCTTCCATGGCTTTTTGTAGTGCCCTATTAACCTTGCGCCTAGCGCGCTCGATCCCACCAGGGGAAAGGGCATACCTCCACACCCTGCGTGGCAGAATTGCTGACCACACCAGGATCACCCCAGGCCATCTCCGCTTTATTTCACGGAGATCAGCCAGCGCCTGCTGCGAGAGGGCCTTCCCTCGCAGCATCCCAAGGTCGTTACCACCTAGGTGAACAACCAATATGTGTGGAGGCGGACCAGCCCTTTCCCTGAACAATAAAGGCATAATACCAGGCCACCGCAGGCCTCGCCGACCAAGCCATTCCACGACCGCCCATGCACTAAGGCCCAGCTGGGAGCCAACTGACGACCGCCGAGCCTGATGGGCGGCCCAGAACACCATGCTGTGCCCGCAGATGAGAATACGCCGCCTCTCACCACGAGCCACAGCACCTGTAAGACAAAAAAAAATCAGGCCGGTGAACTCAAACAGCAATACAAACCACACTTGACCCTCCGCCCTTTAGGGCCCAAAAGGGCGAACGTGCATCTTAAAGGCCGCCGACCGCCAGCGCCCGATGCGCTGTATAGAAGCAGGTGTGTAACCCATTGAAGCCGCCGTGGAGGCAGCCCCAATGCGGAACGAATGGGT
Source organism: Heteronotia binoei (assembly GCF_032191835.1). Lineage (NCBI taxonomy): Eukaryota > Metazoa > Chordata > Lepidosauria > Squamata > Gekkonidae > Heteronotia > Heteronotia binoei. The sequence continues at coordinate 135,148,987 of NC_083227.1, read as the reverse complement.
TCCGAATTTGACACCTTTCAAACCTATGGCAGCCAGGGCCCGACTAGTGACCGCCCAGAACTGGTATTTGGTGAGGGGTGAGGCGTCCTCGTGCCGGAAGAAGGGGCCAACCCCCGAGCCCCTAAACTGAATATATTGCCTAACGGTCAACACCGGGCACAGCTCGTGGACCGCACACTCACCAAGAGTGATGACGGCCCCCTTCCTCCATTGATCGGTCTTGGACCGCCGTATCGTCAAAACTACCTGCCCCTGACCCATTTTGACGTCTCCCACCTGGAGCGCCCGCATGGAAACGTCCGTCTTGGACTGCGTCACCAGTTCACTGATCCTTAGGGCACCGAAAAAAGCCACCAACGAAGCCGCATGAAACAAAGCGGCCTCGAAGGGAGAAGAACAAATGGCCGGCCAGCTACCAAACAGCCCCTTCAAAACGTAAGGGGAGATGGGCTGCCGGTCATCCACGCGCGGGCCACGCTCCCTGGCCCAACCTTCCAGCATTTTTCTGATCCTAAAATCAGACGTACTATCCGCAAACCCACGGGCTTTGCTAATAAAGGCCAACGCTGCTAGTTGGCCCCTAATAGTCTTTAGCCCCAAGCCCTTCTGCTTCTGATGTACGCTGAATTGCATAAGGTGGGCCGCGGGAATGGGCCAGCAGTCCTTCAGCGCAGCGGCCCTCCTAAACTCCCAAAATTGAGAGGCCGCCCTATCATAAGCCCTTCTCGTGCTAGGCGCTAAAGCCAACTGAATGGCCCTACCGGCTTCAACTTCCCAAGCCGCCATAGGTCCAAGGGCATCCGCTCCGGCCGCAAGTCCGCTTCTGGGGCGAGCTGCCGAAAACGCTCCATCTGTAAACGAGATAGAGCGTCCGCCACCCCATTGCAGACCCCGGGTATGTGCCTAGCCGTGAACAAAATGTTCAGCCGGAGGCAACGCAGCGTAAAAGATCTAACCAGGTTCATGACCAGCAGAGACTTTGAAGTTAAGGAGTTGATAACATGTACTACTGCCATGTTATCACACCAAAATAGCACAAAATGGTTGGCAAGTTGCTCACCCCAGAGCCAAACGGCGACTAGGATAGGGAAAAATTCCAAAAAGGTCAGGTCTCTGCAGAGCCCACTGTCCAACCATTCCGCAGGCCATTGCTCTGCACACCAATGCCCCCTAAAGTACACACCAAACCCAGTAGATCCGGAGGCGTCAGATGAGATCTGAAGCTCAGCTTTGATCTTTAACTCCTCCCTCCAAAAGGAAACGCCATTGAACGCTTCCAAAAACAACTCCCAAACTTCGAGGTCCGCCCGCATTCCTGCGGTCACCCGGACCCGATGATAGGGGGAACGCAACTGCCGCATAGCATCACAAAGACGCCGCAAGAAAGCCCTGCCTGGTGCCACCACTTTGCACGCAAAGTTAAGGTGACCCACCAGCTGTTGCAACTCAAGCAACGAAACCTTGTGCCGTCCCTTCAATGTAGCCAGCCGAGCTCTCAGGTCCAGTACTTTCACCTCAGGTAGACAAGAAGACTGTGTGTGGGTGTCCAGCTCTATTCTCAGAAAAGTAAGTACCACACTGGGTCCCTCAGTCTTCTCCTGTGCCAAAGGAACCCCCAGCTCGTTGGCAAACTCTTGAAAGGCCCCCAACAACCCGGCGCACTGCCCCAGTGCCCGGAGGACCAACCAGAAGATAGTCATCCAGGTAGTGCGCCATGTCGTTGCACCCCGTCCTGTCCCGCAGAACCCACTCCAGGAAGGAACTAAAGCGCTCAAATGCGGCACAGGATATCGAGCAGCCCATAGGGAGGGCGCGGTCCATATAGAATTTGCCCTCAAAGCAAAAACCCAGGAGCTCGAAAACCTCGGGGTGCACTGGCAAGAGACGAAATGCTGACTTGATGTCACATTTCGCCATCTCGGCCCTAATGCCACAACCCCGCACTACTTTGACCGCTTTGTCAAATGAAGTGTACCGCACTGAACACAGTTCCTCAGGGATGGCGTCATTGACCGACGCCCCTTTGGGGTAGGACAGGTGATGTATGAGGTGATACTCCCCAGGTGCCTTCTTAGGAACCACCCCCAGGGGGGATACCCGCAACGTTGCAACCGGAGGCGAATCAAAGGGTCCAAGGACCCTACCCTCCTTGGCTATCTTTTCTCGAACTGTATGTTCAAGGCCAACCACCGACTTAAGGTTAGGAGCCAAAAAAAGGGGCCCTAGGCCCCTGGTATGGAATCCTAAACCCGAAGGAAAACCCCTCCAACAAATATTGCCCATCGGCCTTGCGCGGGTACTTCCTCAGAAGCCTATTTAGGACCCTCAGCCGAATGGGGCTGGGCCCCTTTTCCAGGTGGCTGCTGACTGTTACCGCCACCCCCGGGGTGTTTGACCCAAGGTTTTGGCTTGGACCTGCTACAGGCGGACTGGGCATGAGGCCCGCTACACAGCGGGCACTCGTGCTTGAATTTGCACAGCTTCTGGGTGCACACTCCCTTGGAAGAGAACTCCCAGCATAGCAGCCGGGATTGAACCGGCTGGCCCGCCGCCGGGCGGGCACCTGTAGCAATCTGCTGATGTTGTTTTTGGACCAAATGTCCGCTATCCGACCTGTCACCTGCATTAGGCCGGAGACATCAGCTGCAGCCACAGCTGCTGGTTGACTTGGTCCCAAGGCAACCCAGGGTTGACAGCAGCCCTCATACGGAAGGCTTCGTCCTATTGCAGCCATGCTGCACCGACGAAGTCCGTATATGCCCTATATATAATATCAATATATTGAAAAAGGGCAGCAGCCCGGGCCGGCTGCGCCCTGGCAATAACGCACGCGTAAATTAAAAAGCCAGGCAGCCAATTTGCCCAAGTCCTATCAACTTTACGGCGTTTTAATTTTTCTTTATCCTTCTCGTCGAGCTCATCCTTACTTTTCCTCTCGAGCTCCCTATAGAGAAGGCCGAAGACATCAAGATACTCTCCACGCAGGATCTTTTCCTGGGTAGCCCCCGTTAAATGATCCCCCAGAGGCAAAGAGGTGTCTCCAAACGGGAATGCGTGTACTGGTATATTGGCATAGGGGTTCGGCGGGTAAAACCACCCGCCTCCAAACCCGGCAGGGCACATTCCCTGTACCTGGGCGTATTGCTGCCCACCCCAAGGCAGCACTCCTTGTGGAGGCGGCCCTGAGGGAGCAGCAGATGTCGCCGCGCCAGCCTGCGAACCCGCTGTCTGCAGACCAACACTGCCTAAACCCGACCCCTGTGTAACAGAACTCTGTAGGCCCCAGGGCAGTGCAGCCCCCTACTGGGCAGCGGGTGTGCCGGGCTGTCCCACCCTCCAAGCCCTTTTGCCCAACCTAGGGGGGAGGGCGGGCATCTGGACATGTCCCCAGGGCCACCCAAGAGGCTGGTGTGGTGCCAACTTACCCCCAGCACCATCAGGAGTTCCACCACCATCCGGCTTCTGCGGCACATCGCCTCCATGGTCGCCGCCACCTAGCTGTTCACCCGATGGTCCTTCTCCCGGGTCGTCTACGCCGTCCGGCTCCAGCTGCAAATCAGGCCCCGGCACTCCGCCCTGCAAGGCAGACAGTCGAGCCAGCATCTCTGCTTCAAACGTAAGGCGCGTCGACCGCCCAGAGGCGCGGCGGCGCCCCTGCCATATGGGAGCTCCCGCAGCGAGCCGCTGCTGCTCTAAAGCTTCCATCTGGTTAATAATGGCCAAACGGACCTGCTCCCCCTGACCATGCTCCTCAACTGGGCGCACACGGGGTGCACGCGCCGGCTGCTTACCCTTGGCCTTTCCTTGACCCTTCTTAGGTGCCATACTGATGACCGTACTTAGATCCAATCCAGACACCCCACAACCACCGTGTTAAGTGGGCAAAGAAGAGGTTAACTCCCCCTAAAAGGCTGTGTCAACCTAGGGCCTGCTACCTGAATCCAGCTTCCGCCGGAATCGAACTCAGTCTGTGAGCAAAGAGTTCAGACCACAGTAGTGCTGCTTTACCACACTGTGCCACAGGGCTGCTAAAAGCGCTTCCGCAGTAACCCAGGCAGCTATATCCCCCTTTAAGGCCTTCTAACAGCAGCTGGCAATGCCGATGTCCTCTGAGGCACTGAACCACCCTGGATCCGAGCCCTGCCACAGGCCCCCTGCTTAGAACACCGTGCCCAAATGGGGACCAGAAATGACCCCTCCACGCGCCAGTGAGCTTGCCCGCCTTAAAGATGCGCCTCGCTGCGCTACAGAAAATGGCCGCTGTAACGGCCAGGCAAAATGGCCGCCGTGAATCCTTACCGCCCAAATAGTGTTTAAAATGGCCGCCGCGCGTGCCTCGTGCAAAGCACGGGGCCACCCAACAGCCCAGGGAAGAGGGCCGCCTAGCAACAAGGGGCTCCCGCCGTGAAAATGCCCGCCGCCAGCGCCTAATGCAGAGCCCGAGGCAACCCACCACCAGTGGATAAAATGGCCGCCGCGTGCGCCTCGTGCAAAGCACGGGGCCACCCAATAGCCCAGGGAAGAGGGCCGTCTAGCAACAAGGGGCTCCCGCCGTGAAAATGCCCGCCGCCAGCGCCTAATGCAGAGCCCGAGGCAACCCACCACCAGTGGACAACGCCCCGCAAAGCGGCCGCCTCACGCGCCGCGGCCGAGCCCGGCCGCCGCTGGACACAGCCAAGCTCCCTCAATCACCCCCAGGGCCTCCCAAGTCAGCCGCCGCTAGCGCCAAGAGCCACCCCGCGCCTGTCACCAAACCGCTGTTGCTGAAGAAAAAGCCGACGATCGAGCACCGGCCGCACGCGCTACTGCCCACGCCTGCGCCAACGCTCCGATCCCGACGCTCCGGTCCCTCGCCGCTCCAAGACCCGCCGGCCTAACGACGACGCTACCGGACACAAGGCTCTCCGTCAGAGCCAAGAAGACAGCCGCCCTGAGTCGGGCGGGGCCAGGGCTTATATAGCCCTGGCGCCACTCCCCGCTCAAGCCCCGGATGGGCTGGGGCTGTCAAAGCCTGCTCTCCTTCTTCCAGGAGGACAAATGCGGCCCCCAGCCTGAACGCCGGCGATGCCGGCTTGGCTGGGAAGGGCCGATCCTTGTGATATATAAACTCTCAGCCTTCAGAAGCAGCGGTTTCTGAATCAGACTTCTGTCCTTATCCCCATCACTCATTCTGCTCGAGCTGGAGGTGCCCCCTTAAAGGTGAAAAGAGCCTTTAAAAGTAGTGAATCATGAGCTCTCACATGCCAAACGGTTCTGTCACAGTTGCAGGTAATGTCGTGAGTGGCTTCTGCTGCTGCTTAAAAAGCAAGGCTGGTTAGACCAGAATCTTGAAAAAGCAAGGAGAGAAGGGTGGCCTCTAAGGAAGCACAAGGGCTTTTCCGATACTTCCAGTGTCCAGTTTTGATACCTATAGTTATTGAGCCAAGTGAGAAAAGTTGCATGGACTCCAAACATCTCCATCTTCAGTTGTGACAAATGCAATTCCAGTGAATAAAGTGGTGGTGGAAAGTGCCGTCAAGTCAAAGGTGACTTTTGGCAACTCTGTAGGGTTTTCAAGGCAAGAGACACACAGATGTGGTTTGCCATTGCCTGCCTCTGCATAGTTACCCTAGAATCCTTCCCATCTAAGGGATAGGCTGAGAGAGTCGGTTGCAACCAAGGTCACCCAGAAGCCTCATAGTAACAAGTTGGATTTAAGCCTGAGTCTCCTGCACCTTAACCTGGTACAAGTATACCACACTGGTTCGGAGTGTATCTTATTTGGGAAGTTGTATGGTCCTCTTTTCTCCAATTTCTTTTAAGTTGTTTCCACTAATGGCAGAAGAAAAAACAAACAGAGCTCACTAAACTGCCCAACCTTCATATTTTTTAGGCTCCAGTAGGATATTGCGCCCCCCTCCCACCCCTCAAGAAAATCCTAACTGTGACACAGTTTGAGATACTCTGGCCTAGAGTAAATGGAATGCTGTTGCCTTTTTGCCTTTCAGAACAGCCAGAAATGGATGAATTCACTCTGGAAAGAGTGCTGGAGGAGCTGGAGACGCTGTGCTATGAGAATATGAACATTGCCATTGAGACAGAGGAGGGCCTGGGCATAGAGTACGATGAGGATGTCGTGTGTGATGTCTGCCGTTCACCAGAAGGAGAAGATGGCAATGAAATGGTTTTCTGTGACAAATGTAACGTCTGCGTGCATCAGGCAAGTCATATTTCTCACTGGGAGGGGAGGGAGAGTTAAGCAGGTCTTTCTACCTCATTACCTTAAATTACCAAGGACAGGTTAGAAGCAGGAACATTGCTAATGACAGGGGAGCTCTCCTGTCCTATGTTTGTTTGCAGCAACAATGGAACTCCTGGGCTTCAGCTTCTCTGAAAGTTAAGTGCTTGCAGCCCATCGTCAAGGATTAAGTAGGAAAAATACTGTGCTACCGCAACAGTGCTACATTTTCTGTATGTTAACCTGTCTATATCCCTGTAGGCTGTGTTCCTGTTGCTCATCCTGACTAAAGCTGAAAAGGGGTTCCTCTGTCCCACCTTAATCTTAAAATAAATCCATACGTTCTAATATTGGTCAGTAGTTTGCGATGGGTAAAACCCTGTGAATTGAAGGCTATGCACATTATTTAATGTGGGATTCTTTTTAAACTATTCCTTTAAATGTCTACCCTCATAAAGCTGCTTCTGTGAAACATCTTGTGGTTTTGACTGGGCAGAACATGGCAGTGACTACAGAAAGCAGCTTTTTACAAATTGTTTGTGTTGAGTTTAATAAATAAATAGGTCACCTACAGTCTGTGTCATCTGGGCAGTTAACTTACCAGACTGTCTTTTAGAAGGAAAGAAGATCAATTTAGGCCCATTGAAGTGAAGCTACCAGTTCGTAATCAATACTGAGTAGCTGAGTCTGGGTTGTTCACTGTAATCAGAGGTAGATCTTTCTTTAGCTTCCTTTAGGCTTGGCATTCAGAGGATGGTCTCTGTCTCAGCAGAGCTCCTGTGCTGCCACACGCTGGCAGGATTTTCATCAGAACATCCTGGAACTGAGGGAAACGGTTGTGGGTAGGTGGGTGTTAAACACCTTCTAGGAATGCTATAGATTTCTCAGCAAATCACAACTATTCAAGACTTTAATCAGGCTTTGATAGTAATGCCATCTTTTCATATTGTATAGTATTCTTCATGAAACACAGTTACTAGCACGTTATTATTTGGATGCTGTGTGGCCATCACTGTGGAGAGGACTCCACTGTTGTACAAATATCAAATAATAACCCCATTTACTCGAATGATAGCCAAACCTTGTTGTCCTGTCAGGACCATAGGTTTCTGTATACTTACTCACTAGCCTTTTTTCCCATCCTTCTGTAATTTTAGAAAAGCTTTAGTTATTTGCCAGCTTCCTATACCCTTTCTGTCCTTTCAGCTGTGGGACAGTCTTAGCTCCTAAGTAGCATAAGTTGAGTTGTGCTAGGAAGTCAACTTCCTCACCTCCCCATTCTCATGGCAACTTTCTCTGCCCCAACACAGGTGTGCCCCTGAAGGTTAGTGGGCCTGAAGTAACAGTGTGGGGAGGAAATTGGGAGTCAGGAGGGTGTCAGTAATATCTCCCTCCACTCCTTCACAGACAAAAGCTGTCCCATTGGTGCTTCTGACAGAGTGACTCTTAAGGGTCTAAGAGCCATACTAGTATAACTATAGGCATGTTATTTCTAAGTCTTCCTGCTAAAGAGGATGGTGAATCAAAAGGGCTTCTCATATAGTAGAATGTGAAATGAGGAGGCTTTCAGTGGTCCTTGGATGATCAGGGACAGAGAAAGCTATGTTCCAAGTAGAAACAGCAATTGGGTCCCTGCTCTATGGACCCTTCATACCAGGCAGGCAGACTGAATGGATGGTCTCACCATATGATGTAGCATACTTGTCTTGTGTGTCCATCATGCCCACCAAGTGTGACATAGAGAGGCTAGAAGACAGAGAGCATTGATAAGTCATGGGTGTGATCTATGCATAAGCTTATTTTATTTTTGGTTTCTTAATAGCACTTAATGTCAAAACCAGGAACTGTTAGAAATGCTTGACAGCCTCTGGTCAATTTTTCAGCTTGGTGCTCTTATTGTCCTTCTTAGTGGATAACCCATGACTGTATCCTTTTTTTCCAGAGAGGCATTCACCTCATGGAATTACTGCTGAGCTCACTGTACGGGTGGGAAAGCAGCCAGTGGTGAATTCCTCTCTCTAAGAATTTGTCCATGTTCCATTCTGTTTTGCCAGATTAAATCAGAGCTATTTAAACACTGTGCTTCCTAGACACATGAGCACTGAATGGAGAAAAGAGATATTGGATTTTCTTTAAAGGGCCATAATGTGATTTGCACACTAACCTGTAAGTGAGCACACCTGGAAGGGAGAACACAGTAATCTAGAATGCGCTGTGAATTCTAAGATGCCTAAAGTAAAAGCTTGTAAATAACAGAAGGAAGGAAAAGAGGAGAGGAGGAAGAGGCATAGTTCCGCAGGAGGAAGAGGAAGAGTTCCGCAGGGCCTGCAAGACCGCCCTTTTTAGACAAGCCTATAATGACACTGACTGCTGAGTTGCCTGGTACAAAGAACCGCCATCTATAAGATTATCTAAACTGGCAGAACCAGCGCCATAACAGTTTTATTGCTGCCAGATATATTTATATATATATATATAGTGTAACGTAAATTATGTATTTTAACTTAACTGACTGGTTTTTATATGTTTAATTTTAATTGTTAAATTCAAAGTCTTATTATTTATGTTAACGTGTAAGTTGTTGTTAGCCGCCCTGAGCCGCCTAGGCGGGGAGGGCGGGATAGAAATAAAAGTTATTATTATTATTATTATATGACCTGGAAGAAACATATTCTGCTTTATCTAAGAGGATCTCTTAATCTTGCATCATGTTATGCTGTGCACATCAGATCAATTAAATGAATAAGTCAGTAGCTGGTTTTGTTTTTCTTAAAACCAATTTATTATACTGTAATACATTGCAATAGCACATTATCTTTTGTTAATAAAAATTGATGCATATACATTACATTTTCTCCATCCCTCCCCCTTTTAGTGACCCCCGGCAGTGTATTTTATTTAAATTGTTAAAAAGGTAATACATTTTATCTATTAAAGAATCTTACTTCCTAAAAAAAATCAAAAAGAAAAACCATAGGTGGTTATTATAATCCATCTTCATAGTAGTCCTATAATCCTTAACAAAAAAACGAAAAAGATATAGTCCAGTAACTATAATCCATATAAAGTATCTTTAGAGAATTAACCATTGTCAAAAATCGCCAAGTATCCTTTAACGTTCCTTGTTTTTCCATGTACTTTTGAAATTTTCCCCATTCATTTTTAAACTTCTCTAAGTCTTGTTCTTTTACGATTCTTGTAAATTTGTCCATTTCACTCCAATGCATAACTTTCAAAACCCATTCCCAACTTTCTGGTATTTTGTCTTGTTTCCACATCTGCGCATACAATGTCCGTGCAGCTGAAAGCATATACCAAATTATCATTCTATCTTGTTTTTGAAATGTTTCCATTTGTAATCCCAACAAAAAAATGGCGCCTTCTTAATATTATATCCCAAAATTTTCGAAATCTCTTGCTGGATCATTTGCCAAAATTGTTTCGCCTTTTCACAAGTCCACCACATATGGTAGAAAGATCCTTCTTGTTTTTTACATTTCCAACATCTATCCGACACCTGATTGTTCATGTTTGCCAATTTCTTTGGTGTCATGTACCACCTATATAGAATTTTAAAGCAATTTTCTTTAATGTTATAACATGTAGATATTTTCATAGAGTTCTTCCATAAGTATTCCCATGACTCCATCTGTATTTCTTTATGTTTATTGCCCATTTTATCATTTGTGATTTAACTACTTCATCTTCCATAGACCATTTCAATAATAGTTTATATGTCTTTGAAATCAGCTTTTTACTTTCCCCAAACAGCACTCTCTCCAGTTCTGTTTGATCTTGTCTTATTCCATAATTCTTAATGTCCTGTTAAAGCAAATTCTTTATTTGTTGCATTTGAAACCAATTGTATTTATATTGTATATCTTCGGCCGACTTTAATTCCACCTTTCCTCCTTGAATTTTTAACAGTTGTTTATATGATAGCCAGTTCTCTTCTCTAATATCTGAATACAATTTTATTACTTCTGTTGGCACAATCCAAAGCGGTTTCCTCTCATCCCCATATCTTTTATAATTCAACCAAGTATTTAACAAATTGCCTCTAATGTAGTGATGCGAGAAGAAGCCATCCATCTTATTTTTCCCATAGTACATATAAGCATGCCATCCAAAAACAGTCAGTAGCTGGTTTTGGATTACCTTTGGGCTTTAAAATTTACCACCTACTGAGGGAACTGCTAATGAGACAGGGAGCCTTTAACTTCTGCCATATTCATTCTGATATCAGTAGCCACACTCATCATCTTGATAATGTAGTAGCTATTCTCTAGCTTCTATGGAAATGAATCTGAGGTGTTACTTATTCTGCGGGCATATTAGAATGATGGTTTTTGAGAATGCCACAGTGAAAAGTGGTTTGTATATAACATATGGAGCTGCTTAGTACTGAATCAGGGCATTGGTCCATCTAACCCAGTATTCTCTTTGACTAGTGGCAGTTTGTCTGAAGCCATTGCAAGTGAGGAGAGAGGACTGCCGAAAACCCCAAATGCCTTCCAAGATTCTTAAATCATTGCCTAGGGATCTGCATGATTTCCCACCCACCCCCCTTAAAAATTATTGCCTTAAAACAACTTAAGGTGGCAAAATTAACTTCGAATGTGTGGTTCTGTTTCTTAGATTATTCCTTCCTTCCTCTCACAGACTTTCCTCTCAGTTGTTCCTTCATTCTCTCAAAACGAACAAAGACATCATGTTCTGGAATTACCAAAACAACTGAGAGAGGAGATCCTCCAAAACCAGATCATTATCATAACATGGATGAGAGCTAATTTTAGCTTGTGGGATACCTACAGTATCAAAGCTTTGCACACTGTATTCAGACATATTTGTGTTGGAAGGTTTCTTTCATCATTTTTAGTGATGGGTGATAGAACATAACCTAAAAGCTTTTCACTGGTTTACCCATTGTAATCTCTGAAACATGGTTTAACTGATTATAGGAGCATTCCTACACAAGGGCAGTGAGCCATCTTGTCTAAAAATAGGCAATAGAATAAAAAGTTGAGGTTTTGTGCATTGTTGTGCTGCAGTTGAATTACTTAAAGTTTAATGAAATATGATGCTACAAATGATGCTTACATAAGAACATAAGAGAAGCCATGTTGGATCAAGCCAATGGTCCATCTAGTCCAACACTCTGTGCCACACAGTGGCCAAAAAAACCCGCCAAGTGCCATCAGGAGGTTCACAAGTGAGTCTAGAAGCCCTTCCACTTTGCCCCTCCCCCAAGCACCAAGAATACAGAACATCACTGCCCCAGACAGTTCCAGCAATACACTGTGGCTAATAACCACTGATGGACCTCAGCTCCATATTTTTATCCAAACCTCTCTTGAAGCTGGCTATGCTTGTAGCCACCACCACCACCTCCTGTAACAGTGAATTCCACATGTTAATCACTCTTGGGTGAAGTACTTCCTTTTATCTGTTTTAACCCGACTGCTCAGCAATTTCATTGAATGCCCAAGTACAAATATCCTGTGAATTACAGATTTTCAGGAATTACATAATCTTCATCGTGTCTGTGCTTCACACTCATGGGATGAAGCGCCAGCGCCAATTCCTGATTGGTAACTCCAAAGTCTGGGATTTTTTGTTGCCCAACCCCAGTAGGGATGCACGACAGTCCCAGTGCGCATGCCCACCCGGTGGGCGCGAATATCCCACCAGTTCCTTTACCGCCGCGTCGGATAGACTTCTTTTCATCACTCCAGTCCAATCTTTGTGTAGGAGCTCTATTTCATCTCTCCCTCCCCTCGCTCACGATAACAACGGATGCATCGCTGTGGGGATGGAGAGCGCACCCTGGAGATCTCTGCATAGGCAGTCCATGGCCCCCACCAATGGCTCACCATCGTATCAATTTCTTAGAGCTCATGGGAGTCCATCTGGCCATGAGGTCATTTCTACCCCTAATCTACGGTCAGACCGTAGCTGTGATGTCGGACAACACGACAGCTGTCAGTTATATAAATCATCAAGGAGAGACTGTGTCCAGACGGCTGTGTGCGTTGGCGATGCAGCTTTGGGAGACCTGCATAGCTTCTCAGACCTTCATTGTAGCCACCCATCTGCCCAGGGAGCTCAATGTTCAAGCGGAGTCTCTGAGCAGGGAAGACGTCTCCCATCACGAATAGGAGATGAACTGGAGATATTTCGAACCTCTGTTCCGGGAGTGAGGTCATCCCAGAATAGACGTCTTTGCCACGGCAAACAATCGGAAGTGTGAACAATTCTGCTCCAGAGGAAGGACGGACCCAATGTCCATAGGGGACAGTCTTCTACTTCCGTGGGTGGGCAAGTTCCTCTACCTTTTCCCACCATTTCCTCTTCTCACCAGAGTGCTTCACAAATTGGCCCAGGAGCGTCCAGAGTGCATCCTAGTTACTCTGTGATGGCTTCGACAGACTTGGTTTCCTGTCCTAGCCATGGCAAGGGGGTGTCACCGCAAGTTTCCGTCGGAACCGGACCTCCTTTTGGCTCAAGGTGGCTGCCTGTTTCACCACGACATCCCTTCCCTCAAATTGACGGCTTAGAGGGTCAGCGTCTAGAATTCTCTGACAGAGTGCAACATGTTATGTTGAACAGTAGAAAGATGTCAACTCGCCGCTCCTATGCGGGAAAGTGGTCTAAGTTCCTGTCCTTTTTGCGGGACAAGGGTATTGATGCACGTTCTGCTGGTCTTGAGTTTGTGTTTGAGTTTTTACTATCTCTTGTTGATGCTGGACTTAATCATTCCTCGATTCGAGTATATCTGGCTGCCATTTCGGCTCATCATGACCCTGTGGATGGTGCATCTGTTTTTACACACCAGCATACAAAACATTTTTTGAAGGGTCTTCTGCGGCTTCACCCGCTGTCTAAGGTTCCTCCTCCTGCTTGGGATCTGACGCTGGTCCTTGACCAGCTCTCGAGGCAGCCCTTTGAACCCGTGGCTACCTGCCCGCTGCATCTTCTAGCCTGGAAGACTGCCTTCTTAGTGGCCGTCACTAAGGCCAGGAGGGCAGGTGAGCTAGTGGCTCTGTGGTGTGATGCTCCATACATTTCTTTTCAGGACGATGGGGTGTCCTTGGCCCCGGACATCTCGTTCCTCCCTAAGGTGTTGTCTAGTTTCCACCTCAATTTGGAAGTGTTTCTGCCTACTTTTTACCCTTCTCCTTCTTCTGTGGAAGAGAGACGTCTGCACGCCTTGGATGTTAAGAGGGCATTGTGGTTTTATCTGCATCTCAGCAAGCCATTTAGGAAGGATCCCAATTTATTTGTCTCCTATGCGGCCTCTAGGTTGGACTTCAGGATCTCTGCACAGAGGCTTTCTATATTGATCACGGGAGCCATTAAACTCTGCTACCTGTTGGCTAAGCATCCCTTGCCAGGGCCACTCCGTGCACATTCCACTAGGGCTACGGCCACATCCACAGCGTTTCTGAAGGGTGCTTCCTTGGCGGACATCTGCATGGCTGCAACCTGGGCATCTCCTCATGTGACATTATGCCCTGGATGTCCGGAAGCGTCGCAGAGCACAGCTGGGTACCCTGGTCCTTAAAGCCACTACTTCTGCATAACTACCAGCTCCAGATAAGCCTAGCTTGCTAATCTCCCATGAGTGTGAAGCACAGAGACCAAGAAGAAGAAAAACAGGTTTCCTATCTGTAACTGATGATCTTTGAGTGGTCATCTGTGCATTCACACTACCCACCCTCCTTTTTCTCTGCTGCTGGTCATGGTACTCTTGATAGGTTGCGGCAGGAAGGAACTGGCAGGATATTCATGGCCACTGGGTGGGCATGCGCACTGGGGCTGCTGCGCATGCCTACCGGGGCCGGGCAGTGAAAAATCCCGGACTTTGGAGTTACCGATCAGGGATCAGTGCTGGCGCTTCATTCCATGAGTGTGAAGCACAGATGACCACTCGAAGATCATCAGTTACAGGTAGGAAAGCTGTTTTTCTCAGAAACTGATGCTACAATCCTATGCAGAGAGGGCCTATGCCAAGACCTACCCTGGCGCAGTCTTAACACAGGAGGAAATTTCCTAAGAGGAAACATCTCAAGGATTGAGGAGCCCCTACCAGTGGCTTCATCGTAACTGAGGCTTCTTACCACCCCGAGCCTTAGGAGGGGAGCCTTGCCTTTTCTTTTGCAGAAGGGCTCTGTTTAAGAGCCAGTGGAACAGTTAACCAGAAACCTCCTCAGTAGTCCAGTCCATCTCCAGCACTTTCAGAGTCTCCTTCAGTAACAAAGAAAATGGAAAGCCGAAGCCAGGATCAGGTGAATGAGCACACTCCTGACAACTCAAGGCATCCTGTACTCTGGTCTCACACCAAAGGAGAGCATTACTATTTGCAAGACTTTCTCTTTTTTTTGCCAGAGCCCACAGGAGTGGAGCTCTGCCTGGGCTGGCCAGGGCTTTGGCTGGCCCAACCTACCATGTGGCAGCCACATGCTCCCAGGCCAGGCAGTTTGGCCTAATATTCAAATGAGCTCCTGATGGGCTTTTTCTACAAAATAAAGCACTGACTATCTGTAGGACCCAACTCTGACTGCTGGAAGGGGTGAGGTTATCAGCTTCCTGTATAAGACTTTACCCTGACCTGGAAGGCCCAGGGTAGCCTGATCTCATCGGATGTCAGAAGCTAAGAAGGGTTGTCCCTGGTTACTATTTGGATGGGAGACCACCAAGTTCAGGTTTGCTGTGCAAAGCATTGGCAAACCACCTCTGTTAGCCACTTGACTAGAAAACCCAGCGGGGTCACCATGTGTTGGCTGTGACCTGATGGCACTTTGCACACACAGAGATATAAATCTTCAGCTGAGTCCTAGCCTTTGCTGTTTCAGCAGCTCTCGAGCCTAGGGTGTCCCACTCTGGGATGGCTCCCTGTAGCTAGGCTTCTGCTATCTATGACCTATTCCTACAGTGAAGTTCTGATTCAGCCCAGCCTGAAACCAGCAGCCCTTTGGAGACCTTGTGCTTTTATGCCTGGTTGTCCAGACAGAGAACAGACCACTAAGCTCACTGACTTAAGTGGCTTAGTCTGGAGTAACTCTGCATTGGATTGCAAGTCTGAAAATTGTGAATACCAACATTTTAACATGTAGAACATGTCTACCAGTTGTGGCTCAGTATTTGTTCATGGAAATGATATGCCAGTTATATTAATTACATGCATCAAAGATGTACAAATTAAATATGATTATCTAATCATTTCACAGTGTAGCCGTTAGTGCTGTCCATCTTTCTGGTAAATAACTCTTTCTTCCTTCTGTGTTTATTTAGGCTTGCTATGGAATCTTGAAAGTTCCTATTGGAAGCTGGCTTTGCCGAACCTGTGCTCTGGGAGTCCAGCCAAAGTGTTTACTCTGCCCAAAGAGAGGGGGTGCTCTAAAACCCACTCGGAGTGGGACAAAATGGGTCCACGTTAGCTGTGCCTTATGGATACCCGAAGTAAGATATTATTTCCTTTATAAAAGGGAGGTGGGTGGTATGTGGAAGATAATATAGATTATTATTAATTGAAATAGTTTTATGTATAGAATTAGCAATATTATGACCTTATAAGCGGGGACCTGCAAAAAACTTGCAGGGAGGCAGCATTCCCCCTACTTCTCTGCCTCTCACTTTTTCTCCATCCTTTCACCTTAACTCTTACTCTCTCCCCCCTGCCGGTCACTCTCCCTGCCCCATCACTCTCTCTCTCTTTCTGCCCCAACTCTAATCACATTTTTTCCTCTTTATTCCCACCACCCCATCACTCTCCCTTTCTGCCCCCCTACCCCATCACTATTTTTATCTCTTTCCTTGCCAGGCTCCCCCGGCCTCCATAGTTACACTCAGTGGCTCACCTAGAGCTGCTCCAGGCAGGCCTGCCAAGCCTCTCCTCCATAACCACTCTCTGTGGCTCACCCCTGGGTGAGCTAGCAGAGTCTGCACCCCCCCCCCCATCGGTCTCTGCAGCTCACCAAGGGCAGCTCCTGGCAAGCTAGCAGAGTCTTCCCTCCCAGCCTGCTGCACCTACACCACCAGACCCAGCATGGCTCCAACCAACTGCACTGTTGGAGTTAGGTGCATTCTCTGTGCTTATGCAGAAGGTACTTTTTTATTTTGGGGGTAATTTAAACCCCCCACATACACAATTTTTTTTAAGTCAGATTTTTCTGTAAACCTAGGGGGTCTCCAACACATGGATTTAAGTTTCTACAGATGGGGGCCACAGATCGCTAAAAGTATATAGATGATAAGAATGCAACTTACCCAGAGCTTCTGTTTGATTTAATCATGCAAGATGCTTTCAGTAATCAGCTCCTGTCACTCAAATCAAAAGTTGAATTAAAAGAAGAGGATGTAAGAGAGCCTGGATTTTCAAAATTTTAGTGCCGTTGAGCACTATGTGCTCAGTAAGAGCCAGTTCAGACATTCAGAATCTCCACACAATCTCTCCACTGCTACTCATTCTGGGATATATTCACACTGAGACTGTACCTGCATCCCAGGCATTCACATAGGCCGTTTTCCCACTGACCTTACTCCGGAGCGACGTCCCTCTTCACCGCGCAGCGTCTGCGCGGATTTCCCACCAACTGCTGCGCACAACCAGGAAGTGCCGCGGCTTTTGCATCGCAGATGTAAACCACTAAAAGCCAGTTTACATCTGCAACGCAAAAGCCGCGGCTCTTCCTGGTTGTGCGCAGCAGTTGGTGGGAAATCCGCGCAGACTCTGCGCGGTGAAGAGGGACGTCGCTCCGGAGTATGGTCAGTGGGAAAACGGCCATAAACACACAAATCTGCTTTATAGGAAAAGAACCTTTGGTCTTTCAAAGTCAGCAGTGGTTTTACAGGGTTTCCAGTACAGGTCTTTCAGATCACTAACTGCTGGAATCTTTTTTTGTTTGACTGAAGATGCTGGTGGTTCATCCTGAAACCATCTGCATGCAAAGCAAATGCTCTAGTGCCTAGCCATGTTCCAGGGTGTAGAGCTGGAGATGGAGGGAGCTCATTACATGAAAAAGATGTTGACTTCTTTTGGCATCAGGAGATACAAGCTAATGCTTTTTCTCCCCCAGTTGACTGCCATAAGAGGCAGAATTGTTTCACTGTCCTTTAAGAAGATATATGAAAGCCATTAATCTGTGTGCTCTGTGTTGTGTTCAGGTTAGCATTGGATGCCCTGAAAAAATGGAACCCATTACAAAGATTTCACATATTCCAGCAAGCAGATGGGCTTTGTCTTGCAGTCTTTGCAAGGAATGCACTGGAACATGCATTCAGGTAAGTAGTTAATCCTAGAAAAAACCCAGAACCAGAGCTTTTTAAAATCTACAAATACGATAATGATATTGGCTACAATTTTACAAAACAAAGCTTATGTATTGAGACTGGTAAATAATGTAAGTAACTACTAGAAAAAGAAATCATAAGTCACTGTTGGATTTTCATAAGTTTTAATCAGTGATATTTCCTTTGCTTGGCATGTGAATATCACTAGTTCTGGCTTTGTTATGACATAGAATCAGAGACTTGGAATACATCTTGGCTCTGCAAGGATTGTAACTTTTCCCAGAGGTGACTGGTGATTGTCTGGTCTTTTCATTGTGCTGGAACCATTGTACTTGATTCTGCTGCCACATGGATGGGGATATTTGTATGACTGCAGGTAGCTGCTTCCACTGATGAGGCACTGAAAGAGATTGTAGGCATACCTTAGGCACCAGTGGTAATTGCCTGATGAAGATCAGAAGCTGGATTGCGGATGACCGGGACTGAGCAGTGGAAGATGACAAATAAATTAGCCATTTGGCTAATTTCTACTCATATGATTATGAAGATAGACTTAAGAATGTGTGAAAAATGTGTTGTGAATGTTGGAAGATGAGACTGATTTCCTGTGTCAGGGGGTGGAGCATCACATTTCTGGCCCCAATAAATAGCAGAAGCATTATTTGTTAATTGTCTCTCAGTACAGGAGTATACCCTGGAACAAGTTGCTCCTGCTATTTGCTTCCCAAGGCAAGGCCAGACCTGGGAGAAGAGTCCCCAGTTCCAGTCCTGCCTTTACCAATAGAGTTGGGTCTTGCCTGCAATCTGTTGCAGGGCTAGAGTAGTATTTTTTTCATCTAGCTATAAATTTAGTTATGAGAAAAGAGTTTTTCCTTCTGCCTCTCTGTACTTTCTCCAAGTGTAATCCAAACTAAGAAAAGTCTCCTATTTAAGTTGTTTAGGCAGAGGACTTCTATAATCCTGGAACCCCTGTTTAGAGTCCCCAATAGCCATGGGGAGGATAGTTAGGAGCACTAGCTCCACAGCCTGGTAGCTTTCCCCTCTCTCAAGGAGTCTTCATCGCCAAGCCAGGGAAGAGACATCCTGCTGTCCCCTCAAGATGATCAAATAGAATGGATTGGAAAAAAAATATATAACTGAGTTAAACATGGGGTTCGTGGTGGTACCCTCTCCTTATTTAGCCTTTTTCCCCCTTTGGCAGCTAGGATTTTTGTTTTTCATTCTAGTTAGGCAATTTAGTGGTGTTGAATGTTCTAGTTATTATTCTGCTGGGTCTGCTGTCCCTATCCACGGGATTAATGCTTAGGTTTGGTCCTGTTTTAGGAAGTGGGTGGAAGGAACAACCAGGATATTCTTCTTTCACTGAGAAGAATGAATGCTCTGTCAAGCATCGGCATTTCGAATAAACAAGCGGTTGTATGATACAAAGACTCGTTTTATTGATAATCTGTTGTTGGCTCAAGGTATGGTACCTTGAGAGTGATACAGAGATCTTCTTCGTGGTCTCTGTGCATCACACTTGTGGGATACTGCGCCTGCGCCAGTCCCCGATCGGTATCTGTAAGAAAGCCCGGGAATTTTCCGCGGTCGGCGCCACTGGGCATGCGCAGGCGTCCCATTGCGCACGCCCAACGGCGCCATCGCGGCAATCCCGCCAGTTCCTTTCTGACCGCTGCGCGAAGAAGCTGCGTTTCTCTCGTGTTCCCGGTCGGTGAGCTTCGGGTTTTTCTACCCTTTTTTCCCCTCGCCTCTGTTTATATAGCCTGTTTGTTGTTTTCGTAGAGTAGTAGTTAGTTTAGTTAGTTAGTTAGTTACAAAAAAAAAAAGGTGTTTTTTTCGGGTGCGTGTTGTGGCGGATCGCCCTCCGGGGCTTCCCCCCCCCCCTTGTTGCTCCCTAGTTTTCCCCTCCTCAGAGGATTCTGAGAAGGTTTTTCCCTAGTACGATTGTCTATGGACAGTCGTTGGGGTTTTTTTAAGAGGTGCCGGGCCTGTGGGAAGAAGATCGCCCCCCCAGACGGCCATTCCCTGTGTCTCCTCTGCTTGGGGGAAGCGCACCGTGTGGAGGCCTGCCCACACTGCCTCCGCTTCTCCAAACAAACGAGGAAGAACAGGGCGGCAAGGCTATCAGCCGCATTAACTGCCTCGGCACTTCGTCCCCCGAAATCGTCGACGGGCCCTTCGGCATCGGTACCGAAAATGGTGGACGCCCAAGCCCCGACGGTCCCATCGGCCGATGCGACCGTGATCGAAGCGGAAGCACCGAGGGAGCGAGACCCCACGAAACGAGCCCTCGAGGGGTCGGTCGAGAGACCACCGAAAAAGAGACGGGAGGAAGCGGGACGAGAATCTTCCTCCAAGAAGGCGAAGAGCAAGGAGAAGCGAAAGCGGCCTCGCTCAACTTCGCCTCCCCCTGATGTGTCGGCACCGATCATCGACCCGCCGAGAAGGACCCCCCCTTCTCCGCTGCGCAGCCCATCGACACCTAGGGCCAGCGCTCATCGGCCACGCAGCCCACTGACTCCCGGGGCCAGCGCTCATCGGCCACGCAGCCCATCGACGCCCAGGGCCAGCGTTCAGCGGCCGCGCCCCCCAGCGTCGGAAGCAGAGATCGACCTAACGCGGCGATCTCCTTCGGCGGGCTCTCTTCGGCGAAGCGCCGAATCGGCCTCAGACGTCGAGGCATCGACATCGGCCGACGCGGCTAGAACTGCAGCGTCTAAAGGCGGAAGACAGAGGTAGCCGTCGATCGAGCCTCGGCGCTTCCCACCGATACCCCCTTGGGAGCAGCATAGATGGCAGTCGCCCTACCCCTGCTGCCCGCAGTACCATTGGTACCAACCAAGAGAGCACTCGGAGTGGGAGCAGCGGTCCGAAATGTCCTCTTTCTCCAGGACATCGCACCGATCCAGAAGGCCATCGGCATCGGTCTCGATCCCACCGGAGCGACGCGTCGCACCGACAGAGCCCCAGCACCGACCCCCGACGCCGATCCAGTCGCCGCGGAGGGAGCCAACACCACCCCTGTCGGACCGCTCAGAGCACAGAGCGTCTTCGCCATCGGGGTCGGAGAGCGACGAGGAGAGAGCCTGGGAACCCTCGCCAGATCCCAACACAGCGGAGGACCTCCCAGTCTCGCCCTCAGAAGACCTGCGGTCCTATGCTGAGATGGTTAAAAGGATGGCAACCACCATTTCCTTGCCCATCTCCCAGCCCAAGCCAATCGTGGACGATAACGTCTTTGATATTGTGCAACGGGACACGTCCACGGCTGTAGCTCTGCCTGTAACCAAGGTCATCCTACAGGCACTCAAGGAGCCATGGAAGAAGCCATCCTCGGCACCGGTGTCTTCGAGGAAGCTGGACCATATGTACAAGGTCCAGGAGACAGGGGCTGAGTTTCTCTTTACGCACCCAAAACCAAATTCAGCCATCGTCTCATCTTCCTCGAAGTCGCGCAGGGTGCATTCTGCCCCTCCTGACAAGGAGGGGAAGAAACTGGATGGTATGGGCAGGAAGATCTATTCGGCGGGATCCCTTGGCGCGAAGGTATCGAACTATGCGGCCTGCATGGCGAGATACCAGTACGCCATGTGGGAACAGCTGTCCCCCCTCCTTTCCGCTCTACCCGAGGACAAGAAAATGGCTGCAAAGAGACTACAAAAAGAGGGCCTGGCAGTAGCCAAGCAGCAGCTAACAGCAGCAAGGCACATGGTGGACGTGTCTGCCACAGCCATCACGTCCGCCGTCTCCATCCGTAGACACTCCTGGCTATGGTCTACCGCCCTGCAGCAAGACACCAGGGCGCTCATCGAGGACTTACCCTTTGAAGGGGACGGCCTGTTTAGTACCACCACAGACAACGCCCTGCAGGAACTGGATAAGAACCTGAAGATTTCCAGGAGCCTGGGGGTTCAGGCACCCTCCAGACAACCCAGAGCCAGGCAGTGGAGCAGATCCTGGACCAGGAAGCCTCCCCACAAGCCACCCTCAGACCAACAGTGGCGCCCTCGTACCTCCCAACCCGACAAGCAGGCCTACTTGGGAACAACAGAGGTCGCTACGGCACCCAGCCCTCGGGCAAATCTAAGGGCGCCCGCCCCTCTAAGCAGGGACTTTGACTTTGCTGTGGCACGCATCATCGCCCCCACCCATTCCACTATCCGCCTCCGC
Organism: Heteronotia binoei; assembly: GCF_032191835.1. Classification (NCBI taxonomy): domain Eukaryota; kingdom Metazoa; phylum Chordata; class Lepidosauria; order Squamata; family Gekkonidae; genus Heteronotia; species Heteronotia binoei. The sequence continues at coordinate 135,127,308 of NC_083227.1, read as the reverse complement.
CCTTTCCTGCCTGCCTGGGAGCGGGTCTCCTCAGACAGGTGGGCCCTGTCCATCATCAAAGAGGGCTACAAAATAGACTTTGCTCAAATTCCAAACCAGTCCGTAGTGGTCACCACTCCTCCCTCCCCACCTCTGCTGGCGGAGGTGGCCAACCTCCTGCAGAAACAAGCCATAGAGAAGGTACCCACAGAGGGCAGAGCGGGTGGTTTCTACTCCTGCTACTTCCTAGTCTCCAAGAGGGATGGAGGCTTGAGACCTATTATGGACCTTCGGAATCTGAACAAATTTATCCTGTACCAGAAGTCCAGGATGTCCACACTGCAATCAATCCTGCCCCTCATCAACCAAGGGGACTGGATGGCTACCCTGGACCTCAAGGATGCTTACTTCCATATCAGCATCCACCCAGAGTTCAGAAGGTTTCTAAGATTTGCTGTAGGCTCACAGCATTTCCAGTTCACGGCCCTACCATTCGGACTGTCCACAGCACCCAGGGTGTTTACAAAGATGATGAGCGTAGTGGCTGCCCACCTCCGCCTGCAGGGAGTGATAGTTTTCCCATATATAGACGACTGGCTCCTGGTAGCCAGATCAAGGGAAAGCCTGTCCGCTCACATCACGGCCACATTACGCCTTCTCGATGCCCTGGGCTTGCAGGTCAACCTAGAGAAATCAAAGCTCACTCCATCAAGGACAGTGCAGTTTATAGGTGCAGTGCTGGACACAAACCTTCATCGGGCGTTCCTGCCCGCCCAGAGGGCAGAGGACATCGTGAGCACGGTGCAGTTACTCCAAAGACAAGGGTGGGGCACAGTACAACAGCTTCAGTGGATGCTGGAGCTGATGGCGGCGACGACAAGCGTGCTACTCTTCGCGAAACTGAAGATGAGAGACCTGCAGCTATGGTTTCTTCGTCAGTTTCGCCCAACCAAAGACTCACCTCGAAAGAGGTTCACTATTCCCCCTACGACGCTCCAATCGCTTCAGCGGTGGGAATCGAAGGACAACATTTGCCAGGGGGCCCCCTTCCACCTCCCGGCTCCCTCAGTAACTATTACCACGGACGCTTCCCTGTGGGGGTGGGGGGCCCACATGGACGGCCTGTGCGTGGGGGGCCAGTGGCCTCCCAAGCTGGCCTTGTACCACATAAACTACCTGGAACTCCTGGCGGTGCACTTCGCCCTTCGCTCCTTCCACCCAAAGCTGGCGGGAAAGACAGTCGCATTGCTCACAGACAACACCACCGCCCTGGCCTACATCAACAGGCAGGGTGGGACAGTGTCTCGTCGGCTTTGTGCGCTGGCAATGGACTTGTGGTCGGAGTGCATCCAGAACAACATCTTCGTGAAGGCTGCACACCTGCCAGGGGTCCTCAACACACAAGCGGACTCCCTCAGCAGAGGGGGGGCGTCACCACACGAGTGGGAGCTGCAGTGGCGCTTCCTGGAACCAGTCTTCCAGCTGTGGGGATACCCACAACTGGACGCCTTTGCTACAGCAGAGAACAAGAAGTGCCCCATGTTCTGCTCCAGAGGGGGGGCAGACCCATCATCCCTGGGGGACGGACTCCTCCTTCCCTGGGCGGGCCAGTTCCTCTACTTGTTCCCGCCCCTTCCCCTGTTGACGAAAGTAATCAGCAAGATAGCAACAGAGCATCCACGTTGCATCTTGGTGACCCCTTGGTGGCCCCGCCAGAACTGGTTCTCCACCCTACTACAACTGTCGGGGGGGAGCTTCTGCCACTTCCCAGCGGAAACAGACCTCCTGTCATCTCAGGGGGGGCACGTCCTGCACCACAACGTGCCACACCTGAAACTGACAGCATGGCTAATAGACCTTTAGAGTTCTCTGACAGGGTCCAGGAGGTCCTACTGAACAGCAGGAAACCCTCCACCAGAGCTTCCTACAATAGGAAGTGGAGGAGGTTCTCGAGCTTTGTGGTTGACCGATCAGGCACACCGCATGACGCAGGCCTGCCGGTAATTTTTGATTTTCTGCTATCCCTGGTGGACGCAGGCCTAGTTTTCTCCTCCATCAAAGTCTACCTGGCAGCTATATCTGCCTATCACGAACCCGTGGGGGGGGGGGGTACTCTATCTTTGCTCACCCTCAGTCCAAAAAGTTCTTGAGGGGACTGTTTAGGCTGCACCCACCATCAAAGCCCCCCACTCAATTGTGGGACTTGACACTGGTCCTGGACAAACTGACTAGGCGTCCCTTTGAACCTATGGCCACGTGCTCTCTGCAGCTTCTGTCCTGGAAGACTGCCTTTGTAGTGGCCATCACTTCTGCACGCCGCGTGGGGGAACTCACGGCGATGCGTTGTGACTACCCTTATTTAGTTTTTAGAGAATCTGGTGTCTCCCTGGCCCCAGACATCACTTTTCTCCCTAAGGTGGCCTCCCAATTCCACCTCAACCTAGAGGTTTGGCTACCAACCTTTTTCCCTAACCCCTCCTCGGATGAGGAGCGTAGGTTGCACGCCCTGGATGTCAAGCGTGCCTTACTCTTTTATCTAAAGCGCTCTAAAGCCTTTCGCAAGGACCAGCAGCTTTTCGTCTCGTACACCACGCCTAAGCTGGGCTCCAGGATCTCGTCCCAGAGGTTCTCAAAGTGGCTGACGGAGACGATCAGGCTCTGCTACCTCCTGGCAAAGAGGCCGTTGCCTGCACCTGTCCGTGGACACTCCACAAGAGCGATGGCGACGTCGGTGGCGTTCCTGAAGGGTGTGCCCTTGACGGATGTGTGCAAAGCTGCTACCTGGTCGTCCCCGCATGCCTTCATGAAGCACTACGCGCTAGACGTGCATGCTCAGCAGAGGACTCAGTTGGGGACTGCGGTGCTACAATCTGCTGTTTCCGGTTGACCATCTTCCCACCTCCAGGTATGCCTTGCTTGCTAATCTCCCACAAGTGTGATGCACAGAGACCACGAAGAAGATAGACAGGTTGCTTACCTGTAACTGTAGATCTTCGAGTGGTCATCTGTGCATTCACACTACCCGCCTTCCTTCCCCACTGCTGACGGTCTCCCTCCAGTAGGAGATTCCAGCGGTCATGAAGGAACTGGCGGGATTGCCGCGATGGCGCCGTTGGGCGTGCGCAATGGGACGCCTGCGCATGCCCAGTGGCGCCGACCGCGGAAAATTCCCGGGCTTTCTTACAGATACCGATCGGGGACCGGCGCAGGCGCAGTATCCCACAAGTGTGAATGCACAGATGACCACTCGAAGATCTACAGTTACAGGTAAGCAACCTGTCTTTTTGCACAGCATAGTGTTTTAAGGGCTACATCAAAGGAAATAGAAAAGATAGCTTCAAGCCAAAACATGTATATGTGAATTGCTACAAATATGCGAAAATACTACCTTCTACTATCATGTGGTTAAAACTTCCCTGGTTCCCATACATTACTGCTTCTCTTGATAAGCAGTGAATAACAGTTTGGAGGAGGCGCCTCCTTTCTCTCTATCATCAAAGTTACTGCATTCCTACATTTTCTACCCAGATGTGAGAAAGGAAAAGGAAGGCGAGAAAAGTGAGGGGGGAGTAAGCTTTGAACTGCAACTATGGGAAGGAAGAAATTTCAGAACAGGGAGAGAGAAGAATTAGATTCCAATAACTATTGATCTAATACACAGAAATAGCATGCTTGACATACTGCCCCCCCTAAGATTTTTTTCGGGGTTTATTTGGATTTAACTTGTAGAATTTCTTTATCAATTTTGCTGTTTTCACATTTGAAAACTCCAGCCGCTCGTCGTGGCTAGGTGGGAAATGTTTCCATCTAATTAGAAAGTACAGCATCTCTCTTTTTAACTTAGCATCTAGAATTCCTTGAACTTCATGGTGACTCTGATTCCCAAGCTTGTGGTTGAGGGTGCCAAGATGTAGCTCCAGGATCCCGGCGTAATAGGCTGCAATGAAAGACAGGGTGGATTTTACTAAACATTTTTGGCAGTTCTTATTTCATGGTGACTTTATTGATGACTCTCTTTACTTTGAATTTGTAAGCTAATTTCCTCGAAGGTTGAGACATTGGTAAGTTCTTAGTTGGTAGGAAAACTGTCTCTCCTACTTTGAAGTCCCATACTGGAACATGATTCTTATCATAATGGCTTTTGTAAGTGTCCTTAGCCGTTTCCAAGTTTTCCTGTATTACCTTCCATACTTTCCCTAAGTTTCCCCATCAGTGTTCAAAAGATGAAGGTAATTCTGTGGCATCTCCTCCTGGTAACAAGGGGAAAGGCTTCCCTTCATAACCATTCACTACTCTGAAAGGAGAAGACTTGGTGGAACTGTGGACACTGTTGTTGTCTTGGTGGAACTGTGGACACTGTTGTTATATCCATACTCCGCAAATGGCAACAAATCTACCCAATTGGTTTGTTGGTGATTTACATAGCACCATAAATACTGTTCTAGAAGAGCATTCACCCGCTCCGTCTGTCCGTCAGTCTGAGGATGGTACGCTGAGCTCAGACCTTGCTCCATGCCTGTTAATTTACAAAACTCCCGCCAGAAGTTGCCAGTGAACTGTGGTCTTCTATCACTAATAATCTTATCAAGGAAAGAATGTAATTTAACTATGTGTTGGAAGAACAGGTAGGCTAGCTTTTTTGCATTGGGCAGTTGTGGGCACGGGATGAAATGGGCTTGTTTCTAGAAAGTATCCACCACTACCAATATCACGATTTTCCCTTGAGACATTGGGAGCTCTACAATAAAGTCCATTGAAACTACTGACCACAGCCTCCCGGTGGTTTCTAAGGGTTGTAGTAATCCTGGGGGTTTTCCTCCCCTTTTCTTGGCCATTATGCACACTGGGCAGGTGGCTACATAACTCGAGATGTCTTTTTTCATATTTGGCCGCCAAAATTGTCGGCTTACCAGATACAACGTTTTTACATACCCAGAGTGCCCTGAGAGTTTACTACTATGGCAAAACTGTAGCACTTCTTTCCGGAGGCTCTCCGGTGCATAAGAGTTTCCCTTCTCGGTACCAGAATCCTCCTTCTCCCTTAGTAAACCCATCTGGTTTATTATCTTCCTCTTTTTCCACCTGAGTGATCAGTCTTTCTCCTCCCCATTTTTCTTCTATGTTTCCTCTTTTTGCTTTGGATCTGGTAGCGACTGCCCACACTAGATGACTGGGTGATATGATAGAGTCAATGACTTCTTCTCTTTGTTGTGTTGAGGAAGTCAAGCCAAAGCATCCGGGAATATGTTTTAAGGTAAATCAAATGTGGCAAAATCTCGCCCACCGAATTTGCTTTTCAGTTAGTTTCCGGTGTCCCGTAAGTGCCTCTAAGTTTTTATGATCTGTCCAAATTTCAAATGGGACTCGTGCTCCCTCTAGCCAAGACCTCCAGGTTTTTAACGCAAAAGTTACCGCAAATGCCTCTATCCCATATGGACCAATTCCGCTGTTCCTGGGAAAATTTTTTAGAAATGTATGCACAGGGCCATATCCTCCCGTCACCATTTGCATTAAAATGGCTCCTACAGCGACATCGGAGGCGTCGCATTGGATCACAAAGGGTCGCAGTTCATCTGGGTGGCTAAGAATGGGTTCACTAGTGAATAGTCTTTTCAGTTTATTAAATGCCTCCAGACACTTGGCTGTCCATTCTAGTTTCGCGCCTGGCCGTTTTGCTTCCGGGCCCTTCCCTTTTGTTTTGAGGAGGTCCGTCAATGGTAACATGGTGTGCGCAAATCCCTGAATGAAATTATGGTAAAAATTCGCCAAACCGAGGAACGATTGGAGCTGTCTACGTGTCCTCGGGGGTTCCCAATCTAATACTGTTTGTATCTTGGTGGGGTCCATCGCTAATCCCTTCCCAGACACTCTGTACCCCAAGTAATCCAGTTCTGTTTTGTGGAACTCACACTTAGACAATTTGGCATATAGCTTATGTTCATACAGAGTGTTGAGTACTTCATGTACTAATTTCACATGAGATTTTAAGTCTTTGGAATAAATAATTATATCATCCAGGTACACCATGACCCCTTTATATAAGTATTCCCTCAGTACTTCATTTATGAAGTTCATAAAAACTCCAGGAGCCCCTTGTAATCCAAATGGCATGACTAAGTACTCAAACTGTCCCATGGGAGTATTGAATGCAGTTTTCCACTCATTCCCTTCTTTTATGCGCACTCTAAAGTAAGCATCTCGCAAGTCCAATTTGGTAAAGATTTTCCCCTCAGACACAGTGCTTAATAGGTCCTTAATTAGAGGTATAGGGTAGGCATTCAAGGTAGAAATCCCATTGATCCCTCGAAAATCTGTCTAAAATCTAAGCCCCCCATCCTTCTTCTTTCTAAACAACACTGGGGCGGCATGTGGGGCGGTCGCAGGTCTAATGAAACCCCTCTTTAGGTTTTTGTCTAAAAACTTCCGTAATTCAGCCTTCTCTGCCCACTCCATGGAATACAGCTTTGCCTTAGGGAGTTCTTGCCCTGGGATCAGTTCTATAGCACAATCGGTATTCCGGTGTGGGGGAGTTCATTCGCTTCTTCTTCGCTAAACACCCTTTTTAAATCCTTATACTCCTTGGGGATGGAGCATACTTCTTCAACTGTTAAACATAGTCTTTCAAATCTGGGGGGTGGCTCCATGCCCCAAGTTTTGTCCCATTGGTGGCATTTGCATTTAATATCAGTAAATTCCATAGTTTGGTCTCCCCATTTAATGTCTGGTTCATGTTTCGCCAACCAACTCACTCCTAATACTACGTCGAAAGATGCAGAAGGGGCAATTACAAAGAGTTTGGTATCCCAGTGGTTTTTTATGCCCACTGGCACTGCTTGAGTTTGATCAACGCATGGTTCCCCTTTCATTACTGTCTTGTCCATCTGTTCAAATTGTATGGATTGTGGTAAGGGGATCTTGGGGAGACCCAAAGTTTCCACTAACTTGGGGGTAATTATTTCTCTGGTACATCCCGAATCAATCAGGGCCCGTACATGCACAAATCTCTTTAGCTTTGAGTTTAGTAAAGTCAATGGGACAAAAAATAAAGATCCTGTTATTCTCACCCTCAACGGTGCCGTTAGTTCCACGACCTGCTGATCAACACCTCTCAGTACAGGTTGTTTATGTTTCCCGCCAGCTCGTCCTCCCAGGACATCTTGCTCAGCTCATTGATGATGATGGTTTCTTCGTCCAGTGAAGTAGTGGCTACGCTGCTCCCTTTCACCGATTTTATGGGACGACTTTTTTTGTGCCGACGCACTGGGCTTCGGAGTAAGGGGGGCCTCGAGGTCGTTCCGGGCAGTTAGCAGCCAGATGGTTTAGATCCCCACACCAGAAACAACAGTGGCTCCCCCAGGGGGATTAGCCTTTTTTCCTTCAGGTTTTGCCCCAGACCGAGACTCATGTCTCCCCTTGCTCCCTTGCTGCTGTTGACGTTGCAGGGCCACTCTTTTCATGTTAGTTTCTACTTTGCCCGCTAATTGCACCCACCCCACCAGCGTGGTGGGACGAGCTTGTTGTAGAGCTCTGTCCAGCACGCTCAGCTCATTGATGATGATGGTTTCTTCGTCCAGTGAAGTAGTGGCTACGCTGCTCCCTTTCACCGATTTTATGGGACGACTTTTTTTGTGCCGACGCACTGGGCTTCGGAGTAAGGGGGGGCCTCGAGGTCATTCCGGGCAGTTAGCAGCCAGATGGTTTAGATCCCCACACCAGAAACAACAGTGGCTCCCCCAGGGGGATTAGCCTTTTTTCCTTCAGGTTTTGCCCCAGACCGAGACTCATGTCTCCCCTTGCTCCCTTGCTGCTGTTGACGTTGCAGGGCCACTCTTTTCATGTTAGTTTCTACTTTGCCCGCTAATTGCACCCACCCCACCAGCGTGGTGGGACGAGCTTGTTGTAGAGCTCTGTCCAGCACGCTCGCATTCAGGCCCCTCTGGAACTGTTCTATTTTCATCAGTTTGTTCCAGCCCCGAACTTTGGCTGTTTGCCCAAAATTCGGCCGCATACTCATGCACCGATTTCGACCCTTGCTGCATGTTTCGGAGGGCTGTCAGCGCTCAAGTTTCCTGGAGTGGGTCTTCATACTGCATGAGTAGAGCTTGTAGGAAAGCGGCTACTGTATCCAATTTAGGGCTTCTGTTCTCGTACAGACTCACGTGCCATCGTTTGGCGGCCCCTTTCAGCTTCAACCCCAGGTAGTCCACTCGACTGAATTTATCAGGAAATGTATTCCCCCAATAGTGCATGTAGCTATTGGCTTGGACGGAGAAGTACTCCACTTCTTCGGGGTCCCCGTCGAACATTGCATCTAGTTCCCGTCCTCGACCATAGTCTCAAGGGACCTGCAGCGGTGCCATCGGTGGTGGCATCGGGGCTAGCATTGGTGGTGCGGCAGGTTGTCTTACCAGGGGGGGTATTGGTGCTCCCCTCAGGTCGGCGGGTCTCAGTACCCAGGTGAGCTGCCTTCTAATTTCTTGTGACATGAAGATGGCGTTGGCTTGAATCTCGTCCCTCAAGCCCCTTGCCATGTCGGCCATCTAATTTCTCACTGTCTGGAGTATTCCTCGCTCATCGGGTTCGACCTCTCCATCTTCCCCGTCAGGGCCAGGTTGTTCGGGGGCTTCACCTTCCTTCCCCTCATCAGGTTGGGGTTCTTCTCGCTCCCCGCCATCGACAAGTTGGGCGCTCTCACTAGCGCTTTCTGGGCCGCTCTCCCCGATCCTCTCCCTTACTCTACGGGAGTGTCGTGTCAGGATGACCTCTCTCCGAGCTGATGCCTCTTCCATTAGGGTGGTGGAAGTCCGCAGCTCCCAATTTTGGGCTGTGACAAGAAGTTGCTGCACATGCAGGGGAGACCCTCTCCCCAGGGCCCGTCGAGCATCTAGTATGTGCCACAGGGGGGTGCGCACCTCGATCTCGTCCTCTCAACTTTCGCCTCGTCCTCTCTCCAGAGGGTTCGGGAGTTCACTGTTATCTGGAGCTCTCTCTGCCATTCAGTCAGAAAGTTGCCAGTTCAGTTAAATTCCAAAAGGATGACTCTCAAAATGTCAAGCATCGGTATTTCGAATAAACAAACGGTTGTTTGATACAAAGACTCATTTTATTGATAATCTGTTGTTGGCTCAAGGTACAGTACCTTGAGAGTGATACAGAGTTTTGCACAGCATAGTGTTTTAAGGGATACATCAAAGGAAATAGAAAAGATAGCTTCAAGCCATAACATGTATATGTGAATTGCTACAAATATGCAAAAATACTACCCTCTACTATCATGTGGTTGAAACTTCCCTGGTCCCCATACATTCCTGCTTCTCTTGATAAGCAGTGAATGGGAACGGTTGGGGGAGGCGCCTCCTTTCTCTCTATCATCAGTTACTGCATTCCTACATTTTCTACCCAGAGGTGAGAAAGGAAAAGGAAGGCGAGAAAAGTGAGGCGGGAGTAAGCTTTGAAATGCAACTATGGCAATGAAGAGATTTCAGAACAGGGAGAGAGAGGAATTAGATTCCAATAACTGTATTGATCTAATACACAGAAATAGCATGCTTGACATGCTCACAGTGAGTGCTAGCATTCATTTTGCATAATCAGCTCTGATTGTTGAATTCTTCTTTTTCTTGGCACAGAATAATTGGCTTTTTATTTTTAGTGCTTAGGCATATAGACCGGCTGTTATATGTGGAGAAGTGTTCTTCCCGCCATCATTTGTCAACTATCTTGCCTAGCCAAGCACACTTTGATCTCCAGGAGGATACCCAAAGTGTTTACCTCTGGTCCAGAGGGAGGATCTGTCAGAGATTAGACACTTAGATATAGAAGTGTCAAAGAACAATTATCTGGTGTAAGAAAAACCATGTGCTCTGAGAACGGGAAGTGTCTAAAGCTTCCATGGTGTTGGAGCATTTTAAGGAAGACATTTAAAAGCAATCCTTTTTAGCTGGCAATGAAAGCTCACACCGCATTTCTTTAAATCCTTATAACTTGATTTGACTCCATTTGAGATAGCTTTGGGTGGATCTGCTTATTCACCCTGCCAGATGGAGATACTCTGTCATAATGGCAACTGCTTTCAAAGAACGGAAGGGCAGGGGAACGAGTCAGCTACACTTGGCAGGGTAAAAAAAAAAAAATCAGTTTTCCCCTAGACTTCATCCTCTTAGCTCTGGCTTGCATGTTTGTTTTGAAATGCTCCAAATGGAATGGATTTGCATGAAAGGTCACCTGAAATAGAATACATGGTTTTAGTGTCTCTTTTGCTGACATTCCATATTTTTAAAGTCTTCGTAAAACTGACACAAGCTTTTGTCTGTACTGTACTGGTAGAACATTTCTGGAAAAAAAAGAAATAATGTGGATGATTCATTTGTTTAAACATTTAAGCAGTGACTAAGCATCAAAGTGAAACTTTTAGAAATAAAAGAGAAAGAGATCCTATTCTCCCACCACCTCCAAACTGCATTAGGGTTGCATATTGCTCTATTTTTGTTGATGCGGAATCTTTTTGTTTGTTTAGGCAGGTGAATTTTAGCACATATGTCTTTATATTAGTTTAATGTAAAAGCTTTGCAAAATAAACCCTTTTTTTTACTGAAACCTTCCTGACAACAGGGATCATAATAAAGAAATGATATTTCAAAGAAAGGTCTGGCATGTTGTATATGAATAAGAACCAAATAAAAATATTTTATTATTCACTATTAAAGAAATGCCTAAACGGTTGTATGTTTTAAAAAGGATTTCAAGATGCTGGCCCTTGCAAGGAGGAAAAGAGCAGGAAGAACAACTTGGCCAGCCATAATATCTTGCTGAATGTTTGCTTTTCCCGTCTCATTTCAAGTATTATAAGGGTTAGGTGTGCCCAGAGAAGCAAGCTAAATAGCTCTTGGCTCTTTGGTGTTTCGATGAGCCACCTCTTGAATCCCAGACGAGCCCAAGGCACGCTTTATTTACTTTTCCAGTTGGTTGCTTTATTTATACTATATTTCTTTATTTTTACTGTTGGTAACTGCTATGGGTTCTTTCATGAAGAAAAGAGGAATACAAGTAAATAAATTGTGACTCCATCAGATAGGGACTGTTGGAGGTAAGAATACTGGATTAGAAAGATTTTTGATCCATTCAAAGCTAGAGATGGCATAATGGAATTTTCACTATTTGTTAGTGGGATTATAGTTCATTGATTTCCCTGTGCTGTAATAGTTCCAGACTTCCTTTTTCACAGGGGGGGGGGGAATGAACAGAGAACTATCACTAAATTTTACTTCAGAAATCTCCGAAACAAATTTTGTAGCCAGAATGAATAGTGTAAGTCTGTGCAGAGATCATCCATTTGCATGATGTATTTATAAAAAAAAGAATTCGAGCTTTCTGCTTGCATTCCGAGATGTGAGATTATAAAAGAACTCCAGATTCAGGCAGTAAATAAATAAATAATCACTACATTAAGTAGTGGTTTAGCAATGTTACAGAGGACAAATCACAATTCAGATGCTGCATAGTAAATATTTGTGTCATTGACTTTGATTCTCCCACGAAGGGGGGAACCTAGAGGAGTTCAGCACTAAGCAGTTCCTTTTTAAAAAATAAGAACATAGCCCGCAGACTTCTCTGTCCACAAGTTACCTTAGGACAGGGGTTCCTTACCTTTTTCACAGGAGAAGGGCCAACTACAGAACGCTAGGGAATGAGGTTGTACTGATAAAAGTTGTTCAACATTTCAGGCAGAAGTTCTGTTTAATGGGATGCCTTTTAAAATTAGCAGAGCGTTTAAAACATTTTCTGGCATACATGCAAAAAATATATACATATTGAGCTAGCTAAGAAGATCTTCTTCGTGGTCTCTGTGCATTCACACATATGGGTAATCCGCAGGATTGGCCCCGACCTCGGAGAGTTCAAAGCAATCTTGATCGTAGATCTGGCGCGCCTCCCACTTGTCCTGGGAGGAGACAGCTACTGCGCATGCCTGGACAAGGGGGAGGTGCTTAGCCACTCAGTTTCTTCCTTACCGCCGACCGGATCGCACCTTCCTCGTTGATCTCCAACTTCTTCATTGCAATCTCCAACAACTACCTTCTCTTCGCTTCAATTCTTCATCTTCTACTTCTCCTGGTATCGTATAAAAAAAAAAAAAAAAAAGCCTCCTCTTACTATCTTTCTGGACTTTCCCCCTCCCTCCCCCCCCCCCCCTCCCGGGCGGATGGAAGGAAGGGACAAGATAATCTTTAAACGCTGTACCAGCTGCTCCTCAAAAATCCCCTCGTCCGACGGCCACTCTCTTTGCTTGTTCTGCCTTGGAGAGGCACACCGTCCAGACTCCTGCGTGCACTGCAGCCAATTTGGCAAACAGGCCCGCAAGAACCGCGCCGCGAGACTCAAGAGCCACCTCATGGAAACCTCACTCCGACCGGCCATGCCGCGTGGCGGACAACAACAACCCGCGCCATCTTCCCCACACCTCGTGGGAGAGGCGCAGTCGGCAGCTTCCGTGGCACAGACTCCCTGTAAGCCTAAGACCGGCAAGCACTCTAAGAAGTCGGACGACCCCAAAAAGCGTCGCCGCTCCGATTCCGCCCACTCGGACCCGACGGGCAGCACTAGCTCAAAAAAGCATAAGACCCGCCCTCTCGACTCGGCCTCGAACCCGACCACCAAACCGAAGGCCTCGAACCCGACCGCCACTGCCTCCGGATCGATGCCGAAGACTCCGACGTCGAAGTCGACGGCAACACCGTCAATCACTCCGTTGGAAATCATCCGCATCTCATCAAAGTCGCCGTCCATTCCGAATTCCCCACCAGACCAGCTGCTGGATACGCACTCTACCGCATCCGTTAGGACCCACACTCTCGACCCCACTAAATTCGTAGATCTCTCACAGCCGATAGACGCCCACGCGCTCACCAGAGAACCCTCGACCCCGAGAGATCCCCTGACTAGACCTCGATCTCACAGTCGCAAACGCACCAGGTCCCGCAGTCGCCGACACACCAGGTCCCGCAGTCGCCGCCGTACCAGGTCCCGCAGCCGCCGCCGCACCAGGTCCCGCAGTCGCCGCCGCACCAGGTCCTGCAGCCGCCGGCGCTCTCGCAGCCACCGCAGGGGGAGACACTACTATTACTCTCCATCGAGATCTAGGTCTCCATCCCCACGGCACCGAAGACGGCACCGACGATCACCATCCCATGATCGCCATTACCACAGCTACCAAGAGTCTCCGCGCTACCGAGATCGCACACACAGACTCCAAACTGCTTCGATCGAATCGCTTCACCATGACGACCCTACGGACCTCGGCGCCGAACCGAAGCTCCCGTCACCACTAGAATCCCTACACACGGCTCCCAAGACAACACAGCCCGACCTACCTCAAGGAACCGACGACGGATCCGAGGAGGAACTCTCCGACTCCGACCACTCTTCGGGTTCGGACCTACAATCCCCAGACTCCGACATAGCCAAGCCAGCAGACTTATCACCGTCTGAAAGCCCAAGATCCTACCTCGACCTGGTAGCAAACATGGCAAGCTCGCTAAATCTAAAGCTCAATACGGACGCCCCCAGAGTCTCGGACGTCGTTTTTGATCTAGTCCACGCGGATCTTCCATCCAGCTCTTCTCTCCCAATGCTCCCCGTTCTACTAGAAACACTCAAAGAAGCATGGGACAAACCGGCATCGGTACCGCCAACATCCAAGAGGGTTGAAGCGCTGTACAAGATACACGCACCTGATTCCAAGTTCCTGTTCACCCACCCGGCTCCGAACTCGATCATTGTACATTCGTCCTCGAAGTCGAAGCAGACTAGACACCCGGTACCACCAGAACGGGAGGGCAAAAAACTCGACACCATCGGAAGAAAGATTTACGCCCTCACTACAGCCACAACCAAAATCCTCAACTACATGGCATGCTTCTCCGCATACACCCACAACCTGACCACCTCCCTCGCCGCATTGGTACCATCCCTGCCCGAGGCATCCCAAAAGTCAGCCACCACGACCCTGCAGGAGATGGCCAGAGTAACCAAACAGCAAATCAACACTGCCCGTCACGCTGCACAGTGTTCCTCCAGAACCTTGGCCTCAGCCATAGCACTCCGCAGGCACGCGTGGCTCAGGTCCTCCTCCCTCCAACCAGACATCAAATACAAAGTTGAAGATTTGCCCTTTGATGGCCTTGGCCTGTTTAGCTCCTCTACAGATGACATCCTCACATCTGTAGACGATGGCAGGAAGAGGGCAAGACGACTGGGAGTCTCCCAACCTCTGACCCAAACCAATCGACAAAGGAACTGGAGGTCCAACCAATACAAAGGGAACAGATCCCCACGACAACAGGAACCATGGAAGCGCAAACCACCGCAGTCCAAGCCTTCCTTTCAACACAGACGCCAAACAACCAAGAAACCTTCAACCACACCCAAACCGTCTCTCTGACCTCCCTGCCCCGAGCCGTCCAGTCTCCCTCCATCAGCCAAACCCATCAACACGACTACAACCATTCTACACTGCCTGGAGGACCATAACATCCGACGCCTGGGTCCTCGCCATCATTCAAAGAGGCTACCTAATAGAGTTTACGTCCACTCCAAAGCACCACCGGTTCCTCACCACACCCCCGTCCGCACCCCTGCAGACGGAAATCGCGTCTCTGCTGGACAAGGGCGCGATAGAACCAGTCCCACCCCAATACCATCGCACCGGCTTCTACTCCCGGTACTTCCTGGTGCCAAAAAAGGACGGAGGACTCCGACCCATTCTCGACCTCCGCAAACTCAACCTACACATAACCTACAAGAAATTCCGTATGGTCACGCTTCAGGCAATCCTCCCGCTCATCCCAGAACGAGCATGGATGGCGTCCATAGACCTCCAGGACGCCTACTTCCACATTACAATCAACCATCATCACAGAAGATTCCTCAGGTTTGCCATAGGGAAGCAGCACTTCCAGTTCTGCTCCCCTCCCTTCGGTCTCTCCACAGCACCAAGGGTCTTCACCAAGTGCATGGCAGTAGTAGCAGCCACATTACGCCAGCAACAGATATCAATCTTCCCGTACATAGACGACTGGCTGATCGTCGCCCATTCCAGGGAGCAACTACAACTGGACGTCTCGACCACCCTCTCCACCCTGGCCACCTTAGGCCTCCTAGTCAACCTCCCAAAATCCAAACTAGTCCCTACCCAAAGGATCCAATTCATAGGAGCAGACATCTCCACGCTCTCACAAACGGCTTTCCTACCTCAGGACAGGGCACTCGCCATAATGTCACTGGCCAACACTATCATCGCCCAGCGTTCCCAAACAGCGCTCACCTTCCAGAGAATGTTAGGCCTCATGGCAGCAACCACAGCAGTTCTGCGGTTTGCGAAGCTGCACATGCGTCCCCTCCAAATGTGGTTCGTAAGAACTTTCCGCCCTCACACACAACATCAATCCACACTGCTCACCCTTCCACTACACATTGTACCATCCCTCAAATGGTGGACCAAGGAACATCACCTCTACAAGGGCATGCCATTCAAGCAGACACCGCCCTCGGTGATTGTAACCACAGACGCCTCCAACTGGGGATGGGGAGCCCACTTGGAAGACCTCACGGTGCAGGGCCAGTGGACAGACTACGAACGCTCTCTCCACATAAACTGCCTGGAGCTCATCGCAGTGCACAAGGCTTTGCGGTCCTTCCTCCCATCGCTAAGGAACCAGCACGTCCAGGTCACCTCCGACAACATCGCCACAGTCTTTTACATCAACAGGCAGGGCGGCACCGCCTCCGTCAGACTCTGCAAGAGAGCCCTAGCCCTGTGGCACTGGAGCATAAGCCAGGGCATCTTCCTCACGGCCGTACACCTACCAGGGGCCGAGAACACCCAGGCAGACGCCCTGAGCCGCCACTCCACCAACAACCACGAGTGGTCTATCAACAGCCGATACATCAGACAGATATTCAGCATCTTCGGACAACCGAAGATAGATGTATTTGCTTCACCGTCAAATGCCCAATGCACCCGCTTCTACATGAGAGGTCCTCCATCCCACCTCTCCAGGGGGGATGCCTTCATACAAACTTGGAAAGGAACACTCCACTACCTCTTTCCGCCCATTCCACTTATCACCAGAGTTCTACAGAAGATTCAGGTAGACCACACAAACTGCATCCTCATAACTCCATGGTGGCCGCGCCAACCCTGGTTTACGACCTTGCTGCTCCTGTCCAACAATACCTTCATCCAGCTCCCTCAAACACGGGATCTCCTCTCTCAACAGGGCGGCAGGGTCCTTCACCACAACCCGGCATCGCTCAAATTAACAGCCTGGAGAATCAGTTTCTAGACTTCCCTCCGGAGGTCCGTCAGGTCCTAGTGAACTCCAGAAAACCATCTACTAGGAAATCCTATCTATTTAAGTGGAAACGCTTCTCACACTATGCCTCACAGCACAACTTCGACCCCAACCTCGCCACTATACCTCAGGTACTAACTTACACCTTAACGCTATCCAGAGCGGGTCTGTCGTATTCTTCCCTGAAGGTACACCTGGCAGCCATCTCTGCCTTCCACCCCCGCATCGATGGCACAACGGTATTCTCTCACCACGCGACCAGAGCTTTCCTCAAGGGCATCATTCGCCTACACCCACCAATCAAACAAGTTCTACCCACCTGGAGCCTGTCCCTAGTCCTGAGCCAACTCATGAAACCACCCTTCGAGCCCATGGCCTCCATCCCACTACACCTGCTGTCATGGAAGACGGCACTACTTACGGCCCTCACCACAGGCAAGAGGGCCAGTGACATCTGCGCATTCAGAGCAGACCCACCGTATACGATATTTCATAACAGTACGGTGGTCCTCCGACCTGACCCGACCTTCCTACCCAAGGTCGTCTCTACCTTTCACCTAGGAAGACAGTCCACTATACCAGCCTTCTTCCAGCACCCCGCGGACGCGGGACAAAGGGCACTCCACAACTTGGATGCACGGAGAGCCCTAGCCTTCTACATAGACAGAACCCGCCAAATCCGTAAAGACCCTAGACTCTTTGTCACCTACGCTACCCATAATAAGGGCAGCAGAATATCTACCCAGAGACTCTCCAAATGGATTGTTGCTGCCATCGAACTCTGTTACCAGCTGGCAAAGCAACCAATCCCTCAACATATACGAGCCCACTCAACCAGAGCCGTGGCTACCTCGTCTGCCTTCATGAAAGGCATCCCTATAGAGGACATATGCGCTGCAGCCGTCTGGTCCTCCACATCTACCTTCGCCTCGCACTACGCTCTCGACGTCCGTGCCCGGCGAGATGCCTCCTTCGGACAAGCAGTGCTACGATCGATCTTCGACTAACCACTGTGAGTACCACTATCATTACGTTACGCTCTAACCCTTCATGTTCTTACAGGTCCAGCACCCACCTCCGAAGAAATGGCTCGCTAATCACCCATATGTGTGAATGCACAGAGACCACGAAGAAGATGGACAGGTTTCTTACCTGTAACTGGTGATCTTCGAGTGGTCATCTGTGCAATCACACAGACCCACCCAGCCTTCCCCGCTGCTGGAAGCTAGTAAGCACAGTTATTTCCACCTATCCGGCGGCGGGAAGAAACTGAGTGGCTAAGCACCTCCCCCTTGTCCAGGCATGCGCAGTAGCTGTCTCCTCCCAGGACAAGTGGGAGGCGCGCCAGATCTACGATCAAGATTGCTTTGAACTCTCCGAGGTCGGGGCCAATCCTGCGGATTACCCATATGTGTGATTGCACAGATGACCACTCGAAGATCACCAGTTACAGGTAAGAAACCTGTCCTTATCATCTAGCAGTCAATACCTGTCATCATTTTGCAGGCTATCTATGCATTTATGCTTTATCTTCTGGCAGTTCCCATTACATGGGCCCTTCTCTCACAATCCCAGCTATTTTTAACATGTACTGATCTTCTTCGTGGTCTCTGTGCATCACACTGATGGGAGTAGGCGCCAGCGCCAACCTCGATCGGTAAACTTCAAAAGCTGCGGATTTCCGCGCCGACGTCCCAGTGCGCATGCCCGGTAGCCCCCACCGCGCATGCTCACCGGGACAGGAGCGGACATCCCGCCAGTTCTCTTCTGACCGCCGCGCTGATCAGTCGATCTTCTCTGCCACGGTCGGTGAACTTTATCTCTGGATATTTTTCCTCTGCTATTGTTAGTTAGATAGTTGTAGTTATAGTTATAGTATAGTTGTAGATAGTTAGTTCTAGCTGCGGGAGAGTGGGGTAGTTTTTCCCGCCCTTCGGGGCCCCCTCTCCCTACTTTAGTTTTTTCCCGCCGTTGGTCTTTCCTCGTATGGAAAGGCGGTGGGGATTTTTCCACCGCTGCTCCTCCTGCGGGAGTAAAATTGCCCCTCCTGACGGGCACGAACTGTGTTTGCTGTGCCTGGGCGAGCGGCACCGTTCTGACTCCTGTGTTCATTGCGCTAAGTTTTCGCGGCAAACCAGGAAGAACAGAGCGGCTCGACTTGCGGCGGCGCTGATGGAGCAGGCTCTTTCTCCACGTCGCCAGCCAATGGAATCGGCCGAACAACCGTCTGGTCAGTCCGACCAGTCGGCGCCGATCCAGTCGGTCGATACCGACCGGGCCCCTTCCGATGCCGATCGCCCTACAAAGAGATCGGGCTCGGCGGCCACTTCGGAATCCTCGATGCCGGTTAAGAGGCGCAAAGAGGATAAAGGGGCGCCTTCGGTGAAGGCGAAGAAGGACAAGAAGCAGAGACACAAATCGGCACCGCTCTCAGCACCGGTGTCTCCTGCGGACCCTACGGCTCCGATCGTCCCTCCTCTCAAGCTCTTCGCATCACCAATACGCCAGTCGGGCACTCCGCTGGAGTCGAGGTCGACCCAACTTGTGATCTCGGACTCAGACTCGGAGAGACTGATCAAGAGAGAGATCTTGGGGTCATGATAGATAACTCACTGAAAGTGTCAAGACAGTGTGCGTTTGCAATAAAAAAGGCCAATGCCATGCTGGGAATTATTAGGAAGGGAATTGAAAACAAATCAGCCAGTATCATAATGCCCCTGTATAAATCGATGGTGCGGTCTCATTTGGAGTACTGTGTGCAGTTCTGGTCGCCGCACCTCAAAAAGGATATTATAGCTTTAGAGAAGGTGCAGAGAAGGGCAACTAGAATGATTAAAGGGCTGGAGCACTTTCCCTATGAAGAAAGGTTGAAACGCTTGGGACTCTTTAGCTTGGAGAAACGTCGACTGCGGGGTGACATGATAGAGGTTTACAAGATAATGCATGGAATGGAGAAAGTAGAGAAAGAAGTACTTTTCTCCCTTTCTCACAATACAAGAACTCGTGGGCATTCGATGAAATTGCTGAGCAGACAGGTTAAGACGGATAAAAGGAAGTACTTCTTCACCCAAAGGGTGATTAACATGTGGAATTCACTGCCACAGGAGGTGGTGGCGGCCACAAGTATAGCCACCTTCAAGAGGGGTTTAGATAAAAATATGGAGCACAGGTCCATCAGTGGCTATTAGCCACAGTGTATGGAGCACAGGTCCATCAGTGGCTATTAGCCACAGTGTATGTGTGTATATAACATTTTTTGCCACTGTGTGACACAGAGTGTTGGACTTGATGGGCCGTTGGCCTGATCCAACATGGCTTCTCTTATGTTCTTATGTTCTTATGATCGAGTCGGGTACCGATCGCAGCCCTCTCGGCCGCAGCTCGGTCTAGCCCGTCGGTTCGGCCAAGTGATCGGCGTCGAGACCGTTCGGCAAGCAAGTCCCGATCTCCTCTCCGCAAGGACGAAAACAGATCGCCACGCGGAGCTCCAGCCCAGGTCCCGTGGGACCAAAGACAGTGGCAGTACTTGTACGGGGCCTATCCAGCCCAGCCACCCTATCCATGGCTGCCACCACGGCAGGTTGACTGGGACCAAGCCTCCCAAACATCCTACCAGTCTCGCACTTCCTTCCGCACAGTGCAAGAAGCTCCGTCAGCGTCGGCGTCGAAGCCTCCAGAGCTGCGCAGGAAGGAACAACAGCAGGTCGCCCCGTTGGTGACGCCCAAATCGACCCCGAAAGCTCCAGTGTCCCCGAAGCCGATGCAACCGTCGGATCTGTCCGATTCCTCGAGCGAGTCCCCCAGGTCGCGGGGTGGTTCGTCGCTCGATGGGGGACCTTCATCGCCGGACGAGCCTTCGCCACCGGGGAAGACCTCGGAGGAACAGCCTATCTCGCCGTCTGAGGACCTCAAGTCCTATGGCGATCTGATAAAACGAATGGCCCAAACCCTCTCGTTACCGACGGTCCAACCGCAACCTGTCGTTACCGACACGGTCTTTGATATAGTCCAGCAGGACACGTCTACTGCTGTAGCTCTTCCTCTCACCAACGTTATGTTGCAGACTGCCAAGTCCTCATGGGACAAGCCGGCGTCCACGCCTGTGTCCTCCCGCAGGCTGGACCATATGTACAGGATCCAGGAGTCGTCGGCGGAGTTCCTGTACGTTCACCCCAAACCGAATTCCATAGTAGTGTCTTCCTCCTCGAAGGCAAAAAAGACTCACTCCACACCCCCTGATAAGGAAGGGAGGAAGTTGGACGCAATCGGGAGAAGGCTTTACTGCACAGGCTCTCTGGGAGTCAAAATTGCGAACTATGCGGCCTGTATGGGCAGATATCAGTACGCCCTATGGGACCAAGTTTCCACCATACTTGGTTCTCTCCCTGAACAGGCGAAAACCGCACTCAGGAAGCTGCAAAAGGAGGGCATGTCTCTGGCAAGGCAGCAGCTTAATTCGGCGAAACATTCTGGGGACACGTGCGCCAAGGCATTGACGACGGCCATTTCCCTGCGCAGACACTCCTGGCTCTGGTCCACGGCACTGCAACACGACACGCAGGCATACGTGGAAGACCTGCCTTTTGATGGCTCAGGGTTGTTCAGCTCTAACACGGATTCAGTACTCCAAGAGCTGGATAAAAGTATAAAGACATCAAGGAACTTGGGAGTGTCCAGCCCTCGTACTCCAGCCAAACGGCAGTGGCCAAAGACGTGGCACAAGAAGCCCTACTCGAAATCACCCGAAAGGCAGTGGCGTTCCAAGCCGTCGGCGTTTACCCGGCCGCAGTACCAACAGAAGCCCAAATATTCTCCTCCTTCTACCCAGACACCCAGGCAGAAGGGATCCAAACAGAAGCAGGGCCTTTGACTGCCTTCCACCCCTGGGTGGCCCTGTGGACTCGGACCTTATCCGACTGGCACGTTTTTTCCCTGCCTGGGTCCGCATTACGTCAGACCGCTGGGTATTGTCGATTATTCAACAGGGCTACGGGATAGAATTCTCCGACCCTCCACCCACCCCGACCTTCGTTTATACCCCTCCTTCGCAGACCCTCAGGGAGGAGGTACGCTCCCTCCTCTGCAAGCATGCGATCGAAAAGGTCCCTGCGCACCAGCTGCGACGTGGCTTCTACTCCTGATACTTTACGGTCCCGAAACGAGATGGGGGCCTCAGGCCCATAATGGACTTGCGGGCCCTGAACCTCTTTGTACGATGCGACAAGTTCAGGATGACAACTTTGCCGTATATCCTCCCGCTACTGGGACCAGGGGACTGGATGGCCACGCTCGATCTGAAAGACGCGTACTTTCACATATCGATTCACCCTTTCTACAGGCAATTCCTTCGTTTCACAGTTGGGGAAGAACACTTCCAATACAGGGCTCTGCCGTTCGGGCTATGCACGGCCCCGCGAGTGTTCACCAAGGCTATGGTGGTGATAGCCGCACGCCTGCGGCTGCAGGGGATAACGCTTTTCCCATACATCGACGACTGGCTCCTGGTGGCGGAGACCAGGGAGTCGTTGCTGCGGCACATAGAGATCACCCTAGCCCTGGTGGAAGAGCTGGGCCTCCAGATCAATCAGGAGAAGTCCCGTCTCCGGCCTGCACAACAGGTGCAATTCATAGGGGCTATACTGGATACGCAGGAGTGCAGAGCGTTTCTCCCTCCCGATCGCGCAGACGCCATCGTCCAAACGGTAGCGGCTTTCCAGCGGAATCCCGTGGTCTCCGCGAGGAAGGTCCAGAGGCTCCTAGGACTCATGGCAGCCACCACAGCGGTACTCCCCTTTGCGAGACTGATGATGTGGACACTGCAGCTTTGGTTCCTGCGAACCTTCAAGTGCAACCGGGAGCCGCTCTCCCGTCTCCTAACGGTACCTCGGGATGTTCTGGACTCCCTGAGGTGGTGGGGACAGAGGCAGCGCCTAGTGGAAGGGGCGCCCTTCCACAAGCCAGCGCCCGCTCTAACGATCATGACGGACGCATCCCTGTGGGGGTGGGGAGCCCACATGGGAGGAGTTTGTGTCGGGGACAGGTGGCCGTCTCACCACAGCCAGCAACATATCAACCTGCTGGAACTATTGGCCATCTTCCATGCCATCTTCTCTTTTCAACCCCTCCTGTTGGGACAGTCGGTAGCAGTGAAGACCGACAATACCACGGCGGTGGCATACATCAACAGGCAAGGGGGGACGGTATCTCGCAGCCTCTGCCAGCTGGCCATCAGGATCTGGGAACTCTGCAGGTCGTTGGGAGTCTTCCTGCAAGCTGCGCATCTGCCCGGCATAAAGAACGTGCAGGCGGATTTCCTCAGCCGTGGGGGGGCCCTATCCCACAACTGGGAAATGAACTGGCAATTCCTGGACCCGGTCTTCCAGAAGTGGGGGACCCCGGAACTGGACGTTTTTGCCACCAGGCACAACACAAAGTGCGGCCTGTTCTGCTGCAGGGGGGGAGCGGATCCCTTGGCCCTCGGGGATGGCCTCCTGACACCCTGGACTCACCATACGGTGTACCTGTTCCCACCCATCCCGTTGCTTACCAAAGTCATGCAGAAACTCTTACGGGAGCGTCCAAGGGGGATCCTGGTGACCCCGTGGTGGCCGAGGCAGCACTGGTTCCCCCTGGTCCTGCGCCTGTCCAAGGAGAGGTTTCATCAGTTCCCACAGGCCCCGAACCTCCTGCTTTCCCACCAGGGACGGGTTCTACATCACGATGTTCCGCATCTCCGGCTAACTGCCTGGCGCCTGTGATCTCCGACAGGGCGCAGTTTGTCATGTTGAACTCTAGGAAATCCTCCACAAGGAAGTCGTATGCGGCCAAATGGGTGAAGTTTGCTGACTTTGCATCAGGTCGCTCTACACAACCCGTCAGAGCGGGACTGCCCGTAATCTTTGACTTTCTGATTGCATTACTTGACAGGGGCCTGGCCCAGTCGTCGGTGCGTGTCTATCTGGCGGCCATTTCCGCACAGCACGATCACGTAGACGGTCGGTCGGTCTTCACGCACCCGGACACCAAGAGGTTCCTCAAGGGCATGGCGAGACTGTACCCGGCGGTACGCAACCCCGCTCCAGCCTGGGACCTGTCCCTGGTCTTGAGGGCCCTAACGGGGAAACCTTTCGAGCCAATGGCTTCCTGCTCCCCACACCTATTGGCGTGGAAAACAGCTTTCCTAGTGGCCATCACATCTGCTAGGAGGGTGGGAGAACTGGCGGCACTGCGCTGCGATGCCCCCTACCTCATTTTCTCGGCGGACGGGGTGATGCTCCGCCCTGATATCAAGTTCCTACCAAAGGTGATCTCACCGTTTCACATACACTCGGAAATTTTCCTGCCCGTCTACTTTCCGTCGCCGGCCAACGATGCTGAACGCCGCCTGCACGCTCTGGACGTGAAACGGGCGTTGTCCTTCTACCTCCATCGCACGAACCCGTCGCGGAAAGGCCCTGGACTGTTCCTTTCTTATGCCGGGCCCTCTGCGGGTCAGCGGATATCCTCGCAGCGATTGTCCAAATGGATCACGGGGACGATCCGCCTGTGCTATCTGCTTCACAAGACGCCTCTCCCGGGCCCGCTCCGAGCTCACTCCACGCGAGCGGTGGCGACCTCGGCTGCTTTCTTAAAGGGGGTGCCCCTGCAGGACATCTGTAACGCTGCCACGTGGGCATCGCCACACACCTTCGTGTCGCACTATGCGTTGGATCTGAGGCGGAGGCAAGCTTCCTCTGTGGGCCGCGCTGTGCTGCAGTCGATCTCCTCGTGATGGACCGTCGCACCCGCCTCCGGGTAGGCTTGAGCTTGCTAATCTCCCATCAGTGTGATGCACAGAGACCACGAAGAAGATAAACAGGTTTCCTACCTGTAACTGATGATCTTCGAGTGGTCATCTGTGCAGTCACACTACCCGCCCGCCTTCCCCGCTGCTGACGGTCCCTCCTGAGGGGCTGACGCGGCGGTCAGAAGGAACTGGCGGGATGTCCGCTCCTGTCCCGGTGAGCATGCGCGGTGGGGGCTGCCGGGCATGCGCACTGGGACGTCGGCGCGGAAATCCGCAGCTTTTGAAGTTTACCGATCGAGGTCGGCGCTGGCGCCTACTCCCATCAGTGTGACTGCACAGATGACCACTCGAAGATCATCAGTTACAGGTAGGAAACCTGTTTTTACTTGTAACAATGATAACTAGTGCTAGACAGCTGGTGAAAGCTGCTTGCACATGTGCAGCAAGAGATTCTGGGCAGACTTTGATAGGAATTTTTTTTGAGAAATGCACATTTGACATTTTTTTGAGAAATGCACATTTGACATTACTAGCATCTTCCACTTGAATTATGAAAAATACATTAAAATTGGGAAGATCTTACGATTTCAATAGAAAGTCCTGTTAAGTGCATTAAGCAGCCCCTATTGTGTTTATTCAGAAGTTAGACTCACTTTGTTTTTACAGTATCACGCTGCTTTTTGCACAGGTAAAATACTTTACTTAAGGTCTGTTATACTGTAAGCATCAAAAACTCAGAGCCCCACCTGGCCCTGCCCACTTTCTAAAATCACCTGGCAGGCACAAGGAAAGGTACTGGCAGGTATCATTGGGTTCGTGGAGGCCATACTGAAGGCCTTGGGGGATACATCTCTACTGCTCAGTGTGACCCTTTTCTATCTAAAGGCAAGAGGGCATTCCGATCCCAGTAGAACAGGAGACAGGAACAGCTCACAAGAGACTCTTCCTTTATTGTAGAAGTGTTCCTCCATCTCAGACCAGCGCTGCTCATGCTTTGGAAACAGGTCTAGGTGAAGCTTCTCTGAGCTCAGAAGTTAGCTAGCTTGCATTGGCCTTTTATCATTCACCTGCTGCTGTTCTTTTTTCTTTTAGTTTTCTAGAGTTCTCTTCTTCCCCAAATGTTTTTCTACTAGAGTTTTGATTCCATCTCTCTTAAATTGGCCGAGCAGTGCATAAGCGCTATGTTTGCTACTACTGTGACAACAGTGACTTTTTGGCACCAAACCAAGCCAAAGAGAATGGTGTCAGATAGGCATCCCCCTTCAGCCTGTTCCTCTGGTTCAAGCCAGTGGCAAGGTAGGCCATGTGTGGCTAAGGTTGTAGACTCTTCCCATGAAAGAGTGCTTCTTGGAACCTTGCCATCTGAGCATCTCCTCCAGAGCCTGTTCTAG
Source organism: Heteronotia binoei (assembly GCF_032191835.1). Classification (NCBI taxonomy): domain Eukaryota; kingdom Metazoa; phylum Chordata; class Lepidosauria; order Squamata; family Gekkonidae; genus Heteronotia; species Heteronotia binoei. Next base: position 135,101,800 of record NC_083227.1, on the reverse strand, counting down.
TAGTCCAGTGGGGAAGTGAGTTCTAGAGACACATGGTTGACATAATTTTTACCTTCACAGATGAATGTGCACATACACTTTTCAGCTGAGTAGCACTTTCCAGCTGAGCTTGCTCCTCTGGACCAACCCAGTAAGGTGCTGGATCTAAGAGGTACATAACCAAAGCTGGTGCCCTGTCCCTGCAATAGAAGGGCATGCTTTTGAGTACCCACCATCCTTTGGCTGGCCTTCTCCTCTAGGCAGAGTGGTGATAGCTGGGAAGCAAGAGAAAAGTAGGGAAGGGCCACAGGACATTACGCACTTTATGGGTGTGGTCCATCAGATAGCACCCCGTAAGCCAGCATCTTAGTGCCATGGGCTCATGGTTAGTCATCCACATTGCTAATGCACCACAACCACGCACCCATGACTGGGTTGGGTTTTCCCCCTTGAATTCCCACTGTGCATGTGCAGAAGCCGACAAGTGCACATGCACCCCATCTGCGTTCTGTGGGGGCACTGAAGTGCACATCGGAGTGGGGTGGGATGGGGGGAGAAAGGAATGCATCAGAAATGGAGCGGAATGATCATACCATGATGCATGATGTTTCTATGATGCAACCAGCCAATCAGATGCATTGGAAACATGCCATTGAAGCGGTTTGCTGAGGTAGCCACTGGAATCTGTCAGTGGCTGTTTAATCTGTGTGGGAGATGTTTTAGCATGAGGTAAGGATGAGTGGGGTCAGGAACCAAATGTGCCCTTTTGACTGCACCCATTTAATATAGAGAGGAGGGGTGGCTATGTCGGGCCAAACTGCTTGTGTGATCGCAACCTATTCTTCCCTGCTCTCCCCTGCCCTTGAAGCAAAGCTCCAAACCTCTGCAGCCAGAGTATGCCCAGTGCCTCATCTTAGCAAGACCAAGGACTCTATTTTTTAAAACTGTATAGACAAATATATTAATAAATAAAAATGGTGGGATCAGCAGCCCCTGCGGTTCATGAAGTGAGAGTAGAAGATGGTGGTGCTGCAGATTCAAGGATCAAACTCTAGCAGATGGCAGAGCAGGGAAAAACAATACTAGGGTGCATCTTGATCACACTTTGCCTTTCAACAAAATAAAACCTGGATGGAACAAAAAGTACAGAATGTGACCCCTCTCTTGGGTAGTTCAAAACACTGCAGCTCAAGCCCATTCCAGAGAGTCCACCTAAATGCAAATTCTCATGTGAATAAAACAGTGGTACACAACATGGTGCCTGTGGAAAGAGGGCAGTTCTTTTAGAAAGTTCTTTTAGAAAGTGGGCAGAGCTGGGTGCAGCTTTTCTCTAACAGGATTTCTGATTGGCTGTGTAGGTTAAAAGGCATCCTTTAAACAGAGCTTCTGCTTGAAATGTTGAAGAGTTACTATTAGATTTGTATATAATCTTGATCCTTGACATTTGTGGTTGGCTCTGCAGTACTGTGGTCTGAACTCTCTGCTCATGGCATGAGTTTGATTCCGGTGGAAGCTGGATTCAGGTAGCCGGCTCAAGGTTGACTCAGCTTTCCATCCTTCCGAGGTTGGTAAAATGAGTACCCAGTTTGCTGGGGGGGGGGGGGGAGTGTAGATGACTGGGGAAGGCAATGGCAAACCACCCCATAAAAAAGTCTGCCGTGAAAGCGTCGTGATGCGACGTCACCCCAGAGTCGAAAACGACTGGTGTTTGCTTAGGGGACCTTTCCTTTTCCTGCCTGCTGCGACAGCTGGTTTTGTGATTGTGTCCACCACCCTTTGTCAGAATTCCAAAGGTGCCCACAAAGGACCCCAGTATCTCAGGAATTTGTTACCCTAAACTAATGGCTACTGGGAATATATGCCTGTGTACATTGTGTGTCTATCATCATTATCATCACCGCCGCCACAATCATCCTCATCTATCTCTGTTACTGAGTGCCTTGACCCTGTGCATGTTTGAGCAGATTTTGACACAGAACACTCAGATTTTGCTTCTTACAGATAACATTACCACAGCCCCCAGTTCTCTCTGCCTGTCAGTATACTATCCTTGATTATACAGTTTCATTTCACTGGCAGAGAAAAATGGAAGCACCAATGCCTTCATTATCACTTTATGCAAGGTTCTTTGGTAGCTTCTGCTGAACAGGTACTTTTTTGTTGTTGACCCGCCAGCTTAGCTTGCTAATTATTTCCTATTTGCATTTTGGGCACAGTCCCTGACAACTGCTACTTACCATCTGTCAGAAGAAACCCAGGATGGGTGGCATTCTATTTGTTTTATCTCTAAGGTAGCGTGGATAATCTTTCCTGCGCAAAAGGGCACTGTGTAGGCTGTTGTTCTAGCAAAAGCCATAAACAATTTAATAATGATATTAATACCGTTTGTGACGCAAATGGGTTGAGGGGAGGAAGTATGGATGCATTTATTTCAGTAGCTTAGGTACCATGCTACAGCCAGAGAGTTTCTTGCTCTGTTTTCATCTCAGCAATGTAGCAAGTTGTATGCATAACAGCACAAAGGATCTTTTGAGTCTCTTTTTTAAAGTACCGCCCTGGATGTTTCTCCAATACAAGCACAATTGGATCCATCAGTATCTATCTAGCTATGTATACAGCAAAATTACTTCATTGGCCACCAGACAAGAAAACTCAAACAGCAGAACTGCTTATTGTTGGCAAAAGCTTGTAGAATTAAAATGCAATAAGACTTTAAAATTGACTCCACTGTGTTATCCATCTCAGTCCCTGTGCCAGGCCTGTCACCTAAGAGCCATCCCCTGCAAGTGTATGGCCAGAACACAAATTCAAAAAGAGCCTTTTATACCCTGTTGTATACATGGCACCCAGTTTGACACAATAAATTTCAGATAAAGTAAAGATGGAAGGAAAACAACCACCAAGTAGGTTTATAAATCCCAGCCAAGTTACAGACTAGAAAGTGAGGAATCAGTATAAAAAAGAACCGAAAGGGCAGGCAATAATATCACAAAAAACAATAAACATCACTTATTTTGCCTAAACCTGATGTGTAGTTGTGTTACAGTAAGCTTGTTAGCAACTAAAGCTATGTTTACCTCCCACTTGGCTAGTTCAGAGCAAGCCAACCTATAGAAAGGAGGTAGGTGAAGGGTTGTCTGAATTGGGACCAAAAATGCAATGGGATAAATGGGAATGGAACTTAAGGAAAGAAATCCCTAACAAAGATGCAGAAGGGACGAACTGGCAGACAGTAAGGGAAGGAAGTCTTGGATGAACCATGGTGGGCAAAACTGAGGAAGGTAAATAGGACCTGAAGGAGTAACTTTGGGAAGTGAAGCTGAATAGGAGACAAATTATATTGCATCTGTCTTGAAAGTGAAGGGCCTAGTGATTTCATGCTTATGGTAATGAAATATAGTTTTGGAGGGGAACCAACTGTAAAGGCTTAGGAAGCTCTTCTTATGCATCTGAGATTTTACCTGGATACCAATGGAAGAGGTCTGCTATTGGCCTGGATTGGTGTAGATTTGCCTGGATTTGCACTGGCATTGGTCCAAAATTTCAGAACTTAGATGCCCACTGGTGAGTTTTGGGTTATGCTCTTATTACTGTACTTTTGGATCTGGAACCCTGTTGGGTAGATTGACAATCCAGGCTTTGATAGGATAGTGTAACCCTCCTATAACATAAGGGACATATGAATATACATAAGAAATATATTTAGGACATGTGAGGAGATTCACACGGAACTGCTAATAGTAGTCAAGAAATGGTCCTTCCTGGATTTATCACCTGGATTGACATTTACAAAGGTAATTTCAGTAGCTTTGATTATCTATTAGCAAATCTGGATTGAGGTTTATGGCCAGAAGAGGATAAAGGACACTGGTGGTTCAAAAGTGCCCAGACCAGTTCTTTCATTCTGTATCTAGAAATTCAAGCTATTCCCTATCAGGTGTGCTTCTTATCAATTCTTTCTTCCTTTAATGTGCAGATGGATGCATATCCCCTCACCCCCGACTTCATAAAGCCAAGAGTTCTTAGTATACATTTCTCTTACTTATGGCATCCTTAAAGCCACAAGAGTTTGGGAGTTCCCTTCCACATCTCTGGTCTTAATTTAAGCTAAAGGCTCTTGGGAGTGAGTATTTTTACTGGTCTTAATAGGGGCAAGCAGACTATAGAACCATAGTCACAAAAGTAATATTCACTAGGAGAGCTATGCCACACCACAAAAAGAGGATTTCCAATGAAATCATTGGAGGTACCTGAATCAGTTGGCGTTCTACTTCACTCAGCAATAAGTATCCCTTCAAAAATCTGTTCTGTGTTGGTACCTGTGTGACAGGAGTTATATATTAATCTGACCTGCATTGTACATAAGAACATAAGAGAAGCCGTGTTGGATCAGGCCAATGGCCCATCTAGTCCAGCACTCTGTCATACAGTGGCCAAAAAACCCCAGATGCCATCAGGAGGTTCACCAATGGGGCCAGGACACTAGAAGTCCTCCTACTGTTGCCCCCCCCCCACCAAGCACCAAGAATACAGAGCATCACATGCCCCAGATAGAGAGTTCCATCTATACCTTGTGGCTAATAGCCACTGATGGACCTCTGTGCTATGTGTTTATCCAATGCCCTCTTAAAGCTGTCTATGCTTGTAGTTGCCACCACCTCCTGTGGTAGTGAATTCCACATGTTAATCACTCTTTGGGTGAAGAAGTACTTCCTTTTATCCATTCTAACCCAACTGCTCAGTAATTTCATTGAGTGCCCACGAGTTCTTGTATTGTGGGAAAGGGAGAAAAGTACTTCTTTGTTTACATTCTCTATCCCATGCATAATCTTGTAAACCTCTATCATGTCACCCCTCAGTTGTCATTTCTCCAAGCTAAAGAGCCCCAAACATTTTAACCTTTCTTTATTGAGGTTCCATCCCTTTAATCATTCTAGCTGCCCTTTTCTAGACTTTTTTCCAGTGCTATAATATCTTCTTTGAGGTGTGGTAACCAGAATTGTACACAGTACTCCAAATGAAACTGTATCATCGATTTATACAGGGGCATTATGATACTGACTGATTTGTTTTCAATTCCCTTCCTAATTATCCCCAGCATAGCATTGGTCTTTTTAATTGCAGTCTCATACAGTCTCAACATTTTCATTGAGTTATCTACCACAGCTCCAAGATCTTTCTCTTGGTCAGTCTCTGCCAGTTCGGACCCCATCAACACGTATTTATAGTTAGGATTTGTTACCTTAATGTGCATTACTTTGCACTTAGCTATGTTGAACCTCATTTGCCACATTGTCGCCTACTAGCCAATGGCAAACCACCCCGTAAAAAGTCTGCTGTGAAAACGTTGTGAAAACAGTGTCACCCCAGAGTCAGAAATGACTGATGCTTCCGCAGGGGACTACCTTTTCCTTTTAGCCCATCCTTGACAGATCCCTTTGGAATGCCTTTGGAGGCAGATTTTAATGAAAGATTACATATTTTTGCCAGGAGATCCCCAAGTTCACATTTGAGTTCTTGCAGAACTCTTGAATGTATGCCATTGGGCCTGGTGATTTATCAGTTTTCTAAACTGTCCATCAGACATAGGACTTCCTTTCTTGTCACCGCAATCTGACTCAGGTCTTTCAACACAGCTCCTGAAATCAGCAGTTCTGAAATGGGCAAGCACTTCTGGTCTTCCACAGTGAAGACAGAGGCAAAAAATGCATCCAGCTTCTTAGCCTTAGCTTCTCTTTGCCTCAGGTGGCTTTGATTTGTCTTAAATAATTTTTTTAAAAGAAGTACAGAGAAACACATCTAACCATGATAATTGGTTCCTATTCTTGTTTAGGAATGGGTATAGGAAAGTGCAGTTCATTTCAGTTTGTAGTGTGTCTGGTTTGTGAGTCATGAATGGTCACAATCTTTTAGGTGCCAAAGGAACCAGTGAGATTTATGACATGGTAAATGCCCCTCCAGCATGCTAGAGACACCAAACTCACAGGGGATCTCTAGGTGACTCTCCTCTGCCTGCTTTCCAGGTTTTGTGAGGATTGGATTTAAGGTGACCCCAGGAAAGTGCTTTCTGGGGAAATGACGGGTGCAGATTCAGGGATGTATAGGCTGGACATTTGTGCAAGCTAAAGACATCAGACTCACAGGGCAGCTCCCCCTGATGTTCCTCAACAGCTCTCTAGATTATGAGCAGATTGGACATGGGGTCTGAGTTATGCCCCCCCCCCAAGAAAATGCCCCCAGGAAAGCGCTTATGGGGGAAATGTCAGGCACTTGGTCAAATGTGTATAGAATGGACCCCCTGCAAGCTACATACACCAAATTCATAGAGTGGAGACACCCCCCCCCCCGGCAATTGCTTTGAATGTTGGTAAACATTTTGATTGAGCAGAGACTGTCGGGAAATGTATGCATTCACAAACCACTTGAAATTTCATGGAAAGTTCATGCTGGTTGATCTGCCAAGAACTTCAGTTCATGCATGAACTATGAATGGGCCAAAATTCATCATGAGCTTTAGTTTGTGAGCCAGTTCATGCCCATCCCTATTATTGGTGACTTACCAGTGAAGCAGAAGATAAAGACAAGTGGAGTAAAGATAAAACCTGCACATAATCATCATTTAAAAATCAACATAATTCCCCCGTCCCCAAAATGTAAATTCTCCTCATAGTCAGCTAAGTCTATATAGTCTCTCATATCATGTCTCATTTTTTTCCAGGAAGCATCTCTTTGTATTAATGTGGTCATTCATGCTGGAGCTACTGTTCTCCATACCCATAAGATCCATGTTATGTAAACAGCTGAGTGGGGGGTCTGCAGGAATAAACCTTTCAGAACAACTCCTTATTGCTTCATTAGCAGCTGGAATTGACTGATTTCTTATGGGCTATGGCTTAAATAATTACCTGACACTCTGAGTCATTAAAAAACAGTTAATGAATAGTGGGGGGATCCATGAGGAGTTTGTGGAGATACATACAGCTAGCTGGGAAATGTGATGTCTTCCATGGAAAATGGCACTTTACATTTTGCTGCCTGGGGGAGGTGGAAGGCTTGACTGAACAAATCACCAATGAAAGAAAGGCTTTAATAAAATTGTATAAAGTTCTTTTTTGAAATAACAGTTGACAGCTATTTAGCTGCTGCAATGAGGTTTAATAAGTACATTTTTTATGATACCAATTCTTCAGAAGCTTTAGAGTCCCTCATTCTCCTTTTCTTTTTAATGATACTAATTAGAGACCATATTATATCAAAGGGAAGGTACTAATAAAGGACCAGTGCTTAAAGGCCCAGTGCTTCAGGGGCATTGCAAGCCCCTGAGCGTGTAGCTTTATACGAGTGTTTGACCCAGTGTGCAAACAAAAAATCAAATTAGCCAACATAATTTAAAAATTGAGAAGAATTAGAAATAATAAGATAGGCTCCTCCCCCCCCCCCAAAAAAAAAAAGGACACAGCGATTTCAGAATAGCAAGCCATCCCCTTGAAAGTTTACAGCAATGTTCATTTTTGTAGGTGACCTCAAAATCTCCGGCTCTGTAATGTAGTTGAATGCAGGCGTTCTTACCCACTATTTACTTGGAGTACAATAATCCAAAGAATCATTTATCTAAACTCTCCCAGATCATGATCATTTTATTTATTGACAGCTTTATTTAAAGGGCCAACTGACACATTGCTTCTTCTGATAAAATATACTTTGCCATGTCAGAAACATTTGTACGTAATATCTGTGATAGATTTGAAGACTTTCTCCCCCTAGGTAGCTGATAACTGAAGCCTATAAATAGCTTCATAATCTTTGATATTACAAAAAAGTATACTTTTTTCTAACACATCTTGTGCTGATTTTTATTTTCCTTTATTATGGCATTTTTGATAAAAGGATCTGACTTGAATTGGATAGTGGTAATACACATGTTCTGCTACAAGAATAAGTATTATGTCATGACTCATTGAAATGCTCCATCACTAATTATTTACACTACTGTTGCTTGATCAACACTTCTATCACAGGATGGATATCACACAACAGGGAATGCTTTGTTAAGACCTATGAAAATATCCCCATTTGTACCTAGCAGATTTAGTAGGACATGAAATTAGATGTGCGAAAAATCTTAGTATCTTTTTAGCAAAATTAAATTAATAATCCAGTGTGGAAGTAAAAATATCATGAATAGGAATGTAACACGTAAACAAATTCTTTTTCAGTGTCTGAATAGCCAGGGAGGAAATATTGGTGATATTTCTCCATTTCCTTAGGAAAGGTGAGCAGTCCTAAGCAGAAAGTAATGGGGATATAGTCCTTTTAGTGCCCCTTAAACCCTGGAATTGAGTCATTGGGCTTGCACATAAAGTGCTTAATAATTTGTGGAGATTTAAGCCCAGTCTTTCTGACCCAAATCAAGCATTATAACAAACACATCATACTTGCTGTGCAGTGATCATGTTCTAGAAATGATTGTAGTTGATATCTTCTTTGAAATGGCTACACAGGACCACTCATGCTTTTGCTCTGTTTTTCCCCTTCCTGTCGTAGTGTTCCATGCCTTCCTGCATCACAGCCTTCCATGTAACTTGCGCCTTTGAACACAATCTGGATATGCGGACACTTTTAGCAGAGAATGATGAAGTGAAGTTCAAGTCATTCTGTCTTGAGCACAGCAGCAATGCCACTAAGCCACCAGATCAGGTACGCACAGAGGCAGATCAAGGCAAACTAGACATGGAGAAGGTAACGCTGAGAAAGCAAAAGCTCCAGCAGCTGGAGGAAGAGTTTTATGATCTTGTGAAGCCCTCAGAGGTAGCTGAGAACCTTGATATGACTGAGTGGCTAGTTGATTTTGTCTATCAGTACTGGAAAATGAAGAGGAAAGCCAATTACAACAAGCCCTTGATGATGGCCAAAACAGACGAGGTGGACAATTTGGCTCAACAAGAGCAGGATGTCCTGTACCGACGTTTGAAGCTTTTCACACACCTCCGGCAGGACCTTGAAAGGGTGAGTAGAATTGCTAGTTTCGCAGAATTCCTTGCAACACTTTCAAGACTGACTAAACAGCTACCGGCAATTCTATATCTCCACTGACCAAGCCAGATTTCCCTAAAAATAATTTGCTTTTTGCAGTCTCCAGGTATCACTTCAGTTGTATTATTGATTTTCATAGGTATTTTTATTGCCATTCAAAACAATCATAGATATTAGGTTAGATAAAACGTGCTCTCAAATTGCAACTGACTCATGGTGATCCCATGAAGTTCTCCCCCGTGAGGTTTTCAAGATGAGATTCAGGGAGGTGGTTTTCCATCACCTTCCTCAGCATAGCAACCCTGGTTTTTCTTGGCAGTCTCCTATTGAAGCACTAACCATGGCAGTCCCTATTTAGCCTCCGAGCTCTGATGAGATCAGGTTAGGCTGAGCTATTAGGGCTGCTTCACAGATATTTCACATTATAAAAATAAAGAATGGTAGCATTTAACCTACCTCACTATTTCATTTTTCCTGTAGCTAAAGGAGTGGATTTGTTTTCTTTTTAAAAATGACAACTTGCAGTCTGCTTCAGGGCAATAGAACTGGGTGTAGTCCATGGTGAGAGGTATGACTTTAGGTAAACATCTACTGGCAGGGCATGCCTGAGCAGAAAAGTTAAAGGACAAATATTTGTGGAGCCCCCTGGTTGTTCCACAGTGTAATGGAGGCTCCCCACCACAAACTTTTCACTTTTCCTGAACAATTAAAAGCATGTGTTTAGGATGGTATAGAATGACCTGGCTACTCTTATAAAGCTATTCTGTGTTTCTTCTTTTGTGATTAGTTTTTATAGCAAGGTTGAGTTTGAAGATGAGGCTAGAGAATGTTTTCACATCATCTTTTTGAAGGATTGGTGGATGTTAGTGAAGTCCCACGCAATAACAAATTACCATGACAGAGCAGCACCTACTTTCTTCCCTTTTGGTTTCCCGCTGCTGTGCCTGGTGCAGTCTCTTGTTGCTGTGTGCAAGACAGTAAAAGGAGATTTATTAGAGTCCTGCTCTCTCAAGTGCCACACTGCCAGCCCTCTTGAATTCTTGTAAATTTCCTTTTTTATGAGCTGTGCACACACAAAAAAAACACTGGCAGAATTAACCATGAAGCTCCAGAAAGCATAAGAGACAGCAACCGGTACCACGTAAACAACTCCAAAGATAGAAGTGGCAAAATGAATTGCCCATGAAATAACTACCCAGACATGTCCAGGGAGGAGGATTGGATGTCAGTTTTAAAGCAAAGTGTGTGGGAAAGAAAGGTACAGAGAAGCAGGAAAAGGACACAAGTAAGAAATGTGGGAATGAATGTACAAACAGATATACCCAAGTAGAGAGTGTTGCTGCCTTAATTGTACTGAGTTCGAGGATGAGGCTTTGCAAGGTTCTAATATGCTGCAAATGGCTGGACCTGTCCTGAGCTGAGAAAGATTGGCAGGTGGTAAATCAAAACATGTTATAAAAACAGCACATTTACTAGTTTGGCTCTTTCACCCATCCTTTCTGTGTATTTGTATTAATACGGACAGTCTGCTTTTCTACTGAAAACAGTATTCAGCAATATAAATTTTATATACAAGCACCATCAGTGTAGGTGGTGCCTTATTAGGCTTTATAATAAAAACCTATCTCTTTTGTATTCTTAATAGGGCTGGGACTTTTCAGCACTTTAGATAGTCATATGTGGTGTGGTTGGAAGTGTTCCATATCTAGGTTATGAGGTTACCAATTTTCTTCTTCAGAGCTTTACAAGGAACACTTTCTACAAAAAAATGTTGTTGCTGCATCTATAGTGGCCCTGGACCTTGCATTACATTCAGTATCTTTGGTACCAGCTATTGTTACTATGATGTACCCTGTTCACATCCCTCCCTCAGAGGCTAGATTTTCCCCCTCTGTTTTTCCTTCTGCTTCTGTACCTTCACTGACTGAGCAGCCCTAGTAACGTGTTTTCTTCTCCCCTGAAGAAACCTTGGCTGTCCCACCTTGTCACTGTTGCAAGATTTTGGAGCCCAGGAGTATTCTTGGGACCCCCAGTTCCCCTAAGTTCTTTTATTGGTTGGGTGGAGAGGTGCTGAATTTAGTAAAGAGGGAGACAGTGGTACTAAAACAAAACCAGTTTCTTCCATTAGAAGCTTTTTAAGGCAGAAAGTACTTCATCAATATTCAGCATATCATAATTTCATAAAAACCCAGTACTTGACTTAGTACATGTGTATGAGCCTAAGAGGATCAGAAATACAGAACATTCTGGACTGGTCACCAGGTCTCACAAGCTGTTAATGACCAACCCAGAGGAGACAAATTTCTAACAATTTATACCCTCTGGACCCAATCAAAATGGCTGATGTAAGGCCAACACAATTTTAGCAGAAGCAAATCTCCAGCACAATTTTACTCCAAACTCATACCATAGATAAGAAGAAAGAATGTTATATGACAAATAGTCATGCATATCATACAAAGGATCATTCTAGAATCTGGGAGCCTTTAGTAGATAAACTAATTGTTTTGATTTTGATTTTTTTTGTCCACATAGGGAGTACAGTGCATAGCTGTGACCCCTGTGTCAGCAAACATTATTGGTAGGTCATGAACTACAGACCTTCACCCATTAAGACCACATTGTGGAGACCCATGGGCACTGGGGAAGGAAATAACCTTAGAAAAATATAAACTATTATTTTATACATAGGAAAGACAAGGTCTCAAAAAAAGTGGTCAACCTTAGCCTACAAGACTTCCACCTTGACTGTATTGCAAAGCTCACTTAGTACTAGTTCAGGCAAATGGTATTTAGACAGAAACTCAGGCCCATATTAATATATTCCGCTACAGTCAGTAAGGTATGTTTTGGCTATTTGCTCAGCCCAGCAACCTGAGGGAAAGGATAGGATTGCCCTTCAATATAAACCCTCAAAAATGGCACTTGAGACACTTTTAAAATTAAAAAATCCAAAAAGGTTTCATTTAACATCAAGGGGAAAAGTCAGGTGAATTCAGGGATTGAAATTGCTGAGGTAAAACTAGTACAAGCACAGACTTTTGATCTTATATATCAGGCTAATTAGAGGTTCATTCTTAATATATTCACAGTTACTTAGATCTTTATATTGAGAGGCTTTTGTTCCAGTATTTTCCCAAACACTCAAGCAGGCTTTCTTTGAGTAATCACTGACTCTTTTGGTGCCCAGAAGGCTGGTAATCCTCTTCCCAGCACCCAAACCCCTTCTCTTTGGAATACCAGTACTCTTCTTGAGTTTTTCACTGACTTTTAAGGTCTCTACAGAGATTTTCTAATCACACCAGACCAGGGAATTCTGTACTTGAGAGATCTCTCCCAGTTTGATTGGGTAGGGAATCTTCTCTCCCTAGAAGTTCTATCCCCTTTCCTTTTACTTGAATAGGAGTTTTCTTTGCTACCCAAACTTCCCTGCCAAATTTCCCCCTTCCCTTTTCTGTTTGTGTTCAAACTGCTGTCAGATAATGCTGAATTCAGACAACATTCTGTTAAGGCTGAAATCTGACTCTGTAGTAAACCCTAATTCTATTCTATTTTCTTTGCTCAGCTGATGCCAACCAATCAGATTGCCTGGAGAAGCCTGTCACTCAAGGCTCTCTGGCTCTGTGAAGAATTAACCCTTCATATACCTTTATTCTGTTTGTACAGGACTTCTAAGTCTCTTAAAAAGTGCACTTTGTCACAGTTACTTTCGTAACAACATGTGCCTCTTGATCAAAACAACAGGAAAAGTTGATAAGAGAATAACTACCTGCCTTGCACTGGTTACTCTATGTTTTATCCTTTTGTCTAGTTGGGGCAGGAAACAGCTGGTAGGAGACTCATCCCTTTCTGCAACAGGGTTTCCAGTCTCCCACTGGGGACAGGGACACCCGAGTTTTGGGGCCTCAAGCCTGCTAGCACAGAGCTGGCCAGCAGGGGATCCTTGCCCTCAAAGAACTCCATTGCACTCGATGTGATGTTAGCTGGAAGTGATGTCATTGCACTGGGTATGTCACACATGGGGCACTCTAGCAATTTGGGTAAAAATTCTGTGGCACAAAAACTACCTTAGCATCATAAACAACAAGTGGTCATTGCCAGTCTGCTGTAATTTTTAGCTGGATTATTCATGGAATCATTCATGGGCCTTGCTGTCTGATTATAGTCTATAGCAAGAGGCCTTTCCCTTCCTTTAAGGTCAGGTTTGCCTCCCCGCACTCGCTCATGCACCACACACTGCTCAACTGCTGGGAATAGGAGCTCTTCCAGAATTTCTGTTGCTACTTAGGCCTGGGACACCTTTAGTCCAGGACTAGAACATGAAATTTCCATTGCCCAAGATGAACTTGGGAAGTGAAGCAGGAAACTGGCCAGAGAGACTGTTGATCAGCAAAGGTTGGGGGATCTCAAAGAAGATGATAAATTCCACTCCAGAACTGCTGCTTTCAAGGAGGGTATCTGAAAAATTGAGTCAAAAGCAGTGAAGAAAGATGAATTTTGAGGACTGCTTGATGTATTGAAATTGACAAATCACTGGTTCTGAATGGTATGCACATGAGAGGTATTAAGGAATTTAGTAAAAATGGTATGTGGCAGAGATGAAAAGGTCAGCTTCTGTGCTAGGGACTAAAAATAAAACATCTAAATGTTGTATAGATCTATGGTGTGGCAGCCTTTGGAATACTGTTCAGGAACACCTTCAACTTTGTCCATGGTCTGACTTCAGCTCCTGAGGTTGGAGGTGCTCCTGGTTTTGGCTTCCTGCATCCCTTCCCAACATCTCGCCCTTGTACCCCATTCCCAGCCTCTTTTCCTTTTCTGCCTATTACCTCTTGCTTTCTGGCCATTCCTGCTTCCTGCCACTTTTGCTTTGTCTCATGAGCAGGTCATTGTCCATTACAATGACATTAGTTCATATGCAAAGGCTTTCTCCTGCTATTTAGCAAAAACTGTTGATAAGTCTTGACCAAGTGCCACTTATGTAATATGGCTGTTCCTCTTCATATGGCTCTTTCTTTCTTCTCCCGTTTCCCCACTGCAGCTCTGACTAGGTATGAAGTAACATTACTACATAGATCTCGTAATGATATTTTATAATTGCTGTATGATAACATCTTTTGGAACTGAATCACTGGAAGGATTACAGATCTGGATGCCTTTTTGCAAGAGATGACTGCAGTATTGATTGCATCCTAGATCCCTGATGGTAGACTTTATTGCATGATGCATGTAAAATGTCACCATCTAGTGGGGAAATCCAAGATCCTGTGAACTTCTGAACCATTATCAGGAAAAGAGCGACACAGGACAACACATCACAGTAGTTTCTCAGTCTTGCCAATCTAGGACTCCAACTCAAACCTATAGAAGATTTATTTTGTGAGATTTTCTGCCAGATGTTCTCCCAGAGTGGGAAGGAAAATTCCTCCTTTTTTTCAATATCACTAAAACTCTCCACAGGTGGAGATGATAGAAAACTCTTCTGGTCACAGTCATATTCACAGGAATCCCATGGCAGCCATTGTCTGATTGGCCCTAGCCCTCTGGAAACCATTTTGTGATTACTCACATTCTCAAAATTCTAATGGTGCCTACAGACTGAACAAGATTAGGGTCCTCTGTACTAGACTCTGAATTTGTTGTTAGCAAAAGAGAGGGGAAAACCTTTCCCAAAAAAGAGCCACTGCATTGCCCTGAGAGCACCATGACTCACCGGTTTCAGAACAGTCCTATTCTAAAAATTAATTTGCTTTAATTAGTTTCAACAATGGTTGATAATTTTGCAAGGTGTCTAAATAAGCAGCTCTAGTTAGCTTGAGGAAGATTCTTTTGTATGTTTTAGTAATGCTAATGGAAGTTAGTTCATAAGCAGAGGGCAAAAGGCATTTTTTCTTCTTAGATGTCTGAAATAGGAAACTGAAAGATAATGCCAAACCTTTTAACATACGTCTTGCCAGAGGCTGTCATTCTTTTTCTTGTAAAGAATTTCAGTTTGATGTTCACTTCAAACCAAAATAGATGAGTGCATATTAAAATATATAGCTCATTAATCATATTTTATACTTGTATCTTAGAGGTATATTTGTATATTTTAATCTTTTTACCTCAGAAACAAGTGCTTCCAAATTTCTTGCAGTAGCACTAATCTCCCTACATTATTATATAATCTAGAATGGGTTTGTATTCCACAGCATGCAGGTCTAGCAATATGGTTGCCAATCTCCAGGTGAGGTCTGAAGTTCTCCCAGATTTACAACTGTTCTCCTCACTACAGAGATCATCCCCTGGAGGAAATGGAAGCTTTAGAGGTTGGATGCTACAGTATCATACCCCACTTAGTTCTTTCCTTTCCCCAAAATCCTCCCTTCCCAAGTCTCCTGGAATTTCCCAAGACATACTTAGCAAGTCTCACAGCAAGAAAAATTCAACCCTACCTGAAGAGCCACAGCAAATTTATCTATGTGAGAAACTTTTACTTCTGATCAGGCTCTGCCTTCTTTGTGGCCCAGCACTTTCTTTGGTTCCCCCCTCTTGTTCCCAGGGTAGGATGGAGTGCATTCTTGAGAGTTTTGGAGCATGAGCACATAAAAACCGATCAAAGGTTCACTAAACAATATCACAACCAGGTGATTAAAAGCAACATCAAGGATATATCAGCAAGTATGTAGGTTGTAAATCAGATGAACATTTTGTTACTTCAGCTTTCTAAATGTTGTAAACTTCTATCACTGATTGAAGTTCACTGTATGCTTCACATCCTCACCCTGTTCCTAGAATGCACTCATCTCTTGAACACCACAAGGTTACTGTGTAGAGGGGCAGTTCATTTTTATACATTCACCTTATTGCTAAAAGGTCTTAACAGATCTCAAGTAAATTCAATACATATAACTTGATCACATGAGCAGATTGTTTCTTGTGAATTTGCTGGTCAAGCCAGAATTCAAACACATTGATAACCAGATCCCATCCACTGTCTTGACTTTGCTCCTAAATAATCATGTATAGGATTGCAGCTTGCCAAGATTCTTATAACACAGGATGCAAACTCATTAATGGGGAAGTATTGGATTGAATTCATGTCTCTTATTTCCTGGGCTTCTGCACTACATGTAGGAACTTGTTGCTTTAGCGATGGAAGAACCCAGTAAAAGTTCTCACACATACAGCTGCCAACTTTTCAAATTAAATAAAAGTTGAGTTTATCTTCATAAAGTGATTAATATTGGAGACTGACTCTACAAAATATATTTTATTGATCTGATTATTTCATACCTTAATGGGCATCTGTCTGTAATGGGAAAAACTACAGTAAGCCCTTTTGACATGCAAATTCAGCTCCCTTTGAAGAGCTGTGCTTATTGGTTCCAGAAGGCCATTGCCTGCAAGAAATTTTTTATGGCTTATTGGGACTTACTGAGACACTTGTAGTCATATTTTCCATTTTCCTTTGAGTGCTTTTAATAGTACATTGACATTATCTTTTCACCAATTTTTATAGTACAGTACTCAGAGTCCCTTTTTAAAAAAATACAGCAAATGTTGTAAATGTACCAATTCTCCCAAGTGTTTCCACTCTGTTTCTTTTATTCTGTTTATTCTCTCTCTCTCTCTCTCTCACACACACAAACACACATACACACGTATATAAAATAATACTCTTTAGAGTGGATAGTTCTGCCTCCTTAATTACTTCAGTTACATGTCATTGTTTTATTTTTCTATCCTGTTATTTACAATTCAGATCTTGAAAGCTTGTTGTCAATGTAACCTGCATATTAATCCATAAATTTATTTATTATTTATTTATTTCTCACATTTATATCCCGCCCTCCCCGCCGAAGCAGGCTCAGGGCGGCTAACAACAGTCAAACCCAGACAATAAAACAATAGCAAACAATTAAAATTAACAATAATAATTACCGATCAAACAATTTAAAACAAGTTAAAACAATTTAAAATGATCTAAAACAATTTTGGTGCTAGTGTCGGTACTATTAAATTCAGTGATGTTGGGCATCTACTTATACTGTAATTTAACTAAAGACAAGTCGAAATAGAACTGTTTTACAGGCCTTGCGGAAATGGGCAAGGTCCCGCAAGGCCCTTACATCTTCTGGGAGTTGGTTCCATCAGTGGGGGGCGCAATTGAGAAGGCTCTTTCTCTGGTAGCCTTCAGTCTCACCTCCCTCGGCCCGGGGATTGACAGTAAATTCTGCAATCCAGATCTGAGTACCCTCTGGGGAACATGTGGGGAGAGACAATCCCTAAGGTAGACAGGTCCTCGGCCATGTAGGGCTTTAAAGGTAATAACCAGCACCTTGTAGCAAATCCGGAATACTATTGGCAGCCAGTGCAGTTCCCACAGCCTTGACTGTATGTGCTCCCGTATAGAGACCCAATAACAGCCTGGCTGCTGCGTTCTGCACCATCTGCAGTTTCCGGATCCGAGACAAGGGCAGCCCCATGTAGAGGGCATTACAGTAGTCAAGTCTCGAGGTGACAGTTGCATGGATCACAGTTGCTAGGTTGCTGCGCTCCAGGAAGGGGAACAACTGTTGTACCCGCCTAAGGTGAAAAAAGGCAGATTTCGCAGTGGCTGCTATCTGGGCCTCCATTGCCAACGTGGGCTCCAGTAGCACCCCCAAGCTTCTGACTTTGGGCGCCAATATCAGCGGTGCCCCATCAAAAGTTGGTAGGGGGATTTCCCTTCCCAGACCACTGCGACTCAGGCAAAGCACCTCTGTCTTCATCATTATTGAAATTTGAGAGTAGGTCCCCAATACAAAGGAGTCTAAGCACTTATGGGTAGATCTCGTAATATGTGAATATTCACATCTTCTTGTAATACGAAAATAATTTTTTTAAAAAACCTTAAATAATCTGAAGAGCATGTGAGGCATAGTTTCTCAGCAGATCATGGGGAAATGCAAAACATGTATGAGAAAAGGATGAATAAAAAGACAAGTGTAATATGAAGGCTGCATGTTAATAAGAATTGCCAAAAATCTCTTTGAGGCCACTTTGCTTGCCTTTGATGTCTGTTGGAAAATTATCTTTTCCTCCCTGCTTCCTCCCCATTCTGCCACAGTTATTCCTCACGTTAATATAATTGTGATTTTTGAAAACTGGCTTAACAAATGAAACAGAATTCACAGGAAGGAGGTATGCATGTACAGCTGCCAGAATGTTGTGTATATAGTACAGCTGGAAAATCAGTAATAGCCTCATAAAGCTACAACGAGTGGCAGTGGCTCTAAAATGAATGACGCCTACTGCCTGTCTCTGTTCGGGGCTGTTGCCAAGTGTCTGTGCATGCACACAGTTGTATCAGGACCACGTTCTGCCAGTTTCTGATCAGAATGTGGTCTTGACAGGTGGACTTCCAGGGTTGGAAAATGGCGAGCTGAGTTGCTTTCCCTAACGGGGGCAGGCTGGCACTTCTGTTCAGGGTAGTAAAAGGCAAATTAATGCCTTCTGCCTACATTTCTCAGCTAGAGAATTGTCCAAGATATGCACAGATACTTTGAGGTGACTTACCTTGGCTGAAAGGGTACCTTGGCTGAAAGGGAGTCCTTTGAGGCTTTGAGGGATCTCCAGAGAGAAGTTGCATATTCATCGTCTGCAGAAGTTTCTATAGTCATCAATTTGGCATAAGCTCGACAGGATCCAAACCTTCTTTTACAATTTTAAACATCTAATCTACAAAGGACTGGTGTTGATTTGGTTAAACTATGGAAAAAAGGTACTGATTGCTATCTCTTCATTCCAGGACTAATTAAAGTTAAACAAAACAAAAGTAAAAGGTGGGAGTTGGAAATACTGAAAGCCTGAAAGGAGAAGAAGATAAGGGGCTAAATTTGAACTTTGTAAACTTAAAATACAGTGCTAAAAGAAGAAAGGAATTTATTGTTTAGTCTATCTGTGGTTGAGGAGGCAGCCCCATCGTCACAGATCTGCAGCGTTCACAGTCAACACAGGAAATACTTCAGATATCGTGAGATTTCTCTACCAGTGAAATGAGATTTGAAGGCAAGAAAAGCAGGAAGTATTGGAGGAAGAAGAAGGAAGTCAACAAAGTAAACAGCCTACTCTAGGATTATAATATAGAAGAGAAACATCGGTGGCCAATGTTGTTTTAACATTGTTTTTAAAGTGACTGGGACATTAAAAATTGGTGGAGTTAACAGATTTGGCAATTAAAAAATTGTTACTGTTGGAACTGGTAAAAGGGAAAAAAGTTGCGACCACCATTTTGGGAGAAATAAAAGCTTTAAACATTAATATCTGAGCCTGGGAGGCTCAGAGGACAGCGAAATTGGGTGCATTGGAAAGGGCAAGCTTCACTTTATCAAACCTGATGGTTCAAATTTAATTTGGTGAGATCAAAATTTTTGATCTTTTTTTACGTCAGACCCGAAACAAACTCGTGCTAGGTCTGCTTCAATAGAGAAAATTTAAAGGTGTTAAAGTAAAGAAGGAAAAGATGGAAGCGTATTTGCAGAAGACTAAAATAGCACCCTTAACTGATTTTATGGGAAAAGTTTTGAATGATCCAATTGAAAAAATAGAAATTGAAATAGCGATTAATGCAATGAAAATTGGAAAGGCTCCTGGACCAGATGGATTTATGGCAAAAAATTTTAAACGTTTAAAGAAGAATTAATACTGAAACTTCAAAAATTAGTGAATGTGATAAGAATAAATTGGAAAATACCAAATACATGGAAGGAGGCAGTAATTTCGTTGATTCCAAAGGAAGATAGAGATGTCACTAATGTAAAGAACTATAGACCAATCTCATTATTAAACAATGATTATAAGATATACACAAGAATCTTAGCAGAACGGCTTAAACAATATCTAATAAACTTTATAAAGGAAGACCAGGCGGGTTTTCTCCCTAAAAGGCAAATAAGAGACAATATTAGAACTGTTGTAAATATTGTAGAATACTATGAAAGAGAAGGAAGTTGCATTATTCTTTGCGGATGCAGAGAAAGCTTTTGATAATTTGAATTGGGACTTTATGTTTGCAGTAATGGAGAAAATAAAGTTGGGGGAAAACTTTATAAGAATGATAAAAGCAATTTATACTGAACAACTTGCAAGGTTATGTATAAATGCAGATCTTACAGAAGAAATGACAATCAGCAAAGGTACAAGGCAAGGTTGTCCGCTTTCACTATTGTTGTTTATAATGACTCTTGAATTATTGCTGCAAATACAAGATGATGAAGAAATTGAAGGAAAGAGAATTAAAGGATTTTCCTATAAATAGAGAGCATTTGCAGGTGATATAATGTTTATAAATGAAAATCCTATGCAAGTAACACCTTTGTTGTTAGCCAAAATACAAGATTTTGGAGAATTGGCAGGACTTTATGTTAATAAAGAAAAGTCAAAAAAAATTGTAAAGATATGCAAGTAAGTACACAAAAGGAATTGCAGAGATTAACTGGTTGTGAAGTTACCCCTAAAGTAAAATATTTGGGCGTGGAAATAACAATGAAGAATATTGATCTGTTTAAAAACTATTATGAAATGTTATGGCGTAAAATGGACAAAGATATGATAAGAACATAAGAGAAGCCATGTTAGATCAGGCCAATGGCCCATCCAGTCCAACACTCTGTGTCACACAGTGGCAAAAAATTTATATATATATTAACCACACTGTGGCTAATAGCCTCTGATGGACCTCTGCTCCATATTTTTATATAAACCCCTCTTGAAGGTGGCTATGCTTGTGGCCACC
This sequence comes from Heteronotia binoei, assembly GCF_032191835.1. Classification (NCBI taxonomy): domain Eukaryota; kingdom Metazoa; phylum Chordata; class Lepidosauria; order Squamata; family Gekkonidae; genus Heteronotia; species Heteronotia binoei. Next base: position 135,081,030 of record NC_083227.1, on the reverse strand, counting down.
ACCACCTCCTGTGGCAGTGAATTCCACATGTTAATCACCCTTTGGGTGAAGAAGTACTTCCTTTTATCCGTTCTAACCTGTCTGCTCAGCAATTTCATTAAATGCCCACGAGTTCTTGTATTGTGAGAAAGGGAGAAAAATACTTCTTTCTCTACTTTCTCCATCCCATGCATTATCTTGTAAACCTCTATCATGTCACCCCGCAGTCGATGTTTCTCCAAGCTAAAGAGTCCCAAGCGTTTCAATCTTTCTTCATAGGGAAAGTGTTCCAGCCCTTTAATCATTCTAGTTGCCCTTTTCTGAATTTTCTCCAATGCTATAATATCCTTTTTGAGGTGCGGCGACCAGAACTGCACACAGTACTCCAAATGAGACCGCACCATCGATTTATACAGGGGCATTATGATACTGGCTGATTTGTTTTCAATTCCCTTCCTAATAATTCCCAGCATGGCGTTGGCCTTTTTTATTGCAAACGCACACTGCCTTGACATTTTCAGTGAATTATCTACCACGACCCCAAGATCTCTCTCTTGGTCGGTCTCTACCAGTTCACACCCCATCAACTTGTATTTGTAGCTGGGATTCTTGGCCCCAATGTGCATTACTTTGCACTTGGCCACATTGAACCTCATCTGCCACGTTGACGCCCACTCACCCAGCCTCAACAGATCCCTTTGGAGTTCCTCACAATCCTCTCTGGTTCTCACCACCCTGAACAATTTAGTGTCATCCGCAAATTTGGCCACTTCACTGCTCACTCCCAACTCTAAATCATTTATGAACAAGTTAAAGAGCATGGGACCCAGTACCGAGCCCTGCGGCACCCCACTGCTTACCGTCCTCCACTGCGAAGACTGCCCATTTATACTCACTCTCTGCTTCCTATTACTCAGCCAGTTTTTGATCCACAAGAGGACCTGTCCTTTTACTCCATGACTCTCAAGCTTTCTAAGGAGCCTTTGATGAGGAACTTTATCAAAAGCTTTCTGGAAGTCAAGGTAAACAACATCTATCGGGTCTCCTTTGTCCACATGTTTGTTCACCCCCTCAAAGAAATGTAACAGGTTAGTGAGGCAAGATCTCCCCTTACAAAACCCATGCTGAGTCTTCCTCAATAACCCGTGTTCATCAGTGTGCCTACTCATTCTGTCCTTGATAATGCTTTCTACCAACTTTCCCAGTATTGAAGTCAGACTGACTGGCCTGTAATTTCCCGGATCTCCTCTGGAACCCTTTTTAAAGATGGGGGTGACATTTGCTACCTTCCAGTCCTCAGAAACGGAGGCAGATTTCAATGAAAGATTACAGATTTTTTTCAGAAGATCCGCAAGTTCAACTTTGAGTTCTTTCAGAACTCTCGGATGTATGCCATCCGGACCCGGTGACTTATTAGTTTTTAATTTGTCTATCAGTTGTAGGACCTCCTCTTTTGTCACCTCAATCTGACTCAGGTCTTTCAACACCCCTTCCAAAATTAGTGGTTCTGGGGCGGGCAAAAAGTTCTCATCTTCCACAGTGAAGACGGAGGCAAAAAATTCATTTAGCTTCTCAGCCATTTCCCTATCCTCCTTCAGTAATCCTTTTACCCCATGGTCATCCAAGGGCCCCACTGCCTCCCTGGCTGGTTTCCTACTTCTAATATATTTGAAGAAATTTTTATTGTTGGTCTTTTTGTTTTTTGCAATATGCTCCTCATAGTCCCTTTTTGCCTGCCTGATCACAGTCTTGCATTTGATTTGCCACAGCCTGTGTTCCCTTTTACTAATCTCACTTGGACTGGTTTTCCACCGCTTAAAGGAGTCCTTCTTACTTTTACAGCTTCCATTACTTTGTTTGTTAACCATGCAGGCCTTTTCTTATGCCTGTTTGTGACTTTCCTAACTTGTGGTATGTATTTTATCTGAGCTTCTAGGATTATAGTTTTAAATAGTCTCCAAGCTTCCCAATAGTCTCCAAGCTTATGATAAAATGGAACAAGCTTAATTTGACATTGCTTGGTAGAATAGCTGCAATTAAGATGAACATTTTGCCGAGAATAATGTATTTGTTTCAAACTATTCTAATTGTGAAGGACAGTAAACAATTTAATAAATGTCAAATAAAGATTTCAGAATTTGTATGGGCCGGGAAAAAAAACAAGGATTAAAATGAAAGTTTTAACAGATGCTAAAGAAAGAGGAGGATTTCAACTATCAGATTTAAGATTATATCATGAAGCAGTTTGTCTAGTGTGGATAAAAGTTTGGGTGACGCTGTTGAATAAAAAACTTTCAACGCTGGAAGGTCATGGAAATAAATTTGGCTGGCATGCTTATATGTACCATGGAAAGAAAAAGTTGGACGGTTTTGTTTCTCACCATTATATAAGAAATAACCTACTAAATATTTGGATGAAGTACAAGAAATAAGGCGATGAGAGAAAACCACTATGGATAGTGCCAGCAGAAGTAATAAGAATAACAGCTGAGAAAGGAGAGGATAAAGTGATGTCATATAATCACTAAAAATACAAAGCGGTAAAATAGAATTGAAAACTGCTTGAAGAGTTGAATAATAAATATGATTGGTTTCAAATGCAACAAATAAAAAAAATTGGTGGAAAGCGATGTTAAAACTGAAGGAATAAGACAAGAACAAACAGAAATGGAAAAAGTTCTGCTTGGAAATAATGAAAAATTAATTTTGAAAATCTATAAGTTACTTTTAAAATGGTCTACGGAAGATGAAGTAGTGAAATCTCAAATGATTAAGTGGGCAGTTAATGTAAATAAAGAAATACAGATGGACACATGGGAATATTTGTGGAAGAACTCTATGAAACTCTCAACATGTCAGAGTATTAAAGAAAAAATTTTTAAGATGATGTACAGATGGTATATGACTCCTAAAAAGTTGGCAAAGATGAACAATAAGATGCCAGATAAATGTTGGAAATGTAAAAAACATGAAGGTTCTTTCTACCATATGTGGTGGACTTGTGAAAGAGAGAAAAAGTATTAGCAGATGATTCAACAAGAGATTTCTAAGATCTTGGGATACGAATTTAAAAGTTGCAGAGACTTTTCTGTTAGGATTACAAATGGAGAAATTTCCAAAAGAAGATAGAACTTTAATCTGGTACTTGCTCTCAGCTGCTAGGACATTGTATGTGTAGTTGTGGAAGCAAGAAAAAATACCAGAGAAATGGGGTTGGATTGTAAAAGTTATGACATGGAGTGAAATGGACAAGTTAACAAGAACCTTAAGAGACTATGATTTAGAAGTATTTAAGATAGAGTGGGAAAAGTTCAGAAGATACGTAGAAAAAGTGGAAAATAAAAGGAAATTGGATAATTTTTGATAATGACTAAGTATAAGAGGGAGGAGGATATTAATTTTGGTTCTTATTAATTAAGGGTACCTTTAATATTAAGATTTTAAGTATATAACACCAGGGGGGGTCAAGTAACTGGGGGAGGGGTGGGTAGAAAGTAATATATGGGATAGATAAAAAAGTAATTATTAATGATGTAAGAAATTGAAATTTATTACCATATGTTACTAATAAAATTGTTTGAAACACAAGAATGTGGTCTTGACAGAACCTCCATCTTTCCTCCTGGTGGCATTTTCAATTTCATTGCAAAGAAAGTTGATGCAGAATTCAGTTGGATGTTGACCAGAATGGGTCATAGAGAACGTACCACTTTAGTCTTGGCCCATCTACAGTAGGTCTCAAAATGTTTCCAGGCACAATTCAAAACGCTGGTCATGACCTTCAAAGCCGTATTCAGGGATGTCAAAGTCATTTGTTACAAGGGCCAGATCTGACATAAATACTACTTTGTCAGGCCAGGCCATATGTGTAATAAAATGTAATGCCAGATACTGGAGATACCAGCTTTATAAATGACACAGGCAAACCCAATTAATAATATTATTTTTTACTCAAAACACAAAATCAATTGATTCCTGGGAATGAAAGCAATTGATTTACTGGGGAATCCACAAAAGCCCCAATGAATGTATTTAATCATATCCAAGGTTTTTTCTAAGGGATACCATAAAGGAGGAGCATCTTATATTTCCATATAAATTAGTTACTTTAGGGCCCTGTTCACACAGCTTGTTGAGTCCGTGTTAAACTGACCTGGTTCTGTTCCGAATATCTTTGTTCCGGATATTATCAATCAGACAGCCATACAGTAATTCGATTCACTCCGCGGTGAAACTGTCTTCTGCCGTCCACACAATGGCACCATGCAGTTCTTTTTTTCTTCCACTATTATGCGCATGCACACATTGTGCGCATATGCACACAGGTTAAAACATTATGCGGTTATGCGCATATCGCTAAGTAGTAAAAAAAAATGGCGACCATAAACCAGATGTCTGAGGCTTTTTTTGCTCTGGGACAGCCTTCAGACATCCGGAAGTTAGTTAATATCACAGCAGAACTATCCAGATGGAGAAAACTACAAGGTGAAACTGGAGAACTCAAAAAACACTGCAAAGGAGCAGGTAACAAAATAATCCAGTTCTGAGAAGGATTGGGCGGGGGGGGGGGGCTACCATGAGTTAATACCAGGAGGCAGATGTTGCTGTCTGATCAGCCACTTTAAATCCGGAAGGAAACAGCAGCGACATCTGATTATACTGGGTGTCCAAACAGGGCCTGTGTGTGTGTGTGTGTGTGTGTGTATGTATATATGTGTGTGTAGCACTTTTGGGAGATCTTCCTTGCAAGTAAAGTAATCTTTCATCACCCCCCATACGCCCAGTCTCAGCAGCCGAACTCTGCTATAATCCGTCTCTGGCTGCTTGTTTCCTCTCTTCCCCCATCTTACCTCTGAGAATCTGAGGAGACACACTGAACTTCCCCCTCTACCACCCCTTTCCCACTGACAACATCAGCGCTGTGAAGTAGTCCAAGCTGGGTGACTGGCCCCAGATGACAGGGTCCTGGCTCAGGAGGAAGGGGGGGAGGGGTCTGAACCTGGCTGTTCTAGATCCCCCCCTGCATTTCCCACAGAGAACCACTAGTGCCTAATGAGTAACTTACTAGACTTTCTGCATTCATACTGTATGAGGGCTGGTTCCAGGATTGTTAATTATTGGTAGAATGCGGCTTCAACGCTGCATGAGATAACCTCTTGAGCCTTGTGAAATTTATCATTGTATTTTGTTTCTATAATTAATTGAGCATTGGTTCCAGAATAATCAAGGAACTTGTCGGACGAAGGACGCTACCGAAACTCGCCTATTTTTACTGGAAGCTTGTCACTTTCACTTTTATTCTGGAGAGAATCACTAGCACCTTTTGAATTCTCAGTGTAAAGAAGAGGATCGAATCCTTAGTCGCTAGTGGACTCTATGTGTATATATACCAACAAATGTAATTGTGAATGTCTCTCATATATGTTTAAAGTGTATTGTTAATCCTTGTATTGTGATATAATATGAATGTATGTTAAGTTGTACCATATTCTTTATTAATCACATATATTGATTCATGTAAGCAGTAACTGCCTAATAGTAGAGCGTTCTAGTTAAGTCATAATTTAAAATGGTTATCTCTAGATCTTCCCACAGAAGCAGCAGGGCTGAGGAGAGAGGCTGTTTCCAAACCATTCAAGGGTGTTTTTGTCCTCCCATGACCCCTCTTCTTTCATGGGCTGAGAACAGCTGTAGAGAAGAAGGGAAGTCGTCATCCCCCACCCTCCCTGACACTCACTCCTCCTGCCTCTGCTACTGTTCAGATGTGCCGTGGTGACAGTGGTGCCCCTATTTTAGGGTTGCCAGGTCCAACTCAGGAAATATCTGGGGATGAAGCCAGGAGACTTTGGGGGTGAAGCTAGGAACAAGATTGTGACAAGCACAACTGAATTCCAAACGGAGTTCTGGTCATCACATTTAAAGGGACCATGCTCCTTTTAAATGCCTTCCCTTCATTGGAAATAATGGCGGATGGGGGGCACCTTCTTTTGGGATTCATAGAATTTGACCCCCTGGTCCAATCTTTTTGAAACTTGGGAGGTGTTTTGAGAAGAGGCAACAGAAGCTATGCTGAAAATTTGGTGCCTCTACCTGAAAAAAACCAGTCCCCAGAGCACTAGATAGCCATGGATTAATTCTCCATTATACCCTATGGGAATCAGTCTCCATAGGGTATAATGGAGTGCCCAACAGACATTTTCCCACCACCTTCCCACCTTGCTTTCTGATAACCCTGAAGTGGGAGGAAGGCCTCCAAACCAGGAGATCCCCTGTCCCCAACTGAGGATTGGCAACCCTATTTAGTTTCCAGGCCCCAGATCATCTTCATCACTCTCTTACCCACTCCACTTTGTCCACATTGTTTTTGAAGTAAGGCCTCTAGAACTGCACACAGTACTCCAGGTGTGGCCTGACCAATGTGGTGTAAGCAGGACTATTAATATCTGCCCTCACAAGGGCCACCACAGCAAATAACAATTCAAAACAATGAAGGGATGGGGGTCAGCAGAGGAAATAGGAGGAGGGCCAGCGAATGAATTGGGAGGCAACTGGGTTGTCTTGAGCATGCCACTCTGAGGGGAAAGACATCCTGGCCTCAGAAGGGAGTGGAGGAACAGGGGAAAAAAGAGGTAAGGTTGCCAATCCCCAATTGGGGCAGGGGAGCCTCTGGTTTGGAGGCCCTCTCCCTTCAGGGTTATCAGAAAGTCTGTGTGTGTGTGGAGGGGGTGTATCTGAATATCTACTGGGCATTCCATTATACCATTATAGGATATAATGGAAAACAATCCGTGGGTATTGTGGGCAGTTTTTAAAGCTAGAGGCACCAAATGCTATGCTGAAAATTTGGTGCCTCTAACTTAAAAAACTTTATCTATGTCCTGAACCTTTTTGAGAGTTCCACTTCCTCCTTCCCACCTTGTCCATTGAATAGCAGGTGCAGCTGCATAACAATCACTGGATGAGCTCCACCACTTATTTTTCTACAAAATGACCCCTGGGCTTGAAGTTGTGTAGGTGAGACTTTATAAATTTTAGTATGACTGTACCTGTCAACAACTAGTGCTTCAATGAATACCCTGCATCACTCTTTTTCCCATCTTAAGAGTAGGAGAATAAACTCTGCTAAATAAACAAATGCATGATAATGTGCTCATTTTAAAACTTACACTGGTGATAGAACTTAGCTTTTACTAACACAATTTAAGTTGGTATAGGTTTTTGTTTAACTTCCAGGTGTGGGTGTGCACACACATATATACACAGCTACTGAGATTTGGCTTATAAAGCATTTCTAGCAAGCTAGGTAGCAACCAGGTAAGGTTTCATTTATGAACAAAAGTTCATTTTCATACAGGTTGGCAGTAGTGCTCATAGCTATTTAATGGAAATAAAATCTGGCCCAGTATATGAATGAACTAGGGTGGCTTCAGGTCAGAAGAAGAGTATATTTAGATGCCTGCTAAGTCTATATTTACCTCACACCATGTTACTGACTGAGAGACTGAGGGGGGGGGGAGGTAGCTTAAACCATAAAAGAAATCTTTCTAGAGATTAATAGCAGGCTTTTCTTTATCCATGTGCTAGGTTTGGAAAAGGAAATGACAGGAGACAGCTGAGGGGACATGTTGAACTCGAGACATCAGGGGTCATGTTATCAGGCCTCCTATAGCCACCTTAGCATGTCAGGAAGTAATCTTACACTTCAACAGTTCCCCCCTCCCCACAGCCCCCTTGATCTATGTCTGCATTTGCTCATTCCCAAACATCTATGCTGTCGAAACAGGATACCCAACCCAAAGAAGGGTTCCCACCGTATACAGTATTTTATGCTGAATAGAGTTTTTTCTGAGGGAAATTTCTTGCAACTGGGTCATCAGTCACTGATAAAATGACAGTCCTCCTGAAGGAAGCAAGACAGGAATGACCTTTAGGTGACTGGGCTTTATTCCGGAAGCATTGTCGTTTGCTGTACACCTGCCAGGCAGAAAGGTTGTTTTTTGTTTGAGCAAAGTACTTCTAACAGGATAGAACAACACAACTATGAAAAGCAAACCTTGAAAGCCTTGAGAGATGCCAGGATCTGAAAATAAATTTAGAAAAATCAGAATTGGTAATGTTAAAGCTGATGCTGACGAAGAGCTTAAAAAGAAGTCTGTTTTCAAGGAGGTGCATGGACACTGAAGTCTATCAAGGTTACTACTATTACACTCACTGACTGGGGGTAGCTGTCCAGGGTTTCTGTAAAAAAAAGGGTATTTCTCAATACCTGTTGAGTCTCTTTTAACTAAAGATGTCAGGAATTAAACCTGAGATGTTCTGTGAGCAAACTGTGCTTTAGCAGGGCTCTAACCACCAAGATAGTTTGAGGTTCAGGTCACAACTAAGCTATGGGATCTTAAAAAGAAAAAAATACTGATTATTTTAATGAATAAATTTAAAGATCTCTTGCAAGTAGTTATACTTCTTTCTAAATGGGCAGTGATTAAAATGCTTTTGCTACCCAAGTACGGTAGTTATACTTGTTTTAAGTGATGCTGATAGAAATTCAGAACAGCTGCTGTGCGTGACAAAATACCTAAGTTAAATTCATTTGGCATGGTAACAAAATGAAAGATAGAAAAACACACTCATGCACACAACTACAAGAAAGCCAGCTACTCAGGAAAAACTTTCAGTTCTGGATTTATGGTTATGTTACTGTGTACATCAGTGACACCACCTAATTAATCTGGCCAGCATTCTGGAAAATAAACAGTGGGTCAAGATGAAAGTTATGAAATGATGTTATTGCTCATACAAAGCAGTAATATATCTGCTGTCTTCAAAACAGATTCAGAGCCTGTGGTTTAATATTTTCACATTCTTAACAATGAAGCTATGAGATAAATAGAAAAGTAGATGAGTTCTTGGGAGTTTTGATTTGATAGAGGACAAATGTGTATTTAGTTCAGAGCCCTGGCACAAAAGAAAATGTATAGGTGACATTATGAACGATGATCTTATCTCTGTGACACACTAAAAAGATAATATGATGGACAAATCCAGTTCCGCCTTGGCAGTTGAAGACAGGGAGTTAGAGGGAAGGGGTCGAATAGTCAGTCTGAAAACAGAATACTGGGTATGTAAAGGAAGCAGCCTGGGTTTAAACTGACTTCTGGGAATTGACATTTTGTAATTTGTAGGTGCTGGAGTGATCTGGGATCATAAGTTCAAATTTTAAGACATATTGCTGTGCTTGAATCATTCCATGTTGCTAAAGTTGTAAATAAAAATGAACTCTGTTTTCCTCTTTTTAAATCCTGTTGACTGGATGTCTAATGTTTCAGGATGTCTAATGTTTCATCTAATGTTTCACACACACACAGGCGCACACACACCCCAACTTGATGGTTATGGCCAGTGAATTTAAATAATCTGCTGGCAGCTAATAAGGGAAAGAAGTACTGGGTTCCCTGACTCCAATGTGTGGTAACTGTATGATAAAGGGAGCTGGGCTGCTTTCTCTGGAGACAGCTCTGGGAAAGAGGAGATCCAGTGTTTGGAAAAGGGTCAGGGCTCTGTACTTCTTAAAGGGAGACAAGATGAGTGGCAAATTTTGGCTGCCCTGATCCCCTGGTGTACCTAAACTTGTATGAAGAAAGATTAATGGTGTGAGGCGGGGTGGGGGGGGAGTCACAGATAAATTAACAAATTATCCCATTTCTTGATTCAGCATCTACAAGTACATTGCTGTAAAGGGGACTTATTTATTTATTTTATTACACTTACATCCCACCCTCCCCTGACGGGTTGAGGGCGGCTAACAGCAATTAAATCATTACAATAAAATCATAGTAAAATCCTAAAAACATCTCAAACGTATACAGTTTTAATCCCTAGATGGCATTATTATTAGTTCTTGATTAGTGCTCTTTACTATGATGTTATTAGATGTTGTTTAGCATATTTCAATTCTGTTTAGATTGGGGTAGGGTATCAGTGGTGTGGGGTAGTGAGGTACTGGTCGCCTCCATTAGATGTTAAAAGCCTGTTTAAACAGTTCCATCTTACAGGCTCTGTGGAACTGTGGCAAGTCCTGCAGGGCCCTGGTGTTTTCCAGGAGAGCATTCCAGAGGGTAGGGGCTGCCACCGAAAAGGCTCTCGCTCTGGTGGTGGACAACCGAACATCCTTCGGCCCAGGGATCGTCAAAAGATTTTGTGAACTTGATTGTAGTGCTCTCTGGGGCTCATATGGGGAAAGGCGGTCCTGGAGGTAAACAGGTCCCAGGCCATATAGGGCTTTAAAGGTCATAACCAGCACCTTGAAGCAAGCCCGGAACACCGCAGGCAACCAGTGCAATGTCTCCAGCGCAGGTTGAATGTGCTCCCGTAAAGGTAGATCCAATAACAGCCTGGCTGCAGTGTTTTGCACCAGTTGCAGCCTCCGAGTTTGTGTTAAGGGCAGCCCCATGTAGAGGGCATTACAGCAGTCTATTCTCGAGGTGACCATCACATGGATTACTATCGCTAAGTCACTGCGTTCCCAGTATGGTGCCAACTGCCATCCACCTAAGGTGATCAAATGTGGATTTGCCACCTGGGCCTCTATGGTTAGTGAGGACTCCAGGAGCACTCCTAAGCTCTTAACCCTAGAAGCTGGCACTAAAGGCACCCCATCAAAGGTTGGCAAAGGGAACTTCTGTCTTTGCTGGGTTCAGTTTGCAAGGCCAGGTCCAGATTTTCTGGGACACAGTTGGCCTGGCTGCCCGTCAATAGATAGAGCTGGTGTCATCCGCATACTGATGACATCCCAGCCCATATCACTGGACAAGGGAGCACACATAGATGTTAAATAACATTGGTGAAAGAACCACCCCCTGAGGCACACCACACACAAGTGGGTGTCTCTGGGATGATTGCTTCCCTATGGCCGTCCTTTGTTCCCGACCTTAGAGAAAAGAGGTAAGCCATTGAAGGGCGAACCCCTGAATCCCCACGTTGGCGTGGCAATGTGACAGCAGCTGGTAGTCTACTGTATCGAAGGCAGCCGATAGGTCTAATAACAGCAGTACTGCTGAGCTGCCTCAATCCAGATGTCTTAAGAGATCATCTATGAGGGGGACCAGCACTGTGTCTGTCCCATGGCCCGAATGGAAGCCGGACTAAAATGGGTCTAATGTGGAAGTGTCATCCAAAACCCCCTGTAATTGTGCTGCCACTGCTCTCAATAACTTTGCCCAAAAAGTTAGAAAAAGCTCTAGAGTAGTGGTCCTCAAATTTTAGAAATGTGGAGGATAGTCAGGTTACCAAAGGAAAAAAATATTTCCCTTTGAGGGCATTCTTCCACTTTCACCAGTTGCAAAGAGACATAGGGCTGTTTACCTCAAGTTAAAGAGATAAGATCAGGGGTGATTTTTCCTGGAAGTAACCCTAAATAAACCAAATTGTACAACTCTAAAATAATGTTAAAATTGGTAGACAGGTTCCTTGGACAGTCTTGAGCAAGCCACACACTCTACTAGTCCACTTTTTTCTTGGGATGTTATATTGTTCTGTAGTGCAGCTTTCATTTATTTTAGTGAAAAATAAGAACTTCCTAGTGGATTTTTTCCCTTGTGTCTAAAATAGGAGTAATAAGCTATTTCTGAAGGAAGATACTATAAAGTACTTTTATATTGAAGGCATCAGTTCTTCCAAGAGAATGCAGAGAAGTGCAAATGTGGCATCATCTGGTTTCCCAAAGGGGAGGGTGCCTTTTTTTACATTGGCATTTGCACATTCACGTTCACTTTTTCTTCTACCAAACTTCTAGCTCTCTTGCCCCCCAAAACAAACACTTCTATGACACATGGATATATAGATGATTTTCTTTCATACTGTCAGCTGTGCCCTTCAGTAAGGCTAGGTCAATACATTTATGTTGTCATCTGTTTGGGAACAATCCCTACTGGAAAAGCTAGATGAGCTGCTGTGGCACTAAGCAATAACTGATGACAGTTTCTGCTTCTGTTCCTTAACCCATTGCAGATTGTAGTTATATCTGTCAGCAGGACATCAGAGTCAAAAGGGATGTACTTACTGGGGTTTCTAGATTGCAGTTTCTACACTGCCTTGAAGGATGGAGCAAAAAAAAAGAAATCATAAAATGGAGTTAAATAAGGGTAGTAGGTTAAGTGGTGAAATGTATTTTGAGGAGCTAGACTACCAACAGAAATTTTTAATGCTCACCGTTAACCTCTTTTTTATTCTGTTCTACAGGTTAGAAATCTCTGTTACATGGTGACAAGGCGAGAGAAAATGAAGCACTCCATTTGCAAACTCCAGGAACAGATCTTCCATCTCCAAATGAAACTTATTGAGAAAGATCTTTACCCAGGTAACAACACCTTGCTGAGGCTTAGAAAGCCTGCTGTTAACCAGGCCTCAGATTCAGTGGGAGCTCATAGGAGCACAGCTCCTGAACCTTTCTGAGGCTTCCACCTCCTTGTCCTTTGAGTAGTAGGTGCAGCTGCATAGCAATCCCTGGATGAGCTCCACCATCTATTTTTCTACAAAATGACTCCTGCTGTTAACTAATGTGTTTGTTTATTTGTATTGTATCAGAACTGGCAGAGGACATAATTAACATAGTTGCTTTTTTTTTTTTTGCAATATAGTTTGTTTTTTTAGTCTTTGAAAATGAAAGCCTAGGCAGGAGCCAGTCTTTAGAATCTCTTGTCACCAAGGCCTTCTGGATTTCATAAGAAAAGTGTTCTTATATGGATAACAACCTCTCAGCTTTGATTCAAACCAGCAGTCTGGTAGATGAGAAGAGAAGCAGTGATGACTCAGACTGCCTAGTGTGTTTTTGTAGTGTAGCCAGACAGCAAGCCCTTCCCTTGCAAAGCCTCCACCAAGACCCATGAAGTTGATGTTAGTATTCAGCTGCCAGCCTTCAGCAGCAAGAGAATGCCTGCAGCCGAACTGGCAGGTGTCATGGGGGCAGTGTTGGAGGCAGAGGGCCACTGGCTTCACCACCATGCAAATACATGGTAGTTGCCATATCCAGCTCCCCCAACCTGCGTATTATTCAGACTGCTTCACAGCTAAAATACTAAAAACAAGCACTCCTTAGATTGTAGTGTTTAGCTTTAGTTAGTAGAAGTGGAAAGTCCTCGTTGGATGCAATAAGCACCAATGAATAACATGGAACTATTTCTGAGTAGACCTGCTTAGGATTGCTTCCATTCAGATCAGAACTTCAGTACTAGGAAAGGTGGGTTTAACTTTTCTTTCAACACTTTTTTCCCAGCCACATATACCATGCTGCAGTAGGAAAGGAAAAAGACAGGCACCACACTTTTGTTAGTCTTGTTTATCTAAAGATGAGGGAAAACAATTTAGTTTAGGAAAACAGCTCAAGGGAAGAAAAGCCCCACCTTCTCCATTGCCTCAGCCCCAATCCAACTCAGCACCCCACCTGTGCCTGCTTTTTAGAGTAAAAAGTACACCTCTAGAGATTCAGTCACAGATATGCAGTGTAATATTTCCCTCAGACTCTCCTCCCCCACTGCCTGAGTTCAAACATCAAATTATGCCTTGTCTCAGCAATGCCAGCCTTTTGGATCCTATTCATTTTACCCCAAGTTGCACACTAAGTAACTAGATCCCCAGTCCCTCCTGGATTAAACATACTTTGATAATTTTCCTAAATGAGAAATTCAGTGTGGTTCAGTCAACTAGTCTTTGTTATTTAAATGAGTATCCTGGTAGAGTAGAATGTTTATTTGTGCTGTTTGAATAAGAGAGTAGGTTGAGGGGGATGCACTTTTGTCTTCCCTGGTGGCTTAAACATTTAGAAAAATAGTATAAAACTCATCTGTGAAAGCAACAAGGTTTTTAGTGGTGAAAATGAACTGGGTGCCATCAGACAAGCAGGTTGGCACGGAAGGCTCTCAGCTTTAAATAAGCCATGTGAGTTTGACTTGGTTTGTCAATCAGACAGCACCCCCAAGTCAGCATCACAATGCCGTCTGCATCGCTAATGTGCAGCAACAATGGATCCGCAGCTGGGTTGGGTGTTTTTCCCTCCAAATTCCTGCTGTGTAGTACACAGATGCAGTCAAGTGCACATGCACTCCTGGCCAGTTCTGTGGGGGGCACGGAAGTGCACCTCAGAGTGGGGTGGGGGGAAAGGATCCACCAGAAATGGAGTGGAACGATCATACCATTCATGCATTTCCATGACGCGCTGTGGCAATCAGATGGCCAGAAACACTCCATGGAAGTACTTCGCAGAGGAAGTCACCTGAATTTGCCAGTGGCTGTTTAATCCTTGTAGGAGTTGTTTTAGCACAAAGTGAGGACAAGTGGGGCATGGGGGCCAGATGTGAATGTGTGATCGCATCCATTTAATCCAGAGGGGAGAAGTTGCTATGGCAGAGATGGCTATGCTCATCTGATCACACCCACTGTCTTTGCAGTATAACTTGTGTTGCCTAGATGTTGTGCAGATCTGCAGCTTGCAAGGAATTTCAAAAATGAAAATGTGAGATTACACATCTATGTGGAGGTTATGCTGACTAATTTCAATTCCATGGAGACCGCTTGTGATTATTTAGTGGTTAGATTTATTTTCTTACATTTACAGGACAGACTAATGGTATAGAAAATAAGTTGTTTCTAAGTGCCGCTGAGCCTTGGATAAAATTCAATGTTACATAACCCAGCAATATCATTTGCTACTATACATTTAAACCCATTGGTAATACTCATGCATTCATCTCGGTATCTGGCTGTCTTGGTGTAGTAGTTGAGTGTGCGGACTCTTATCTGGGAGAATTGGGTGTGATTCCCCACTCCTCCACTTGCAGCTGCTAGAATGGCCTTGGGTTAGCCATAGCTGTCTCGGGAGTTGTCCTTGAAAGGTCAGCTGCTGTGAGAGCCCTCTCAGCCCCATCCACCTCACAGGGTGTCTGTTGTGTGGGGAGAAGATCTAGGAGATTTTAAGCCGCTCTGAGTCTTTGATTCAGAAAGAAGGGTGGGGTATAAATCTACAGTCTTTTTATTATTATTATTATGGTGCTATCTCTAAAGAGGGCAGGTGGATTGACTTCAACAAATATGGGCCCAATTTCAGCAAAGAGTGATGAGAAAGAAGTCCTTCTTTTCTATACAATGTCACTTTTGCAAAACATGTTTTGATATTAGGGAGCATTACCACCCAAACCAGCTCATGTATTCAGTTATTATTCACTTGTAATTCCTTTCCTGAACTTCCAAATTAGTACAATTAATTTCAGAGTGACTGCTCTGAAGTAATCTGCAAGTAACTACCAAAGGCCTAGTTTACCCACATTTCAGAAGCTGCAGCTGTTTCAGAAGAGAATTAGTTCATGAGTTGTGCCTCATCTCCCATCTGTTAATGGAGAAAATTGTGCCAGCCACTGTTTATCATAGGCAACAAGGTACCTTCTGAACACATAGTAAATAATCCTTTAATTGCTACAAACACATTAGTGCAACCCTCTTAATTTTATAATGCACATGAGAGTCTAATGCTGTCGCTTCTACTGGTCTTGTGCAAAGGGTCATACATCATTTGCAGGTAGAAGGAAATTAGCTAGAAACACCACATTAATTCATTGTTAAGTAGTGGGTTGCACCCTGTGGATTGTCTGCTGACAGAAGAGGGAGAAGTGGCACTCTTGCCCACTTCCCCTTGTCCCTGCAGTCACTTAGCCTTTATGGGTTTTTGTCTGTGAGGCTCCTCTGATGCCCCAAAATGCATTTGTGGAGATCATAGATGGTTTCTGGGAACACAGGAAGGCGGAGAAAAAACTTCTTCCAGCAGAACAAACCATTACTTTTAATCATCCTAATGTTCAATTGAATATTCTTTAAATTGTGCTTTCCCCCTTCCTTCTTGCCCTCTCTTTTGGTTGTTATAGCCAATCTTGGCCTATGGTCTAGATATTAGAGGTTTTTAATGGCAACACCTGTTTCATTGGCAAGTTGACTAGCAGTTGCATTGGCTTCTTGGCAACTGCCTCTAGCTCTGTTAAGGATCAAAGGTTAAGCTGCTGGCTGGTTATCTTTTGCTCCTTGGTGCTTTTAGCTTTATCTGTGAATTCATTTGCTGTGTCTATTAATAGGGAGTGCCTTTCAGCGAAAGCACAGAACAGTTTGATTCTTTTTAATAAACAAGGACTCAGTAGAGTTTTTTTTTCCACACACAGCTGGCTATTCAAAAGTATGTAGCTGTGAAGTCTGCATTTTATAAATTTTTATTTATTTATTTTCTTTCCTCCTCCTTCTCCTCCTTGCAATAAGAACACAGGACCCAAAATTAAAAACTACTGTATATTATATTTTCTTGAGAAGCAGCATCTGGCTGTTTGGCACAGTTCTCAATCAGTTGTTGTGTTTGTGGCTTTGGATCCTCCTCAGAAGCCGTCACATGGCTGGGGTTTCTTTAGGACTGTCTGGACTGCATTTTCGTCTACTCAAGAGTTTTTCCTGGATTTGAATTCTTAGGTCCAGAAAGTGTGCACTGAAAATCAGTTATTGCAAATCTCCTGTTACACCATCATAAATGAAAAGATCGCATTGAGACTGATTTCCCACTAGCCTTATGCCACTCTCACACTTCTCTTCTCCTCAGGGCTTCTGTTGGATTTCACACTATCTGCCTCGGGGCTGCTACTAGCTCCGCCTCTTTCGCTCAGCAAATAAGATCCTCTAAAAACTAGATTCTGTTTGCCATGTGGAAAAGGTGAAGCAAGTTGCAGCCCCAGGGCAGAGAGTGTGAAATCTGACGGAAGCCCCGCAGAGAAGAGGAGTGTGAGAGTGGCATAAGGCTAGTGGGGAATCGGTCTCAGATTTTAGAATTCAAATATCCCCCCCCAAATTTCCAGGCTGTTAAAACCCAGAGCGCTTTTTTTTTTTTAGCAGGAACACACAGGAATGAAGTTCTGGCTAGCTTGGTATTAGGGGTGTGGCCTAATATGCAAATGAGTTCCTGCTGGGCTTTTTTATTTCTTTACAAAAAAACCCTAAAGTGGTGTGCATGTTGAAACAAATGAAGCCATTTCATTTCATGGGCAGCTATCTGTTTTCTGTTCACACTGCTCAAAACAATCAGTAAACGCCACCTTGTCATAATTTTTGCATGTCCAGAATAAACTTCTGTGCAAATCCAGATCTGTATTCTGATGACTGGCCCACACTGGGTGATAGCAGTATTAAACATCCTCCAAATTCAATAATATAGGGAACATTTTACAACCTCTGCAAATCCTGTGTTCATCTGCATACCATATACGTAGTAAGGTTGATTTCTAGCTTCAGCATGATATGAAAGATCCTATAAGCTGAATACATTTAATTTTTGATAAATGGGAATAAGTTTATTCATTCACTTCCCCAAACTGTTTTTTCCTAGATTAGCCACTACTGTTTCTGTCTTGCGTGCATTTGGAATCTGCATAGAAGAGTCGCAAATCTGTTGCTGCCCTTACATACACAACATTTGACACATTCAGGTCTATGAATTTTTAGGCCACAATCAGTATTCCTTCTAAGCTGCAGAGTCTTGTGAGCAAAAATTCTACATTGTGAGCTACTGCTATTAAAGCTGTGAGCTACTGCATAAATTATGGTGCTCTGGGGGTCATCCTTCCTGAGCTAAGACAAGAATATGTGAGCTGGAGGCGAAAAGTTTATGAGCTAGCTCACGCAAACTCAACTTAGAGAGAACACTGGCCACAATACATCAGTACCATAAGACTTTCTGTTGCTCTTACAGTGGAAAGGGAGAAAATACCATCATGAACTTTGTAACAAATCATAGCTTCAGAGCATTCCATTTTGCTACCTTAATTTTTCTTATAAGAAAATAATGGCCATAGTTCAGTGCAAAGTTAGACACATTTCAGTGGCTTTAGTAAATTTAAGTACACTTGATTAGGCTTAATACTGCCCCCATGTACTTGCCCATTGTTAAAGGCATGACTCACAATATCAGTGGAACAATGCGTAGGGCCATGCTTTTCACAGACTTTTGCCAAGGTTTCTTGCTCATCAGCTAACACTTTCAGTGTACTGGTGGAAATTTGCAGATTAGATTGTGACTTGTATGTCAGTTGAGAGAGTCTGCAGTAATAGCAGAAGAAGTTTTATTGATGCTTAATTACTGTCATAATTGGGGACAGGGGATTGGTATTGTTTGGAGGATATCTTTGTGAATCAGTCCATTGTGCCCAACATAGGCACTTTCCCCGGGCAGATTTAAAGGGCACAGTCAGACAAGCCCAGCTGCCAGCCATTCCCCTCTCGCACTCACCCTGGCAGAAGACAAGTCAAAGATGGTGGAATCCGTTGGCAATGGCTCCCCCCACATAGATTGCACATTGCCAGACATCTGGATGTGGGGAGAGCGCCCACAAAATGAATTGACAGTGTGAACCCACCAGTCTGTACCAGGCAAAGTTGTTCTCCTTGCTCACCATCGTGGTGTGCATTTTTTTCAAAACAGACAACCCAAGCTGATGACATGCTTAAGCAATGTGAATGCTCCACCATGACTCTCCTCCCCCCCCCCCCCCCAATATACAGGTGTCTTGGGTTGCTGTGTGTGATCGTGATTCTCTGCTCCAGATTGAACTAGAGAATTTAACCCTGGCTCCAATGCAGGCAGAGTTTGTCCATCTGTCCACAGCCCATGATAGTTTTTCACTCTATTTGTTAAGTTGAATTAATATCACTTTGGAAATTTTTAGTCCAGAGACAACATTCCAAGGAAGTGCATTACATTACCAGTGATGGCACTGGAGGAGAAGAGGACAAAATCTGCAGAGAAGGCATCAGGGGCTACATGAAGGGAACTTGGGGAGAAGGGGAGAACCATTACAGGGCATCAAGAAATAGCCCCCAGTGGTAAATTTCACAGTGCCTAAGAAATACAAATTAAGTCAATATTGATGAATTTGTGAATGTGTTACATAGCTATATGGATAGATCCAAGTAGGCAGCCATGTTGGTCTGAAGTAGTAGAACAAAATAGGAGTAAATTGCACCTTTAAGACCAACTTAGTTTTATTTAGAACGTAAGCTTTCATGTGCTCTAAGCACATTTCATCAGACGAGGAATCCAGCACAGTGAGCAGAGCCACACATAGCTGGTAGGCAATGGCTCAAAATGTAAAATGGTACAAATATAAGATCCAATGACAGAATAGTAAAATTAAGAAATTGAGCAAACCTTTGATCTGAGTAGCATGAGCATGCAAAAGCAACAAAACAATAGTATGTCAAAATGTGAGAGTGTCTGTTAATGACACTATTGTTATAAACCTGAGCCAAAAGGAAGGAATTTCTATCTCAAAGGTTTTCCCATGCAACTAATTTACCTTTTAACATGCAACATACATATAGTTTGTCATTAGGAGAAAAATACATTAAAATATAGTGGGAGATGGGTTATTATCATTGTTATTACTTTAAATTTCTATCCCGCCCTCTCTGCAAGCGGACTCAGGGCGGCTAACAAGGGTTCAAGATATGTATTGGGATAAACAACCAGTATCACTGTTTGAGTCTGTCAATACAGCTAAAAGAGAAATACATTGGATAGTGATGTTCTTGTCCACCTAATTTACTATTTAACATGTAAATATCATTCTAGTTTTCCATTGAAAAAAAATTACAATAAAATATAATGAATATGTAATGAGATAAACAGCCAATATCCCTGTTTTGAGTATGTCAGTATAAAAATTTTTTATGATACACTATTCTAAAAGCGAAACACATTTGGAATACTGTGGATGTATAACTATACTCAGTGAGAGTGGATTTAGCATCTGTAATTAGATAAAAATGAGGCTTCAGACAAATAACAGGTGAAACCATCATGCCTTGCTTGTATGCTTCCCCAAGTCATTCGGTTGTCTACATATGGAAACAGAATGCTGGCCTAGAAGGACCTTGATACAGATCAGTGTTCTTTCCTCTTGCAATATTACATAGTTTGATTCTATACGTAATTTCCATGCTGCTTTCGATTTTCATTTCTTATGGTATAATTAATTTGAGTGTGGGTTTTTTTGTTGAATTACGAAATAGGATTTGCAAGATTAGAACATCTGCACCTTCAGATTTCTGAGAGCAAGTTAGTATCATGTTTAGGGACCCTAAGTAGAAAGACAGCATAAAACTATAAAACAAAACTCTGTTTTTGAACAGATATTGTTGGTGTTACTGTTTGTGAGATTTCATGTGCAGTTCACTTCAAGGCACTCTTTTATTGATCTGAAGTTTGATGCTATCTGCTTTTTTCCTTTCTTTCCTATGGTAGCATAAACTTGAGTCTTCTCCAACTCTGACCATTAGAGACTTGAAATGCAGCTACCTGGAGGTAAAGGCTGCTGTTACTGTGTAATGCAGCAATTATTGATAAAGTACAAATACATCAGAGACTTTTGAGAATATTAGGCTATAGAGGCTCTACAAGTATAGAATCTTAGCTAGTAGATGCTCTACAAGTATTTGGTTAGGTACGTTTATGTGTAGCCAGATTGCTTGAACAGCAGCCAGAATATTCCTGCAACAAAAGCTGTGTGTATTTAATGCACTTGAAGATTTGTTATACATGGAATGTTTGATGCTTACTAATGAATGTCTCAGTTGAGAGGCAAGGGAGTTCCACAGCCCCTGTTTACCCTACTTATTCTGCTCGATTCTCCTGAATGCACATAGCCAGGGAGGTCCTCATTCCATCTGTGACTCTTCTAGCTACTGACCCTCCCTCTCCCTGGGCTGTAGGGTTTGTTTTGGAGCTTTTGTTCTTTTTGGTTTGGGTTTTTAAAAATAAAAGAATGCACACAGCATTGTGTGCAATCAGTGAACAGTGAAATTGGAGTTGATTTTTACAGTGGCCTTTAGATTTCAGATAGACTTGTGGTGGGGTGTATAAACCACATTTGGATTAAAATCTGCTGGATTGTTGTTATGTGCATAGTTGTGAAGGATTGTCCCCACCTGCTAGTGTAATGGTTTTTCCTGCCAAAACAGACAATCAAGGAGAATATTGCATCCATGCCAGCTTCATAAGCAGTCAGGATGTTTGGGTGCAGGTGGCTTTATTTATTTATTTTTAAAGAAAAGTTTGTAGCCTACTACAAATACTTCATATTTACCAGTTTAAATTTTATAGGCTTCAAACTGACTGGAGCAGAGCTGTCTCTTCTGTTTCAGCTTAAGTTGAAGCTTGACTGCTCAACTCCAGTGATGCCGACTTCTACAAAAGGGCTCTTGCTAGCTAGAGATAAACTTGACACAGAAGAAGCTGATTCTGGCATCCTCTTAAGACAAGTAGAGATTTGCCAGTGTCCATATGTGGAAACAGGACCAAGTCACAAATATCAGCCCTGTTTCAAGAGGAAATTGCAACTATGCACACAGCCCAAGACTATATATTTGTTCTTTATTTCATTTTGATCTCCCTTTTTAAAATGATAGGTGGTAACTCCATCAAAGCTTCTCTTTAAGTGACATAGAGATCAGACTAGATGGATTCTCCACTTCTTCCCCATGAGACTTATCTGAGAAGTTGATTCAGATGCAAAGCAGCCTGCGTTGGTGTTCACTAAGTAGATCTATAAAATCATTTTCATATTTACAATGCGTTTGTGTAAATAACAGCTCTTTCCCCGGGAGCTAAATTTCTGCACATCATCTGTAATCCCAGTGGTCACAGAAACTATTAAATAACCTCCAAAAATGCATGAGATACATTTCACTCTGTTTGATCTGTAGCCCAAAGGACTTTGCTTCCAAAACAAATCGGCTTTCTTGGAAATGTGTTTAAAGTGGCCTTTCTTATTGTCACTTGTGGTCGCTTTGGAAGTCTGGCTCTAGAAATATGAAGTTATGGAAATTCTTTCAGCTTGTCCCATGTACAGATAATAAGAAATATATTCATATAATCCTATGTACAGGGATTGCCAGCTACTAAGAGCTGGTCTCAATGTTACCTTATAAAGTCAAAATGGTCCTGCAAGTCCCTTATTTAAAAACATAATGCTGAAAGTGTTTATAGATGTGATTGTATCCAAGAACATCTCTCATGTATGGATGCTTCAGGATCCATTGCTACATGAATCCTTTTAGAAGTTGGGACAAAAAGCTGCCTTATAAAGTATATGAGAACAGCTTATATGAGGTTTACTGGTTGTATATTAGCTGCTAAATCCAAATAGATGGGCAAAGGCATTCCATATATACCCAGGAGGTCATTACATTAGGCCTCCCAACATCTGTTGGCCATCCCCGGCCCAAGAGATGCCCGCCTTGCCTCAACTAGGGTCAGGGCTTTTTCAGTCCTGGCCCCGACCTGGTGGAATTAGCTCCCTACGGAGATCCAGGCCCTACCTGGCTTATTAGCCTTCTGTAGGGCCTGTAAAATGGAGCTGTTCCTCCAGGCTTTTATAAAAGTTGAGGCTGCGGGCGTCTATTCTTGATCTGGTTGGCCTCCCCTATTGGTACTGTCACCTGTGCTATAAAATGGATTATCATCTCCCATCTTTCTGAGATGTGATGATACGGTAAGCTTCTCTGAGTGCCGTTGAGCTGTCTGTTTTTAAAATGTTTTAATTGTATTTTATTGTTTTATCCTATGTTGTACTCCGCCCTGAGCCCTACGGGGCATGGGCGGAATAGAAATATACTAAAATAAATAAATAATAACAGCAGAAGACCGGAGACAGGTAGGAGAGAGTCTTAAAAACTAATAGTCTGTATAGCTCTGGGATAAATAGACCTAAATATGAACAGAAAGTTCTTTCTGAAATATAAAACCAAGCAGTTAATCTCTGTGAAAAGGTAGGGTTGGTTTTTTTTAAATAACAAAGGATACAAAATCCTGGCAATCCCCCTTTTCATAGCCACACAGCTAGGGGGAGCTGTGTTAGCAGCTCCTTCTTCCCTACGTGCATTGCTGCCACTGCAGTTTATAGCGTGACAGCAGTGAGGGTTGGCAGTGGCTCCTGGTCTCCTTTCCCTGGCCAACTGCTGCTCTGCTTTCTAGGTGGCAAAGGGATAACACCAGCTTCTCCCTGCCAACCACCTATCAGCCTGCCTCACTAAAGCAATGGGGGGCAGTGGCTCCTGCCCCTTCCCATCCACAGTGGGGAGGGGGTGACTCCCACCAGCCTCCAGAGGAGGTCGCATCGGGAAATAAGCTCATCTGGCTCTTTCTCCCTTCTCTGAGGCTTCAAAGTTGTTTTTCTGTTTAGATTTAAAAAAAAAAAAACTTTCCTGGGTTTTCCCCAAGTTTGTAAAAACAACAACAACAACCCCCCCCCCCCAAAAAACTTCCCTTCTCTTTATGTGCCCCCAGTCTGCAGAGGGGGCCATGATGACCGTGAGACAAGTTGGCTCCTTTCCTGGGTTACTACCCATTTAGTATCACCGAAGCCCAGCTTCTAAAGATGATCATCTTGGATAGGTATGAGAGTAGGTGGTCCTTTAGATTTGCTGGACCTAAGCTGTATAGGGATTTAAAGTTAATATTAGCACCTTGAATGAGGCCCAGAAGAAAATTGGGAGTCAATGTAAATGCAACAACTCGAGTGATTTGGTTTCTACAACTTACTCCAGTCAACATTCTGGCTGCAGCATTCTGTACCACCTGTAGTTTCTAGACCAGAATTGTCAAACATGCAATTCGGGGCCCGAATCAGGCCCCCGGAGGGCTCCTATCAAGTCCCTGAACAACTGGCTGTCATCTACTTCCTTCTCACTCTCTCTTGCTTCCTTCTGCATAACAGCTTGCTTTGCAAGGCTTGCTCAATTGTGCAGGAGCTACAGAGCAAAACCTCTATTTTCTCCATTGGCTGAGGCTCCTCCCTTGGGGAGGAAGGTGAGGAGGAATAGCTTGCTTTGCCAGGCTCTCTCAATTGCACAGCAGAGCTATTGATCCAAGCCTCTCTTCCCTCTATTGGCTGAGGCTCCTCCCCCCCACCCCCAGGGAAGAAAGGAAAGAGTCAGAGCTTCCTTTGTCCAGTTCCCTGGATCACATGGGAGAAATACAAAGAAAGCATCTTTAAAACCAATGAGTGCTAATGTTTTACCTTTTCAAAAATACATATTGGTGTTTGTCTGTGACCATTATAAAGTTTATATCTCTGCTACCTAATCTTAAATAGGTACATGGCCTGGCCTGGTCCAACAAGGCCTAGCCTGGTCCAACAAGGTCTCATTTATGTCAGATCTGGCCCTCATAACTAATGAGTTCAACACCCCTGTTCTCCCTAGGAGGCGGAGGACATCTTGGGTGTTTTCCCACCGTCCAATCAGGGAGGCAGGAATCAAAAACTTCCTCTTCCTGTGACTGTGGGGAACCACCCATCTTCAGTTCCTTTCCTGCCTCGACAGGGAGAGCATGTGCTTAGGATAGGTTCTATCCCTTTAAGTACTTTCCTTCAAAAAAAAAAAGAAAAGAAAAACTTTCTTCCTCTTTCTCTCTTGCCTCTTTCTTTGCCAATCCATCTACTTTCAGCCTCTTTGTTGCTCTAACCTCGTTTCCCTTCTGTGGATCCTCGCTCCCCCCCCACCCCGACCCCCTTCGGAGAGGAGCGGCGCGCCGGCGGCTCGGGCTGTGTTTTTCAAGCCGCGGCGCGAAGTGCAGCGAGATGGCGCGCAGGGCGAAGGACGCCTGCCCCAACGAGGACTCGGCCGCCTGCACATCGCGCGGGGCCGAGAGGCCGCTTCCCGGAGCCGGCATGACCACGGGGCTTGCCTCGGCTGCCGGCAACATGCCCTGTAGGGGCAGAACAATGAGGAGACCAGAGGAGGATCGGAGAACTGAAAGGAAGCGGCGCTGGTCGTCCTCGGCAGCGGAGGAAGCTTCCTCCTCAGAGCGCCGTCCTGGCCACGAGGGCCAGTTTGAAAAGCGCATACGGGCGCGAAAGGACGGGGACCAGCAGCCTGGCAGCCTCCAGGGGCGGGGACCCCCCCATGCCAATCTCCAGGCGGGAGACTTCGACGCCTTCGAAGTACAGCCACAGCAGGAGGCCGCGCAGACCCTTCAGCCCCAGACGGGCTTGGGTAACGTACCCATGTTGGGACCTTCCTTATTTTCTGAATTTCTAGAGTCTATCAGACAGACTGTAGGGGCTGCAGTCGAAGCGGCCACCCTCAAGAGGCCAAGGCCCTCTACCCCATCCCCCCCCCAGGTCACCTTCACCCAAAAGATCTAGGGAACAGGGCTCCCACTCCAGGGCCACTAGAGGCTACCTAGCCAGTGATTTCCTAGAGGGTGAGAGATCCCAGTATGGGGATCAGTCAGATGAGTCAGAAGAAGGGGAAAGGGAGGAGGGCGAATTCCTCTCAGATGAGGGGATAGAGGGCACGTCTGTACCAGAACCGTCCTCACGCTTCTTCAGGGCAGAGGAGTTCCAATCCCTCTTGCCCAAGGTGCTAGCCGCACTGGACCTCCAAGTGTCTCCCGAGGACCAGGAGACTGCCAACCCCCTGTCTAACCCCAAGAATAAACCCAAGGGGAACTCAGAGTTCTTCCCTAGGTACCGATCCTCTGACAGGATCTTTCCTTTCCCAGAGTTTTTTGAGCGCCAGCTAAGAGCTGAATGGGCAAAACCAAGTACCAGCAGACAGGTCCCCAACTCGATTAAGAAACTGTATGAGCTTCCTGCCTTTGCTAATGACATGCTGCAGGTCCCCTTAGTGGATGCACCAGTGGCAGCCCTACAGTCCCATGGCCTACTAGCAGAGGATGGCCAAGGGTCGATTAGGGACAGCTGGGACAGGAAGATTGACCTGGCCTTGAAGAGGAGCCATGAGGCTACGGCCCTGGCCATTAAGGCTGCTGCCGCCAACTCTATAGTCTCTAGGGCGGCGATAGTGTGGATCAGACGTCTGTCACAGCTTTTGCCGGACGCAGATAGAAGGACCATGGAGGGCACCAGCAGACTCATGCGGGCGGCTGAGTTCTCAGCGGATGCCTCCTTAGATGCCCTCACCTTCTCTGCCAGGGCGATGGCAGCTAACGCGGTAGCCAGAAGGGGGCTTTGGCTTAGAGCCTGGCCAGCCGACGCCCATTCCAAGTCAATCGTTTCAGGATACCCCTTTCAGGGTGAGAAGTTATTCGGTGACACACTGGACAAGATACTCGTGGAGACGCGAGATAAGAAGAAGGCCATGCCCAAGTTTCTGAGGCGCACCGACAGGCGAGGTTTTGGATCCAATTCCTTTCGGGCCTCCACCAACTTCCACAAACCGAAGCCAGAATACAAGAAATCACCCTGGAGCCAACCCAAGCAGGCTTTCCATAAGAACACCTCCAACAACCGATTTCAGAGGAACCAGCCCGATAGATCGGGAAAATTCCAGAAGGGCCCCAAGCCCAACCAGGCATGACTGGGACCACATACCAGTAGGGGGCCGCCTGCTGCACTTCCATCAGGCCTGGGTGGAATCGCAGGCGGATTCTTGGACTCTAGAGATTGTCTCCCGGGGTTACCCGATAGAGTTCAGGCGTACACCCCCAGATCGTTTCCTTATTTCCCCACTCCGCTCAAATCCGGAGCGGAGGGACATCACCCTCAAGGCAATACGCCACCTTCTGGATTCAGCGGCAATAGAACAAGTCCCTCCGAAGCAGAAATATCAAGGTGTCTATTCCATCTTCTTCACAGTTCCCAAGAGGAACGGGGACTGGAGGGCAATTCTGGACTTAAAATTCCTGAACAGAAACATCAAACTGCGACACTTCAGAATGGAGTCCATCAAGTCCATAACAGAGGCCCTGAACCACAGGGACTACATGTCATCGCTGGATCTGACAGAGGCTTACCTACATATTCCGATCCTACCCTCACACCGCAAATTCCTACGTTTCTGCGTAAATGGCTCTCACTACCAATTCAGAGCCCTACCTTTCGGACTGGCAACAGCTCCACGGGTGTTCACCAAGGTGTTGGTGAATCTGATTGCACACCTCAGACAGAGGGGCATACATGTGCACCCTTACCTCGACGACCTGTTGATAAGGTCATCGTCAAGGGAGAAAGCAGAACAGGACATACAGAACACAGTCAGCTGCCTCCAGAGACACGGCTTCCTGATCAATACAGCCAAGAGTCACCTACAACCGACTCAGAGACTAGAACACCTGGGCATGATAGTCGACACAAACCTCAAAGCCATCTTCCTCCCGGAGGACAAGATCTTAAAGACAATGACGTTGGCGCAACAGGTGATCCAGGCGTCATCATCAACGCTCCTGACTCTAGCAAGGCTCATGGGCCTCCTCATCTCAAACCTCGAAGCGCTACAGTGGGGCCGACACCACACCAGGCAGCTCCAGATGTTCCTTCGTCCCCATCAATTGCAGATCATGGAGAGACGTTCCATATCCCTAACACTGCCCCCAGCGGTGAAGGAGAGCCTCAGGTGGTGGACCAAGGCCAGCAACTTGCGTCAGGGAAGAGTCTTCCTCATAGAGAGGGAGCTGCAGTTGTTTTCGGACGCCAGCCTCTCCGGTTGGGGGGCAACCCTCAACGAGGTCCCCACACAGGGCCAGTGGACGGCCAGGGAATTGAGCCTCCCAATCAACCTCCTAGAGCTTCGGGCAATTCGCCTAGCTCTCCTGCACTTCCAGGACCAAGTCTCAGGCCAACACGTCCTAGTGCGAACGGACAACATAGCAGCGAAGGCCTACCTAAACAATCAAGGGGGGTCCAGGTCCAGCTCCCTCTACAGGGAGGCCAGAAAACTGTTCGTCTGGGCAGAACTGCACCTGAAGTCAATAAGGGCAGAACACATCAAGGGGACGCACAACGTGCAGGCGGACTGGCTCAGTCGGGAGAGCATCCAGGCGGGGGAGTGGTCTCTCAACAGAGCTATATTTATAAAGATAACGGACCACTTCGGACCGCCAACCTTGGATCTCTTCGCATCTCACCAGAATCACCAGCTGCCCCGGTTCTTCACAAGGTACTTTCACAGTCAGGCGGAGGCCACAGACGCTCTAACATCCCCGTGGCCGCAAGGACTCCTGTATGCCTTCCCTCCAATCCCGGTCATCCCGAGATTACTCAGAAAGATCAGGACGCTGGGGGCAGAGGTCATCCTGGTTGCACCTTGGTGGCCTCGGCGTCCCTGGTTCTCTTCAATCCGGCAGATGTCGGCGGAGGAACCCCTTCACCTACCAATCTGGCCGGACATGCTGCTGCAGGGACCAGTGTGGCACCCCCACCCAGAATGGCTGAGATTGACCGCGTGGAGGTTGAGAGGAGATCGTTACTAGGCTTAGGATACACCAGCGAAGTGACAAATACCATCTTAGCATCCAGAAAAGAATCCACTACGCGGATCTACAACATGTCCTGGAAAGCCTTCCACAGGTGGTGCCGGAGAAAGAGTGTGGACCCATTACATCCTACTGTCCCCAGAGTGCTACAATTCCTTCAGGATGGTCTGCAGTCCGGCCTGAAGCCAACCACACTCAAACGCCAGATCGCAGCACTATCATCAGTACTTCAGCAGGTGGATGGCGTATCCTTGACATCTCACCCACACATCCGCCGGTTCCTTAGAGGGGCTTCCTTAAGTTCTCCACCACAGACTCATCGGTTCCCGACCTGGAGGCTGAACCCAGTGCTGTCCGCCCTAACAGGGCCACCCTTCGAACCACTCATGCACGTGCCCTTAAAGATGCTTCGCATGAAAACGATATTCCTGGTAGCAATAACATCGGCCAGAAGGGTCTCCGAGATCGGAGCCCTATCGGCTAGGAAGGAGCTATGCGTGTTCCACAAGGATAAAGTGGTCCTCTACCCGGATCCTACCTTCCAGCCAAAGGTGTCATCCAGATTCCACCAAAATCAAGAGATCAACTTACCATCCTTTTGCCCAGATCCCAGGCACCCCAAGGAACGAACCTGGCACACCCT